>NC_068383.1:7017593-7381343 GCF_023724105.1 Carassius gibelio
GATCCAGAGAGAGGGAGAGTGTCGGTTGGATGTTTCAAAAGGTTGCTTCTGCACGCTGTAATCTTGCAAAACACACTGAAAGCTCTTGCTATTGAGAATACGCTCTGTGAATGGTTTTCCAAGGGCGAGAGGTGCTTAACGGCAGACCAGAGGCATGAATAGGGCCTTGTGAAACTCAATGAAGTCCATTATTCTATGAAATATTTACTTACAATATGGTAACAGCTACAAACAGTGACAGCGCAGACGTAGCTACATGACTTGTTCATGTACTAAGACAAATCTATGCATACTACACTTGACAACACAATCTGGCCCACCAATCATCTTCATCCGGCCTGAGGAAAGACTTCTGGTGAGAGATAGCAACACACCAGAGGAGAACACAGGTGCACTGTAAAATAAATAAGTAAGTAAATAAATAAACCTTAAAATAGAAACGGTCAGAAAACCTAAAATTTGTGTCCAGAGGTGGTGACAAAATCTCTCTAGAAGTTGTCCTTCTAAAGTTCCAAAAGGACAATATTTAATAATGAAAGTTAGCATACTAACAAAAACGAGGAAAACCAGTGGGCAACTTCAATGCTATCAATATTACTACACACAGCTGAAACACACTCATGTCATGGTTGAGGTGGAGGTGTGAGACATGGCCAATGTCATAAGTTTCCATTCAAAACTCAGCAGCTTCTACTTTACATCAATAGACTGTTAATAAGATTAGCATTAGCTCTGACAAACGTTTGAAACTGACATTTCAAATTCCTCTACAGTAAGTATCCAGAAAGAAGGAGGTTGAGGCACTGTGAGAGCTTATACATACAATTAATTTAGTTACATGTATTCAGTTTGTCAGATTACATCAGGGTTTGTTGGAAAACCGAACCAGACTGCTTAAACAAGTCTTGACAAATGCATGTTCAGCCGGTGAAAACACACACTGATCCAACAAATGTTGGTGTTTGAGGGGTACTGCGAGATAGCTGCAGAAGTTGTAGCTTCTTTCTAGGGTAATTGAAAAAAAAAATCCCTTTGGTTTGCTGTTTTATGCTAGAAGGGATTTCCCTAAGTTTCAGCAATTCAGAAAGTGCTGATAGGTGCTTTAAAATGAATTTGAAATGAATTCTCGGCTTCCTTGTGCATGATCAAACCTTCTCCCATCAGAAAATACAACTGATAGCCCAGTGTCTGGGTTGTGGGTCTTGCTTATAGGTTTATCTATTTTTAATTGCCTACCGCAAAAATAAACCTCTCTCTAAATGATCCATTTTGTCTACTGCAGTGTACGCGAGAGAATGTGATGCAGTACTCACCGACTTTCCGTATACCGACCTGTCAACCCAGAGAAAAGGAAAAGACGTTCGTGCTCCAGCATCTAACTCGGATTAAAAGCAGCCAGATGGGAAGACAGAGATTTATCAACACCTTAAAGAACCTTTCAAAGCTGTGCCTCGTACATCACTTTCAGTTCTTTCAAGACAAGCAGTTCACCCTCCCATCCAGTCACAAATCTCGCACCATGCAACCACCTCAGACAGAAACAAACCTCATTTTCAAGGCGCACTTATACCTGGTTAACCCAGAATGCACCAGGAATTACTTAATGGTCAATGAATCAAGACAAGAATGGCTCTTTCAGAAACAGGTCTGCAGCTTTTATCTTCACTTGCCGTTGTACATCATACTGTACTTTCAAAGTTTCTGAAAGATTTCAGGCCTCTTTTGTGGCGAGCAATTGTGCTCGGCCTTGATTTAAGTGGAAAAGCTTTTTTCAAAATAATTCAGCGATTCTTTTCGAAAGGGTTATAGCATAAGGTGGGAGGACATTTTTTTCTGACTCGAACTGTCCGCCCACTGCTCTCGCTGCTGGCAATCACATTCAATTCAGCCTAAACGCTTGTTGTATAGAGCTGATGCTCCACGCTGGGGACACGGGGATTTAAGCCAAATAAGCGAGCTCAGATACAATTGTTACAAAACTGCTGTGGTGGGGAGATGAGATTCATGGTTGCTCTAAATATTTCTCAAGGCGTCACTATACAGAATATTTCAGTACAGGCCAATTACTTAAATTACAAAAAAATATAAATCAATAAATTAACGTAAAACGAGCAGTATTAATCGCAGTCTAAAGGAGCGTCATGCAATGATCCATTAAGTTCAGCTCATCAAGTCAATATTTCATTCAGCCAATGATAATAACAGTAATAAAGCATATGGGCGCAGATCGCAGACCTTCTGTCGAAGAGGGAGGTGAGAGAAATCATGAGGTTCAAATGACAAATGGCCTGCCAGTCAACAAACCCTGCGTACTCATATTGTTTCAATATAACACTGACACACAGATTCCTCCAAGCACACAGACCTTTGAAATAGTCTTTTACAGGAAAGATACACACTTCCACAGATCCACAAACCTAGTGAGCTGTCTACTGCCTACATAAGCAGCTACCTTAAGACAACATCCTAAATGAAATATAATGCTCTGTACAGTTAGGTCAGAAAATATAACATATCAACATACTTGAGCCACAAAAACACATTTTTATGAAGTAAGTTCTGCCCACTATTTTCCACACAATAAAAGTGTTTTCCTCCACCGAAGCTCTTAAATTGACTACATATCAGAACTGTTTGGACTAACTGCATGTACTGTAAGCAGAAGATTTTCAGTTAATGATAACTTTTACGGCCTATTTCTTTCATAAAGCTTGCATACGCCTTCAGAAGGCTTGAAATATAGTGTATAAATTGTATTGACTAATTTTATGATATATGTGACCCTGGACCACAAAACCAGTCTTAAGTATATATATATATATATATATATATATATATATATATATATATATATATATATATATATATATATATATATATATATATTTTTTTTTTTTTTTTTTTTTTTTTTTTTTTGAATTGAGATTTATTTATCGTCTGAAAGCTGAATAAATACGCTTTCCATTGATGTATGGCTTATTATGACAATATTTGGCAGAGATAGAACTATTTGAAAATCTGGAATCTGAGGGTGCAAAAAAAATCTAAATACTGAGAAAATCGCCTTTGAAGTTGTCAGCAATACAGATTACTAATCAAAAATTATTTTTGTTTATATATATTTACTGTAGGGAATGTACAAAATATCTTCACGGAACATGATCTTTACTTAATATCCTAATAATTTTTGGCATAAAAGAAAAATCAATACATTTGACCCATACATATGTTTTTTTGGCTATTGCTACAAATATACCCCAGTGACTTAAAATTGGTTTTGTGGTCCAGGGTCACATATTTCAGAGTTTGACCAATTCAATCCCCTTTCACTAACAAATAGAATAGCAGCTAAAATGTAACTGAATGTAATTTCTGGTCCACAAAAGAAAAAAAATATCATATGTGGAGTGAGTGAATTACAGTATTTTAATTCGTAGGTGTACTATCCTTTAAGTGAAGTGTTTATAATTCTCTAACCCACTAAACACATAGTTGACACTTTAGGCAGAACTTTATTTTACCATCTCTCCAGGAGTCAAATATAATGCTTGAGTGCTCTGATAGTCAAGGAAGTGGACTGTCTGACTGACTGACTGATGTGTGCATGACCTAACCTTGCATGGAACTCCTCCCAGTCTCCAACAACCCTGATCTGAGCTAGTCATCTCATCGCATTACTCTGTCCAGCATGCAGCTCGTAAGAGGTTCCACACAACGGCAAAGAAGTTCTCCACTTTAAAGCAATGAAAAGCCACATCTCGACCTTTCTGTATAAGCTGGGAGCATTCTGGCATCCACTTTGAAGAGCGATGGCAAAATCAATCCGAGATGGCTCGCAGTTTTCAGACTTCACAGAGAAAGGGATGGAGTTGTTGGCAAAGAGCGCTGGCTGTACCAAAATGTTGTTTTTTGGCTGATCAAAGCTGTGTTACGGGTAACGTAAATTTCAGAGAAGTGTATTATCAGAATAATCTGGTGAATCAAGCATGTAATTGTTAAAGCCTCTTTTTACAGAATGCCGCATTCCCCTTAACTCAGATTTTATACAGCACGCTAGGCATTATAATGATTTTGGCCAGAGTGACGTTAAAGATAGGCCCTGTTTCATAGCTCACTGAGTTTACATTTCCAATATCAGGTCTGAGTTTGTCCCATGCTCAGCTTACAACAAAATCATTTTCACATCACTCATGACCAACAAGTCACACACAAACACACACACACACACACACACACACACACACAATCTCAATAGGGAGGCAAGGAAATATGCCTCAAACTCATCCATCTGTGCTTCTGTAGTTAACAGAAGATTACTAAAACAAAGTAGTTTGTGTTTAAGATCAATTTGTAAGAATTAAAATGAATGGTGCCATGGACAAATGGTGCATCTGAAATCTCATACTGCCTGAGTATGTACTACATTTGAATTTGAACTTATTTTGTGACTGTTAAAAAGATACTTTCTATAAAGTATAAATGTGGGGAATATGAATGAAATTTAGATGTGCTACATCTTTATTAAACTGCCATTCACAAAAGCTCCCCCGTGGTTCCATGGGATAATAAAGTGTCCATGTGCACTTCAGAATCTCAGCGGAAATGTTTTTTCATCCATATATCTTTTGTCTACTGTTTTTCGAATAATATGTATTTGGACATACTTTTGGCATACTGTTTTTCGCATACTATGTAGTAGGGAGGTATTCAGTTTTGGACATAGCAAAAATCTCCTCCATAGCATGCTTGCCCTCCGTGAAATATAAGAAATGGAAATATAATACATAAAACCTGTTTTCTGTATATATATATATATATATATATATATATATATATATATATATATATATATATATATATATATATATATATATATATATATATATATATATGATTATCGATAGATCAGTTATGTATTCTTTAAAGGTGATCACAATCTTTTATCAGCTTTGCCTGACCACAAAACATCTAACAAAGTTCCAACATCCTAACGTATGTAAAACAGCACACTGTTAAGTGTCAGATAGCAATAAATCAAATAATTTAATAAATTCATATAAAAACGTAATGTGCAGTTTGTGGTGGACAGCTTTTAAAAAATAAACTGCAGACAGCAAAACATTAAAAAAAGAGAAAAAAAATCAAAAAGGAAAAACATAGAAATCAATAAAAGAAATAACAGCAACAAATAAAAAATAACAACTGCGGACATCAATAAATAATAATAATGATAATAATAAATGATAAAGATAAACCTGAATTCAAAATGTATTGTTTGGTTTGGAGTCCATTCAGAGAGCCAAGCCTGTTTAAAAATTGACAATGATCTCATCTGGCAGTACCATGTACAGAACCTAGATGGCACTCTCTTGTTGTCTATGCATTGCTGCTGAACAAGCCCTGTTGCTGAGAGAAAGACAGCCACCCACATGATGTTGAATATACACACACCCACACATAGTTCAGACTGTCCAATGCCAGTTCCATCACAGACTGCCTCGGAGAGCCGTGGCCCGATTCTGTTTTTTCTGAAAAAATAAACAAGTGCATTTGAATGCAGCCCACCGATACTTACAGCCTAATGCACGTCAATGAGGCAGTAAGCTGCAGCGCAAATATTCGGCTTTCAGTATTTTCATTCCTCCTCACTTAGGTGCCTAAAACATTCACGCAAAATAAATCAGCCAGATTTATTATAAACGGAGCTCATGAAAGCGCAATGGAAGCACTAAAGCTGCTGAATATACCCGCGGCCCAGGAAACTGCTTGGGATTATGTTTAAATGTCATGATACCATTATGTAGTCCGTGAATTCTCAGAGACTAGTTTTCATTGAAATACTAATCTGTGCCATCACATCACGTTAAGAAAGGGTTTTTGAAAGCTGGCATTTCATAAAAAGGGAAAATGTTAGGTATAAATAAATAAATAAATAAGTAAATAAGTAAGTAAATAAATAAATAAATAAATAAAGCATTATGTTTAACATAGCTTTAACAACAGGTCTGTGCCTTGCTCCTAATTGCAGTCACATTTCACCTTACATTAACATTTTTCCACTATTCAAGGTGCAGTTTTATACATAAAAATAAAATGAGATCTGTTGTTCTTAGCCCGTATAGAACTGTTTTTCTGTTTATGATAAGTGCACGCATTGTGCTCGGGCAGGTTATTGATGTTGAGCAATGACTGAGCTTGCAAGATCAGTTTGCTAATGGTAGTGATCGCAAAGAGCTGAATGTTAAGAAGATTATGTGTGAGAGGAGCATAAATTATCTCTTATGTAACAAGAGATTCATAATAGGTTCATTTCACTTAGCATGCATCAAATGCGATTCCACTTCAAGTACTCTAAATATTTTAATAGGTCATAAAGTAGAATGTATCCTGTGCAGTATTCTGTAGCATCCTGTATTCATATGTATTCATTTGGTGGACATTTCACAATGCATTCCTGGTCTACTTAAAGGGAATCCAAACCATAACTTGATCTACAAGCTACAGGTGTACTGAACACAGAAGATGCCCTGTCATGATGTCACGTCCTGGTGCAGGCAACAGCTATATTTTAATTGTTCACAGATTTTTGAGTTATGCAATCTCAGGTTTCACTGCTTTGTTCACTTGACATTCTCGTTATTTCACAAAATGCCACCTCGCCTCTCTTGCTTGCTTATATTGCACAACATATTTTCTCTGTTAGCTATTCAACGCAAAATGGTGCATTGTGGGTAACAGTCTGCGAGGGCATCCACAGATGCGACCTGCAGCTTCTCAACCTCCCACAGAATCTGATCAGCTCCGAGTGACTGTTTTGCACAGCAAATGGAGGCTTTATGTGATTTTGAATTCATACTGGGAGCTCTGCAAACACTGAGAAGTATAAAAAATCTTCAAAAATATACCATGCCCTTTTATCATATTTCAACAAAACAAGACAGAGCTTTCAATCTCTATCTGCATTATTTAAGCTTGCTGTTGAATCATTGGGTGAAGATATTGCACTATTGTCCAAAAGAAAAAGAAGAAGAAGAAGAAGAAGAAGAAGAAAAAACAGATACCAAAAGATGCAAATATATTTGATAGGTGTAACTTTTATCTGCACAACTAGTGAACAAGAGTTAAGCATGCATGAATCATTTAATGTACAAGCTGATTACTGCTTAATTTGCAATCGATATGGCAAATAGTCCATGCATAATTACTGCTCGGCTGTCCAACCTGCATAACTCCAGTCGACACTGATGAGGGATCATTTTCAGGCCGTGTCTCATTCCACTCCCTAGTTCCCTATGACGTGAATCAGTATATCATGAACACAAATTCACTAGCAAGTGTCTTTATCCACTAAACACTAACCCACTGATGCCTCAATTACCTGGACAGCATAGCTGTTATCATTTCACTAAATGGGAGAAATTGGGTTCTAAAACACTCCATTTGGCCTGAGGAATATAATATTTTGACAGAAACAGAGAGAAAACAAATCAGTAATACACAGCCCAACAAATAAAGCAATACAGTTAACACTGAAGACACAATATCTGTCTGATTCACACTTATTTATTTAATTAATAAAATTAATGTTTATTCTATTTATATTCTGTAATCTCAATAAATATACACTATACTGCTCAAAAGTTTGAGGTCGGTTTTTTAAATGTTTTAGAAAGAGGTCTCTTATGCCCACCAAGGCTGCATTTATTGGATCACAAATACAGTTAAACAGTAATAATGTGGAATACTATTGCAAACTAAAATAACTTTTCTATTTTATTTTATAATTCTATTCTAATTTCATGTGACGCAAAGCTGGGTAGCCATTATTCCAGTCTTAAGTGTCACATGATCCTTCAGAAATCATTCCAATATGCTGATTTGCTGTTCCAAAACATGTATTATTATCAATGCTGACAACAGTTGCAAGTGTTTTTGTGAAATCTGTGATACTATTTTTTTTATTATTCTTTGATGACTAAAAAGCTCAATTTATTTGAAATAGAAATCGTTTGTAAAATTATAAATAACACTTTTGAACAATTTAATTTGTCATTGAGTAAAAGCAATAATTCTTAAAGCTGCGGTAGTTAACTTTTGACGCTCTAGCGGTTAATAAACAGAACTGCTTGCGTCTTGCGGAAGAACATCTTAGCCGGAACTACTTCTCTCTGTTTATGTCTATGAAGAATCACAAAGGTACTGGGTTACTCCGCCGCGGTACCCCAGAAGCAATCTAAAATAGTCCGAATATAAACACTTATTATAGGTGCACCCTAGTGCTTCAGGACAAGCCAAAAACACGGTTTGGAAAATGGATTCACCGTGTACTCGCTTATTATATACATTTTTCTACATTTTGAACACAAACAAAGTTACGGACCGCAGCTCTGATTGGTTGTTTCTTAACGGGAGCGATGTATTTCTGCAAATGGCAACAGGACACTGGGAGGAGCCAGAGGAGCTTGATTTTTTCACAGATTATCTGTCTCATATTCTACTGTCAGGACATAATGACAGGTTTAACAAATATGTAAAAAAATATATATTTACAAAAGTTACCTACTGCAGCTTTAATACTGTAGTTTACATTTAGTGTAACTAAAATTGTTTCCAGAGAACCAATAGTGAATTGAGTGTATTTTTCTCACCCTATTGGCAGAAAGTATAAATCTAACAAACTGTAGTGAGGTTTATCTGAGGTTAAACAATTAAATGCTTCGGTAACCACTAGAATTACTACTGAGTTCTTGATTTTCCAGCACCGAACAGATCTTGTGATTGACACATCAAGGAATACGCACTGTCTTCTCCTGTAATGTCACAGACTTCAAGAGACAGGCTGGAGGAACATGGCATGAGCCAGCAGCAAATCAACCATTTCAAGCCCTTAATATTCCGTAATGGCCACTGCCAAGACCAAAGAGTCCATGCCAAGAGCTGCATCTGTCATGTGAAAAACATGCCACATTTTTTTTCCACCTTTAATGTAGAAAACATCCCTTGTGGCTTTGAGTCATGAGCACGGATATACAGATCTTAAAAAGCATTCCTACAGAATGGACAGTGAGAAAGCCCGCATTTAATGGACCTGGCTTATGCACTCAGACTATTATAAGAGCACCTTCCTAAAGTACCCCGACTGATGGAGCTCCCATAACTCATATTCCCACTGCAGTGCTGCTCCTGTCACCTGCATTACACCCTCAAATTCAACAATCACTGACCACCGTTCAAGATCTAGCAGACAAAAATATATATTTTTTTCAGATGCACAAGGCAGCCATACGGAAGATGTCCAGTGCCAGACTCGCCTGGGCTCATTGATAAACCTCATGTTGAGGCAAATATGCTTTACTCAATCCATAATTCAAAGAGACGCTAGAGACAAGGACAAAGAACATTGAGAAGACAGCCGCTGGAGCCTCCCTGGCCATAATATGCAGATGCAAATTCATTAGAGTGGACATTATCACACTTAAGGACATAAAAAAGGTTCGCTTTTTATCATCAATGTTAACAACATATTTTTTTGGCTTAATAGTTGTGGAAACAGTAATAAATTCAGGATTCTTTGATTAAGTTCAGAAGAACAGTTTATTTGAAAGAGATAAATGTCTTTATTAATAATTCTGATCAAATGAATGTGTCCTTTTCTTTCAAATCTAATAATATTTCACAATATTAATGCTTTACTGTATTTTGATCAGACATATGCACCCTTGGTTAGCATAATAGACTTCAAAAACACTAAAATATCTATATTCTAAATTATTCCATTTAATTTAAACTTTTGGCCGGTAGTATATAAGCTTCAAATCATTCCTAAACTCATCCTAATTGCTGGCTATGAGTCAATTATATCTTGCATTTTGAGATTTCATAAATTTTAATAATGCAGTGCTCATTATTAGGGCAAAAAGTTTTTTTTATTTTTTGGTAAAACATTATTATTTTGTAGTGCCATTAAGAAAGGATTATTATTAAGATTATTACCCCAGGAAACAATGGAATCATATTCCATTTTTGCAGCAATTAAAAATGCAACATTAAAAACAGCACGCTTCACAGCATGTTGTTCAGATCGTTACTTTCATTAGAAAATAAATAAACATCTTCATCAACTGAGAACAGGAACAGATGACAATATTAGATTGCTACCACTTTGAAACAAATATTACACGTTATTGATCAGTTTCATTAAAATTCTTTGTTTCTCATTAATGGCGTTGCTGCTAAAATATAATCTGTAACCTCTGGAAGAAAGATGGATGTAAATTGTCTGTGATGTGAACTTTGAGAAGTTTCTCAGTTGTAAAATACCAGTCTGTTTGCGTTCACCAATGTCATCTTCTGATAAATTGAATTGCACCCAGACAGGAATGTCTGTGATTGAAGCATATTATTTTTCCACAACAGTTATAATATATTTTGACCTTCATCAAATACCATAACTAAGGGTAAATTTGCCATTACACTGCCTGGTGCACCTTCATTATGGAATTTGACCTTTTTGACAACGTTCTCTGCAAATAACACTTGGTTGGAGTATGACTGGTATCCCATCATCTGCAGAAGAAACAAAATGAAATCACTGAAAATCACTTGCAGCAGTGTGACATATGATATATTGCGGGTTTGCAAGATTGTGTAATGTTTCTGAAATAAGTCTCTCCTAAGGATGCATTATTTAATCAAATATACTAAAGATAGTAATATAGTAAAATAATATATAAAATGTTTTCTGCTATAATATATTGTAATGTGTAAATAATTCCTCCAATGGCAACGCTTTCAGCAGGTATAACTCTAGTCTTCAATGTCACATGATCCTTCAGAAATAAGTGGAATATGTTGATTACAATAGATTTTATGATGCATTCAGAGCATGTGACCCTCATTCAAACAATAATTCTTCCACAGTGCATAGAAAAACTTGTACCTTTTTAAAATAACATGAGGGTGAATAAATGATGAAAGAATTGTCATTGTTTTAGTGAACTTTTTTTTTTTTAAATAACAATGACAGATACGCCAATCTCCACCAAAGCAGCACATGAAATCAGACTTATGTTAATGCATGCAACTGAAACTGAAAACGAACACAATCTGAATAGTATCGCATGTTGCAATAAGCAACAGATATTAGCACAGACGTAACATAACATATAGGTCGGTTTGCCTAGAGGGGTTACTCTACCAGTGCAATGTTAACAGAGCAGATATTTCAGGAGTGTGTGTGTGTGTGTGTGTGTGTGTGTGTGTGTGTGTGTGTGTGTGTGTGTGTGTGTGTGTGTGTGCGTGTGCGTGTGTGTGTGTGTGTGTGTGTGTGTGTGTGTGTGTGTGTGCGTGTGCGTGTGCTCTTGTTTTTGTGACATATCAGGACACAGCTTTGTATAATGACATGGGTATGACACAGGTATTACAAGGAGAGGGTGACTTATGAGGACATAACCCTTGTCCCCATTTTTCAAAACGCTTATAAACCATACAGATTGAGTTTTTTTATTTTTTTGAGAAAATAAAAATGCACAAAGTTTCCTTTGACGGTTAGGGTGAGGTGTAGGGTTGGTATAGGGCCATAGAATATACAGTTTGTACAGTATAAAAACCATTACGCCTATGGGATGTCCCCACTTTTCACAAAAACAAATGTGTGTGTGTGTGTGTATCCATAGGTTTATGGGCAAACACAAAGTGACTCATGTAGCCACTATGAGCTATGCAGCTCCAGCTGAAAACAGCAATACTCCAGAGTTATTAAAATTCTATCAGTGCTGCTTTCACTCTCACTCCAAACACACACACAGTCAGACACACACCTTGCACGAATCAGCAGGACATGAAATATTCACTCCGTGGCTTTCTAGGACATATTTCAATGATGTACAAATAACGTACCATGCAAGAGATGACTGGTTTTAATACCTATAGCAATTTCTTAGTGAATAAATTCACAAGGTTAAATGATTTTGTGTCATCTTGCTTCTAAATGTGCTTGAAGAGATCTCAAAAGACACATGAAATCCACTATAATAGCAACTGCTCGGGTTGCTCCATCCTCACAGAAACAGTACTTGTGAAACAACATCACTGCAAGCATCTGATTTATTCATGTATCCGAATAAGGATCTGCCTCAACGCCGCAACGTCTCCCAGACACACCGGGATCTGAACGTCCTGCTAAGAAAGTACACAGACAGCTGGCAGAGTAGGACAGACTGTCCACAATGTTGTCCGTTTTCTTAAATAGGTCACTGTTGATGAGGAATTTTCTGAAACATCCAGACGGTCATTCCCTGACACTTATAATCTTCCCGACTGCGCTGAAGCTCACATGACCATCAGATAAGTTACAGGGCTTACTGATCTTCATGGACCTATGTAATCTCCAAAAGGCTGCATTACAAAATGAATATGACAGTCTAGTGATGCATACAGAGTAAGTGGGGTGGGGGGAACAATGCTTTTCAGCTTTTGCTGAGCATCCCTCATGGCACATGGTCCAGGACAGCTTTTAGTGTGGCTCTTGTAAATGAAGCATGAAATGGCTTATCATTGATGGACTCCTTGTTCAAAACAGCCACGGATGCAGTCAAGAATAGCGGCGCTATTGGAAATGAATTGTTTCTTAATGCGTACCTTTGCACATGCCCACCATCGCAAAGTTAAGTCTCATTAATGTGTGTAATTAACCGTCTGACATTATCTGCTGGTCACAAGCAGTTAGTGCGATATATGGAACTGTTTATCAGTCCGCACACTTCATCCTGTAGTGACACTGAGAAGCAGAAAAAATATGGTGGGAACAGAGTTGGGTCGAATTCAGAATTTAATAGTTCAGCTCCTTC
Source organism: Carassius gibelio (assembly GCF_023724105.1). Lineage (NCBI taxonomy): Eukaryota > Metazoa > Chordata > Actinopteri > Cypriniformes > Cyprinidae > Carassius > Carassius gibelio. The sequence continues at coordinate 7,030,442 of NC_068383.1, forward strand.
GCAATTCATAAGTGGGAATTTTAACAGAATTGGCCGTGACCCATTGGTATGAGAGGAAGTTGATTTTTACATCCATATAGAAATTTCATTAGTAAAACATAAGATTCGTTACAAAATATTAATACGATTTGCAACAAATCAGGAATAAAGGTAATTTTGAGTCATTATGTATACTTATTGGCTAATATATTGAATGCATTCTTTTCATGACTTATTAGACAATTTGAACTGACTTTGAATATTATTTGAATATAAAGATTTAAGTATTTTTTTCATCATGGTTGGTAAAATAAAGAATAAAAAAATATATTATTCATGATATATCTATGCCTTTTAACAGTTTTTCCCTAACATGTTCCCTGGGAATCGAACCCACAACCTTACGCTGCTAACGCAATGCTCTACCACTTGAGCCCCAGGAACACATTATATGCATTGCTAATATATGTAACTCATATACAGGCCTGATGGATAGATAGATAGATAGATAGATAGATAGATAGATAGATAGATAGATAGATAGATAGATAGATAGATAGATAGATAGATAGATAGATAGATAGATAGATAGATAGATAGATAGATAGATAGATAGATAGATAGATAGATAGATAGATAAATAGAAAGATAGATTTAGACATTGAATCAAAACGAAAAATCCTCTAGTCTCTTTAAAAGATATATGTACATGCATACTGTAATTTGAACACCATCCTTCATCCATAATGTTCACATTTTTAATATTTGCTCAAAATAATTAAATTCAGGGAACATTAGAAAAAGTCCCCTTTGCTCAGTTTCAAAGCAGTGTCACCCGCTGTGATATTCAGGAAGACTGAAATGCATTATCTTCCCTGCACAATGTGTCTGTTCTCCCAGGCATTGAGCGAAGCCAGAGCGCTGCTGAGCAGCCGAGTGAAAGAGACACCACACAGAGCAAAAAGTGGAAGGGCCTTTTGACTCCCTAGATCTTCAATAACTGCTCTTGAATAGCCTGACTGACCTCCTGTCAGCCGGGCTGCCTTACTCCCAAAGACCCTGTCTGACACATTCTCTCAAATCCCCCATGTCTCCCATTCAATAGGCTAAAGGAATGTGTTTTTAAATAGGATTCAGACACACCTATGCTTTCTCTCCTTGGAGAATGTCACACACAACAACAGCCCTGTGTGTGAGTATGCTTCAAGGAGACAGACGAGCAAAACCGGGGCCTCCTAAAAAAGTCAGTAAACTAATAAAAAACTGATACTGCAAAGTATGGTTCATTTATCCAACAGAAATGACTGTGTTAGGGTTGTGGCTGCTTAAAGCATTGTCTGAAAACAACAGGACTGCAAATCGTGTGAACACCTAATTGCTTCCTGTATCTCTAGCATCACTGATGGCTATCTTTACCTATAAGACAAGGTGGTATTAAGCCGAAGGATTGATTGCTTGCATATGGGTTTTTACAAAAACAGAGAATCTGTTTTTTTTTATGCACCCCTCTATTTCCCCCACACAGAACAGAAGATCATTAAGCAATCAATACATTTATTTTGCACAAATGGATATGGCCATTTCTTTTATCTTAAACAGCAGTTATGGGCTCCAGAGCTGCGTTTCTAACAAAAACTGTTTTATAGAGGATATGTAACGGCCTCTAAATTGCAAAAACATTTTCTTAATCAGTATGTGTGTCTTGTTTTCCAGTAAAATATCTAAACATCCTAAAAAATATAAATTGAGTTGTGGGACAAAACTGCATTCGATAATATGACTTGAGTTAGGTTTATTTGTCATACCCCACAGCTATTTTTTTTTTTTTAATGTTTTAATCATACAAATCAAAAACAAAATATTAGATATATGAATTAAACATTTGCCAGTGGGGTACGAAAAATAATCTTAATGTAATATTCTTTGACAACATTGTTAGTTATTTTATGCAACTGCTTCTCGAGTCCTTTTTCTTGTTTCAAGGATATTTATTTATTTTTAAACTGTAAAACATTAAAATTATTTTAAATAATATTTTTTGTGTGTGTGTGTGTAAAAAGGCTGTGTCCTTGGAAATACAGCACCTTTTAATCTAATTAGAATTTATTAAACTCTGCACAAGTTGAAGGACATAAAATGAGGCCAATTGTGTCTTCTTTGTCTGGGTCTGAGAAGTCAAATAGCCTCTCAAGATACACTGTCATAGTCATTGATTTCTAAATAAATGAGCATGAATCTGATCACCTGGGAATGGAGTTAAATGCAATTTGTTTTTGTTGATGGACGTAAATCATTTTTTGAAACTATCTGGCCATTATCTCATCATATATGCTATCAGAAGAATTGTAATTTGTGCTGCAGGCAACCAAATCAGTTCAGTCCAAATGTGCAGACTTTTCAGTAAAATTCTATTTAAACATCATAAAATGTGGTACATGGAGAGTTTTACATACTTACTGGTAGATGTTGGCATGATTGAATGAGTAAATGCAATTCATAAATTAATACAAGATAAATTAATTTATATAAATTTTAAAATAAATAAACAAAATATTATACATTTATTTATTAACTCCATCTCAACTAAATTGCTTTAATTAATTTCTGCCACTAAATCCAATTAAATTCAAGCAATTTTCTTTGCTGTATAAAGTCTTCTAAAGAATTATTGAGTATAAGAACTTGGTTTCTTTATTGACAGGCTTTGAATTTGTTTCTCTATGCCTAGATTTAAAGTGTAGATAACCTGTAGAATAGTAAAACTGTATTTTACAGTACCTGCTTTCTTAGAATGCAAGGAAAAGCAGCACATTTGTAAAACTGCATAATTTATTGAAGACAAATGAATTTCAGCTGTATATGTGCAGCAGGGAGATATTGTGCTGCAAGATCTCAAGAGGATGGGCCAAAACCAACACCACTAGTCTGGGGCTTTTGTTTCGGCATTCATTCTTCAAGATGCAAAATACACCACAGGCCTAAAAGCTTTCACTCTCCATCTGTAGCATACAAACTGTTTCCAACATGTGGATTGTGAGTTATCAGACTTGCAGAGCTAGACTTTGGAATACCAACACTATTTTTTAGACATTTAGGGCCGCATTAATCTGCAATCAATGAATCCACAATAATGCAACAAAGTGGTAATTTGTTCAAATAACTTGGAAGCTGTCTCCACAAATGGTCAATTTGTGTAGACTCCAAAAGTCATGAATGCATGAACACAATTTTGCACTGCATTGTGAAAAAAAAAAAAAAAAAAAAAAATCCTTTATCATTGTAAAAAAAAAAAAAAGAAAGCTTTTATCAAAGCCATGAATTCGACATACTTTGGTAAATCATCCAATTCCCAGTTTTTATTAAAAAGTATTCAAACTACTTTATGTGTTACAAGCCCAATGTTGTAGACTTGGATGCTTATGTTTCTTATAAAAATATTTAGGCCAGTATAGCAGTATTTACCTCATTAAAGGGCACATATTATGCAAAATCCACTCTTACATGGTGTTTGGATATAAATATGTGTTGGCAGTGTGTGAACCCAACCACCCAACAATGATAAAAAAATCCACCCACTCCATATTTTTTAATCCCCATTAAACCAAATCAGTCTCATTAGACCTGACGTTTTGATTCTCTGAGCATCGCATTGTTTAGACCCCGCCCACAGTCGACGCCCACTCTTCTGAAGATGGGGCGGGAAAACGCAGCTCATTTGGACATTTAGACATGCCCCAAAAAATACATTTTCCACATGTTATAATAAATTATCTGTGGGGTATTTTGAGCTGAAACGTCACAGACACATTCTGGGAGCAACCAAGACCAATATTACATCTTTTAGAAAGGGGAATAATAGGTTAGAAGAACAAATAAATGTGAAGTAAGTGACTGAATAAACCACAACATTTAATGAAATTGGGAGTCAGTGAGGCCTGACACATCAAACCAAAAGCAACATGATGCTCTTCTGCAGTGTTATCAACAAAATAGAGGAAATCTTGCCATAACAACAGTGACTACACTCTGTTGCTAGTTCTCAAAGTCGAAAGCAGACCTATTTTAAGTAAGTAGGTCAAGCGGGAAGAGGGAATGAGTCCCGTAGTCGACTAGTTTTATAATTCAGTCACATCTAAACACATCAACTGGTTTAAGTAGGTCCCCTGGCAGAGGAGATCCGCTAAATGCAATTAGGTGGAGTCTTTAGACAGTTCTCAATTCAGCCAGATGAACGGATATGAATAATGCCACATACACCTGATAGATTCACTTCATTAAACGTAAAAAAGGACATTGGAAATCAAATAAATGAGGGAATCATTTACGAACGGAGGAGGTGGCATATATATAAAACATCTGAATGAAAAATCCTTCAAGATTCAGTGAAAATGAATTGCATAAGGATAGCGCACTATGTTTTCCTTTTAAATATATAAAAAAGGGATTTAGAAATGCTAACAGGCCAAGACACACTCACGTGGTATTTAATTCAAGTTAATGCAAAATCTCATACTTTCATTTCAAGTCGGCACGGTCAGCATTTCTTCGCACCCCAGGCATCTCACTGAGGAAATATTCATCATATATCGTATTAATAATTCATCTTGCACGACTTTGACCCTTTCAGATCTTAAAATGAATGCCCTCCCATCATTTTCAACAGCCGCGCTCAGAAGAAGACACACAAAGCCTTACGAAAGACCCAAACCCAAGGAACATGTCAACCATCCCCTCATATACATCCACAAACAACCACAACAGCTTTCATTCTCATCACACACATACACAAGAGACATTGAACATTTCCTTGGCTGACTGAAGATGTATCAAACAAAAAAATGTTTCAGTATTTTCCTCCTTAAACTGTTTTTGTCTCACTCTCTCTGTCTCCTGTCTTTCTGCTCTTATACTTCCTTCTCTCTTCTCTTCAGTGCTTTACAAAGTCCCCGTTGCCCAGTTCCTCTCTCTTCCATTTCCATGCCGGTTTAGTGGTTTGAATGATTAATAAGCAGCTGGGAGCAAGGATCAAGTCGCATCTGTTATGCCTTAATATCTGAAATTGCATTTTTAATGGGAAAAAGAGCAAAACTGCAGTCCATTCTAAAACATTTTCCCTAAATGATCATCCCAGAAATCACTATCAATTCCCATGTGCTTGGTTTAAGTGTTCATAATATACAAGTGTTTACTCTATGTGTCTGCAGCCTTGTAGCTGTGATGTGCTTTCAGCTAAAAGTATAAAACACAGCATGCATCCCATAGTACAAACAAACAGGCTGAATTGTTGTCATTAACAGGGGTTTAAAAGGTATTTAAAATATATTAATGTAAGAATGTCATTATAATATGTGCCTTGGACCACAAAACCAGTCTTAAGTCACTTAAGTCATATTTTTAGCAATAGCCAAAAAAATAAATTGTATGTGTCAAAATGATCGATTTTTCTTTCATGCCAAAAATCATTAGGATATTAAGTAAAGATAATGTTCCATGAAGATATTTTGTACATTTTCTACCGTAAATATATCAAAACTTAATTTTGGATTAGTAATATGCATTGCTAAGAATTTGTCTGGACAAATTCAAAGGCGATTTTCTCAATATTCAGATTTTTGCAGATTTTCAAATAGTTGTATCTCGGCCAAATACTGTCCGATCCTAATAAACCACACATCAATGGAAAGCTTATTTATTCAGCTTACAGATGAAGTATAACTCTCAATTTCGAAAAACTGACACTTAACACTTAAGGTTTTGTGGTCCAGGGTCACATATCCTACAATAAAAAAGTCAACCCAATTTATAATTTTTTAATTGGTAAAAAATGCAAGCACTGTTCAAAATAAATATTAAAACCCATTCTGAAATGTTGACACAAAAAATGGAACTGAGCAGAGCTCTTGCATTTGCAGATAAGGTTTGGTTTGATATTTATCTAATGAAATGACGATCATACTGTTTTAAGGATCACTTAAGTTTCCAAAAATGTACAAAATACTTTTTAGGCCTGTGTGTTTTAGTGATAAAGTATATATCAGGAATTTGTCATCAGATGGCCATCTTGGCTAATTAACAACTGTTTAAGTGTTTGTTGTTTTCTGTGTCTATTCTAAATAAGAGAAAGCTCCAATTTATAATTAATCATTTATGTACAGAATTGAATAAATATATTGTGTAAAATATGTGTTTGCTTCATGTCCTCAAAATATATTATATACTGTAGGCATTATATTTGCAGTCGTAAAACCCTCATCATATCAATCCCTAATATCTTTCAAATATCACCATCATTTCAAAACACATAAAAAATAAAGCCTTCTGAACCTTTAGTAATGCAGAATAAATAATCTGTCAGTCTACTGACTGAGCGTTATTGTATATTTTATGTTCTAATTTGCTGTTTAAAATCTATGTGTTGCACTTTTAAGAAAACCTTGGCATTAAAAAAAATTAAGATAAAACAAGATATGACACAAATTAATTTAGCCTTTTTCTTCATTCTGGTACATTCAGTACATAACCACTTAAAAGTACTTGACGGTCTCAAAAAACATAAATGAATGCATTCTATAGTAATAGATCAAATGAATACGACGTGAACAGATGGAAAAATGCAAAGTAAATAAAAAACGATGTACCTAACATACAAAAACACAGATGTTCAAATGCAAAGCCAAAACAAAGTTAATAGACGACTGGCTTTTTTGCCATGTCTCCACATCTTATTGTTACTAGGCAACCAGATTCGAAAAAAGGTACATTCCAACCCAACAGTATGAAAGACTGCTCTTAAAAGAAAGGAGATTCCTTGTCAGTTTTGCCCGAAAAAAAAAAAAAAAAATCCAGTATATGAAGGGCAGTTGAGTGAGAAGCGATGCTGCAGATCAGAGCGTGAAAGAAACCTGTTCCCCCCCCCCCCCCCCGCTTCTCTCTCTCTCTGTCTCTCTCTCTCTCTTTTTGGAAGAGAGAGCTTATTCGTCTGGGAGGCGACATCCTACCACAGGAGGAGGGGTTGTGACCAGAATGGAGAGTAGCTGAACTGAATGGACTGGGCCATAAATGCTTTTGGTGGAGAGGGAGGAGAAGCTGTAGAAAGAGACAGTGAAGGGGAGAAAATAATGAAAGAGGACAGAATGCGATGTGACTGGGTGGAGGGTTGAAAAGGAGACAAAACAGACCTACAGAGTTTACCACCACGATGTGACAGAGTGGTGAGTCAATGCATAGTTCCCTGAACTAAGCGGGTATTGACTGAGCTTTAGTCGTCCACCACTGCCGGTGTCAGAGAGGCCTCTTCAAAAGCAGAACTTGTTCAGCCACAAATTACATGACTTAAAATAATTAAACTACTGTCAAACTACACCACAAGCTACTAACAAAATGTAGCAAACTATACTGAATCACTTAAATGCTATTATAAAATTAATGATTCAATCAGAGCAGTATTTATCTGGACATGGGTGTTTGTGAATTAATTTATTCTTGATTTGGGTGACAACCATTCAGTTTGAACTAGAAATTAACATACAAAACAAAAATCTGTATAACAAAGCAATAAAATAATTTATAAAACAATTAAAATAATATATGCTGCTATAAAAAAAAAATAAAAAAAAATAAAAAACTTCTTTTCTGATTTATTTTCAGTCAGTTCCATTTATATGAACCATCCAACTAACAGAGTCACTAAAATGATACAGACTGTCCAACTGCTGATGCCCTGATAGATGTTATTGAATTTTAAAATGGAGAAGTGCATAAAAAGAACTCAGTTTCACTGGCATCTGAGGGATAATCACTGGCACGTGGGCAATAAGGAAAACTGTACATTTTTAGGTAATCAGTAGTGTTAGTCACACAGCCTGTTAAAAACGATAAATAGTATTAAAGTGTGAAAATCAACCTGCGGTATTCTACCGATGTGCATTGCTAACAGCACTCGTCAATATAAAAATAATTGAGATGGGCAATGGAATTAAAGTAGGCGGGGTTTATTGTTCACAGAAGCAGAACAATGTCAGAATGTCTGAATGTCAGCGTCAGTTTAACGTTGAAAGAGAGAGGGATAAGATGGAAATTTGCAGAGTGCAAATTGTTTAATATTAGTGAACTGTTTTATGATAGAAATGTTATGTAATATAATGCTTGACTTCTTTTTCTCAAATATGGTCATTTTGAGAGAGAGGTTTGGGGGCGAGCATCTACAGATGATATGTAGAGCATCTACATCTTGAATTGTGTTTAAGAAGACAAATAGACAAGTATATGTAAATAAATAAAAAAAAGAAGAAAAAGATATTTCACCTATTTGCAAACATGCACTCCAATCTTGTAAGTTTGTTTCTTTGCAAGAGGATGATATTCCTGACAATACCTCCTACCCCCAAAACGGCTAGCAGCTCTCTGCATGACAGAACACCTAGACATGAAACGCATCTAAATTATGCAGTCGCTTAGCACCCCAGCGTTCGCCATCCCACCACCTGGTAAACTTCTCAATGAACAGGCTCATGCAGGAACTTTTTGCATGCTTCCCATCTCATGAGTTTTCACAGGGCTTTGTCTCCTTTCGGAGGTGCTCACTACTCTGCTGTGACGGCCTGTCAACGTCAGCCTGCAGATCGCCTGCAGCCCCTCTTCAAACCATTAATCTAAATTAGTGCTCTGACAAAGTGTCAAAACATTGAAGCTCAAATGTGATGTATGCTCCAGAGGACCCCATCCATTTTCCCCCCATCTCATGACATTGACTTGTGTAAACGAGTAAAACTACAAAGGATAATCAAAATGATTGCAGGAAAATCCAAGAAATTGGTTGGAATGGGACTACAAGCAATTTTAGCGATGAGTAGCAATCGGTGATCAAGCCCTTGAGCTCTCAAACTCTCCCCATGAGGAATGACAGGAGTGCTTCACTTTCATACTGTATTAATAAAAAAATTATAACTTGTGCGTTCAAACACCTTGTCACAGATAACAAAAAAAAGGAGCTCATTCTAGTGTTGTACTGATAAGATGCGAGTTTAGAAGAATAGTTCTCTCTAAAATCATAAACCACTAATGGAGAAAATCTGCATAGAAAATGTTTCCAGTAAACAACAGTTATGCAAATCTATCATATGTTTTTAGAACAACTGGACAACTACTAACCCAATTCACTGTAACGTTTAATAAAAAATAACCAATATTAATAAAGATGGATGGATGGATGGATAGATAGATAATTATAAACCTACTTTGTTTTAATGCAAATCTATCTATGTGTATCCTCTGAGTAAAATCAGTTCAGTTGGCTTTTGGTAATCTAGATGTTTCAGCAAAATGATTCATACTTCAAAGGACGAAGTGATATTTAATAATTTATATACTATATGTGAGTGCGACCACTTGCTCTTTATATCATTAAAGCTCTGAAGAAAAATGGGTACCATGGTTGCTGTTATAGCTAAACAGTTAAAAAATGAATTGGTGCATGATTTTCTGTTTATTCAAAGCATGATGTGCTTTGAAGTTATATCCACTCTTTATGTGGTCCATATCAAATGTGAACGTCTAACAGTCCATAATATCCTCCAGAGCAGGGTAAGGCTGCTGTATTTTTTCTTTCGTTTACTGACTGAGTTTCAGCGAGAACTGTTGGTAAGTCAGATATAGTGTTAGCAATGCTGCTCGAATCAGTCATTAATACTGAAACTTGGAGACTTTTGGAAAATAAAATATTTAAAAGTTGGCTTAAGGTTCTACTATGGCAGCAAAACAAAAACAACATTAAAAATGCAATAAAAATATCATGAAGAACATTCATCTCTTGTAAGTTGCTTTTGATAAAAGTGTCTGTAAAATCTAGAGCACAATTAAATGCTTTTAGAGGGTGTTTTTCCATCTGTTAAATAGTCGTGGTAATATTGTTTCTCACACATCACTGGTGCTAACAGGCCTCAAAGCTAAACTAATCTATCTAATTACTTCTTGCATACATTTGCATCGCACAGAGCAAAGCCTTTGCACATAAACAGCTCTGGCTCGACCTACACCTCGTATGACACAAATGATTCATTTCCAATTCACTACTCTCCTTCTTGCTATAAATAAACACCCCATGACCACAAATTGCTTTTCCATCTTTTATAAATGTCCGCGTGTACTGTGCCTCCCCACGGAGTGACACAAGGTCACTGTCCTGCAGGACCAGGTGGCACCTCTTGGCTGAGCTGGAGGTATCACCCTCCTTAAATATCTATGGTAATGAGGTGGAAGCCATTCGACAGTCCAGCCAATGGGGAGACAGAGCATGTCGGTGACTCAGGTGTGGGTATGAAAGAGTCAGAGAAGCAAAATTAAGGTTCTGAGATGTCAGGATGACTTCAACGACACGCCAGGGGACATGATAATTATAGCAAATGGAAGTAAAGCAGGAAATGTTGATGAATTATCATCCGAGTCTATGCGAGATGGGAACTCTGGGAGGGCGATGTGATATTAAACACATACTGGAGAAAATGGTGAACAGTTGTTTCATTTCCTGTACTGCACAACAAAGCCAAGTGAGAATAAAGCAACAGAAGTAGCTGGTTGGTTCTACAGAAGGGCTGATATTTGTGTCCAACACATAGATTTCCCAAAAAATCAACACAAATTCTTTAATGTTGTTTTCTTTATCTTTTGTCATGAGAATGTCGTTTTGGCCTTATGTATTTAAAAAAAAAAAAAAGAAACGATAAACAAAAATCTATAGTATCTTATCTTTAAAGGAGCATTCCGTAGGTTCTGAAATTTCTAACCGTTACTGACACCAGTGGCCGTTAGAGGAACTGCAGCCAGTCTCATGCTCGTTCTCAGTGCGCAGAGGAGCACGCTCTTTTTTTTTTTTTTTTTTACTTCGAGGAGTGTCCGTGGGTGTCTGAATTGTGCTGGAGGCTGGTCGCTTCTTTCCATTAGCAGAGTCCATTTGAAAACACTATTGCTGCTGCTTACTATAATGGCTGGCGTGCCGTACAGTTGTAAGCTTGTAAGCCCAAGTAGATGACAACGCGCATGACGTCACATTTTGTGAATTTTCACGCCGATTCGGGCCCGACTCCTCCACACACAACCGACGCTACATGCTGGTAGAGGCAACCGTGGTGGACAGTCGAGGTGTCATTATTTTTTTACATCATGGTTGGCTCATACATGTACAAATGAAAACCCTATCTCAAAGATTTTTTTAAGTAAAAACCTCCACATAGCTCATTTAAAAGGATAAATAGGAAAGCACTAAGGTTTATGCAAGTCTACTAAGCAATTGCAACTTTTTATCTCAGTGTTTTCTTTCTTTCTTCTATTTCTCAGAATTGCAAGATAACACAAAATTGCAAGTCTGAGAAAAAAAGAAAAAAAAAGTAAATAGGAAATAACTATATATGTATATATATATATATATATATATATATATATATATATATATATATATACAAAATAGACAATCGATGGTATTTGTGTGTACAGGTCAATAATGTAGAAATAGATAGATAGCTTTACTTACTATAACTAATAATGCACACACATACAGTACATAGGTACATACATACAAATGTTTACAAATAAATGTTTACAATCAAATTATTAATAGGAAAGAGCACTTTTTTTTTGTCCCGACTAGTAGGTACTGATTATTATTGGTTTAAGTAATTTTTATATTTTTCATAATTTAAAGGTCTGTAAAACCTCTTCCTGAAGGTCAGTCTTTGTCCACGATCTTAACTGCTCTTTGGCATAAACCAACATTTCCTCCAGCCCATCCTCCAGAGTCTTGCTGTTCTCAAACAGCGCAACTTAAATGTCAGGATATCAACTGCTGGTATTTGCACATCCTTCCAATCAGTCAGCTAGACAGTCTTTAACTCCATGTCAAGGCTCTGCTTTGCTAATAATGAATCATACATGCTGCACCAACTGTTTCTTTACCACCTCACTGCATCTAACCTCATCCTTCAGAAACAAATGAGCGTCTGCTAACAAAAATTAGCCAGTATGATTGATCAATTCTTTGTATTTTCAGTCGTCTTCGTTCCATAATTAGGAACAATCACGTGTCTGCTCCAAATGTTTTATGATACTGTAGGTCTATATTCCAGTACACTTAGTTTTGGATGAACAGTATGGCTCAGTTCAACCTATTGATCAGAAGTCTTTACATCGAACAGACATGTGATTACATCAGATCAAATAAATAGATTTAAAATACTGCACACTTATCTAACTAGTATTCCTAAGTATTCATTTGTTAAGTGTGGTTCAACGAGTGAACCTTGTGGACAATAATGATATTTCACATAATGTTTAAATAGCATAATAATTTTGTACATTTTTCTTATTTTGGTCTATATGGCTCATGTTTTTCAGGTGAATGAAATACTTTACAGATCAATAACAGCTTTCAAACAGTGACACACTCTAAATTAGACTGAATTTGGTACTAAAAGGCAGAGCATTTATCTTTCATATCTGAGCCACTTCAATGTTAATTTGGTCTTGTGTTTATCTCGCCTATAAAGACTTTCTCTCGGGCCCTAGTTTTTCAGCAAAAGGAAGCAGTTCATTTGCACCATCCATTCTTCCTTTGATTTGAACAAGATGCCTATTCCCTCCTAATGAAAAGCAGCATGATCTTATCAACACAGTACTTGACTGTAGGCATGGTTTTTGACTCATATGACTTTCGAAAATATTGCCTGAAAGGTTCCATCCTGCTCTCATCATGGCCACAAAAATCATTTCCCACATTCCGACTGGGTCACGGTTATGCTTTTTGCCACGCTCCAGACGTGGTTTCACATGGATCTTTTTGAGTAATGGCTTCTATTGTATAACCCTCCTATACAAGCCAGTGTTATGTAGAGCTCTAGATTCAGCTGACACTTTTACTCTTTTCTCAGTTACTGAACTCTGTAGCCCCTTCAAAGTGATTGTTGAGCTGCCGCGACATCTCTCCCAACTCTCCATCATGTTCACACAGGGAGTTATGAAAGATGACCTTTCCTAGACAGTGACTCTATTCTTTGATGTAGCTTCAACTTCCTGATAACTGAACTAATGGTGCTCATCAGGACAACCAAACACCCTGTGCCTAATTTATTTGTTTTACTTTAACTTTTTTGAAAATACTTTAGTCCTTATTTTCACAGCAGTCATCCTGATTCATGAACTGTAGGGTTGTCTCCAAAAACTGCAGTAGTTATTTTAATGATTCACAGGTAGAAGCCAATTTCAGGCAATTGTGTTCCCATTAGGGCTATTTTTTCCCATCTTAAATTTCACAGCTTATGCAATACCAACATGATGTCATAAGTATTCTTTGGTTTTTGTAAATAAAGTTAGGTTCTTGCACACTGTCTTTTTAAAGTTTGGATATAGAATGAGAGGTACAACATAAAATGCACTTTTACATACAATGTGTGCAACTTGGGAAACATAAATGTTTAAAATCCTTGATCCTTCATCTAAGTTTTCTATTTAATTGTGTTTAAAAATTGGGATAATAAATGTAACCATTAATTAAAAAAAAAAAAAAAACTGGTTTTACTTTTCAAATTAAAACTACTATTTTCTGTGAACGGTGATCCAAGGCTCTTAAATCATGATTTGTGAGCAAACACAATACATTTTAGTTATACTTTATGTTGGGGACCAGTTCTTACTATTAACTAACTATTAACTACAACTTTCCCCAATAAACAAAAAATGTGCTGCTTATTACTAGTTAGTAAGTTGTTAGGTTTAGGTATGGGGTAAGATTAAGGGATGCAAATTATTTTCATACAGAATAAGGCAGTAATAAGAGTTAATATTAATAATGTATTAATACCAATATGCTAGCATTATTCATGCTAATAAGCAACTAGTTAGTAGTGAGAACTGGACCCTAAACTAAAGTGTTATCTATATTGTATACTAAGCTCCAATGATAAGTACATATACAGTATATATCTATATATATATATATATATCTATATATATCTATATATCTATCTATATATATATATATATATATATATATATATATATATATATATATATATATATATATATATATATATATATATATATATATAAGTACAAAACTTTCACTGGGGCGGAACCTTTTTGAAAGGGTACTAATGAGGTGCTAAAATGTACTTTTAAAGTACTTATATATACCTTGTAAAAGTAAATAAGGTACAAGTTTTTGAACCTTATGGTACCACCATAGGGACAGCTTTGTACCTTCTTTTACTGAAATTATATGAACTATAAAAAGAATGTAAATTACTTTACTCTTCTTACAATTCCCATCTTGATTGCCTTATAAATAAATTAGCCATTAATGCATTATTCAGAGTTTTTCCATCATTTAATGATAAATGAGTCCTGCTGGGATTGTTTCTGAATACTGAACTCAGTGACCTATTGCAGTACCTTCACAAATGTTTTGTAATTCAGTTCCCACCAGCATTTCATTGACAGGACAGGTGATCTTTAAAAGTCTCTAAAGCTTTACATATGTATAAATGGTTATATCTGATATTGTGTGTTTCAGTGACAAGTATGAATATAATATAAAAATACAGTGAATGCAATGTCACATACATGCAGTACTTAAATCTGAGTGTCTGTGATTTAAAATAAAACATTTTTTTTTTCAGTAAAATGCGAAAATATGCAAAGGGTGTATATGATTTAAAAAAATTATAATAGTTGAAATACATGTAACCCCTTAATTTGCTTTGCTAAGAAGAGGTCAGGTTTACATATGATCTGCGATAACCAGTGGAAATCATCATTTGATGTTATAATGGGCAACATATGGCATTTGCTCTAATCAAGTGTGGACAAGTTAGTATGCATGCATCTGTTTGGACTGTTGGCAAGACTACCAGGTCATGCACAATAACATGAAGCAGAACAAGATGCTATTCATATCTCTCTGCACAAGAGAGATTAAAACGTCCTTATCCTATAAAGCAGTTCTGAACACAGCAACAACATGCATATCAAAACATTCATTCACAGATATGTATTAATTTTTAGAACAGAATTTTATACAACCAAATCTAGGTGAAGATATCTGTAACATTTGAGTAATGAATATGTAAAAGAGATCACTCAATAAAAATCTACAATGCTGCAAAAAGTTGCTTTAGGTTGCAAGCATCAAGATATGACATTCATAGGATCTTGGGACAATGAAGTGCAAAACCTTAGATGACATAACTCCGTAGAGATGATTGTTTTCATATTCAAAACTGCCGTAAGGAAAGTACATATATTTTATAATGTGGCCATTAATTCTCCTGCACTGTGATATTAGTTTAGCTTTATTATGGAGTTCTGTTGCATCTCAGTGAAGACAAGAATAGTTGCTAGTACATATCATAAATGATTCACAAGTCATCCATTATGAATGACTAGGTTAAAACCAAGTCATAAACAAACAGATGAAGACCAATAGACTAAAATATCTGTGTATGTTACTTTGATATATTTGTATACACACACACACACACACACACACACACACACACACACATAGTGGAGACCAAAATTAGAGAACAATTCATAAATACTTAATTTTGTCTAAAATATTGTTAATCTTTATCACGCAAGATTTGAAGGACTATTAGTCATAAGTATATAATCACTGTTCTACAGTACTAAATTTTTTTGAAAAATAACCAAGCTGTTTCAACAAAAACCTTTATTTTGTGGAAAACACAGTAATCAAAATTAGGGAACAGTAACAGCTGTAGTACTAAAGAAGATTACGACAATTGTTTTAGATTTACAGCTGTCAAAAACGAGTAGGAAGTGTGGAGGCCCCTGCTTTGAATGAGTTCAGGACATCACTAGTTTCTCACACTATGCCGGTGTAATCTTGGTCCACTCTTTGTCCAGTTTCTTCCATAGTTTGATAACTTAGTAGTTTTCTTAGCCATAACTTTGTCGCCAAAGATTTTCAATCAGGTTTGGCTCATGACTCTGGGCTGGCCATTTCATTATTTTATTCATAAAATATTTTTTTCCATTTTGCTGGGTGAAAGGGAGCATTGTCTTGCATGAACATTGTAGGCTGATTGGGAGATGCTTACAGGGAAAGAACCGTATGTTGCAGAAGAAGGTTCTGACAAAATTTAGCATTTACCCCGCCATGTATCTGTAAGAGGCCCAACTCCTGTTGCAAAAAACATCCCCCAAACCATGACACTTCCTCCTCCACCTTTCCCCAGTTTAACACCGAACACAATGTTTCCCATCTAACCCAAATAAATTAAACTTGCTCTCATCATTAAAGAGAACATGCAATAAGGGCAAATCTAGCCTTTTGATTTGTTGTGCTGATAAGAGGCTTGGTCACTGCAGAGTGTACTTTCAGTCCGGCTTCACTTAAACAGAGTCTCTGTATTATCCGGTCCTCTCATGCAATTGTTTTATGTGGAAGGCCAGCCGTTTTGGGGGACTTGAATGAATTAGTGATATTGTAAAGCTGCAATATTCGAGAAATCACAGATTTGGAATAACCAAATTATCGTGCAATGACTGAAAGAGTCACCCCTTTGGCTTTCATCTGGACAACCGCCTGTCACAGGGTTTCAGTCATCCTAGAGTTGCCCACAATCTTGCAATCTCAGTGAAAATTGGAGGTATGCTGCGAGTTAAAAAGGGTTTGTATTAGAATTTAGGAAACTATCTCCAGGTGCCAGATTAACACCAATAACATAGTAGGTAAAATAGTAGGAAAGAACTATAGTGAATTAAATGGTCAATTTGATTCATTCATATATATTCATTCAAGACGTCAACTGACTAAACTGATTAAAAGAAAAACTTTTAATGATTTGTTTTAGTCACACCTCAGAACTTTTTACCAAAGCCTATATACCTGAAATATATAGACTTTTCTGAATAGATTGACAGAGATTCTATGAAATAAGATAAAAGCTAAGACAGAGATTTGACTTTCCTTGCACATGAAAACTCATTTTCACAATTATATATATCAAGTAATCGCACATGCTCAGTTGATCTCTAACACATCTGATGTCTGTTTAGGCGTGTTACATGCAAATCTACGTGCAAAGTCTCTGTACAAATCAGAATGGTACACATTATGTTATCATTACTAACTTATTTAATATTCAGTACATATGCACAAAGTGTAAAACGACAAGGGCATGGTTGCTGCGGTTCTGCCATTCCTCTGTGGTTTGCTCGTCAATTGCGGTTATTGCAACAGGCTGAAATGTACCTATAACAATATTTACAATATAAACAATGCTACAAGTTGGGTTATATGTATTTTTTTTAGCTAAGCCAAAAACCAATAGTGAATAGTATTTAATTGATTCACTGAAACAGACATATTGAATCGTTTCACACAAATGATAGATAGATTTGGTTTTGGGCTTTCTTTCCTTATCCATTAGTGTAACACACAATGAGGACAGGATTTTTCACACCAAATAAATGCAATGGTTTGCTGATGCAATCCAACCCAGAGCACTGCGAGTGACAAAATTTCCACTGGTCACATGATCTGACTGCCAAATCTGCATATATCCCTTTTTTCGCATTATTGTCCATAGTCGTACTCCTTAGACTGATAGTCGGATCCAGAGCGTTTCACATGGCTGGAACAATTATTGTTAATCCATCATCATAACTAGGGGCACACAAAGCAGAAGGCGCTGCCAATATCGCTCGTCTGGCAATGCGGAAACATGCCCTCACATTGCTTTCATCTCTGCATGCACGTAGATTCATAATTTATTATTTGTAAGAATTAATGGGGGGGGGGGGGTTAGGCACAGCAATCTCTGCTGTGCAATTCATCTAGGCATGAAAGACATCTAAACATTAAGGTGTTGTGCATTAAGAAAAATTAGGAGGGAGAAATCTTTGTGAATCAGTTCTTTTAAATTATAACAAAAACATACTTAACTCAGAACTCTTGAAAATACTTGAATTTTGTGCATAAATGATTAAGGTCTGAAAAATGCATTAGTGCTAATTGCTTTTGATTTACAGCCTATTTTTAAATGCCCTTTCATGTTCAAGTTTCAAGTTCACCAGCTTAAAACATTTATATGCTGCTCCATAGGAAACTTTCAGGGCACTGAAATTACTGCAAAAAAACTGAAAGTTCATTAAGTTCGAAGATATTATAAGCAAAATTCAAATTAACAATGATGAATGAGAATGTTGATCTGCAGTGTTAGATCTTAACTTTTAACTGCTACTGACAAGATTTTCCATCATTTGTTTCCATTTGAACTTGAAAGTCAAAAGTTCCAAGTAGGTACCTTTACTTGAAACGCCACAGTGAAGCTGGTGTTTCAGCTCAGAAATGTAAAGCCCCAGAACTGCAACAACCCTAGAACCGCAACAACCCTGACTTCACAACCCAAAATGGCTGCTCAACACATCAAAAGTAAGCAAAACAGTAGTAATATATTGTTTTTAATTGAATAGTATTGCTAACTATGGATGCATCCATTTTGGTTTTCCAAACTGTGTACAGAAACATAGTAAACTTGGGTGACACATCCCCATTCCCAATCCCCATTCCCAGCTCCAACTTCAGAGGTAAATGGAACACAGAAAAACACAATTCTGGCAACATGTGTTTTAGCAGTATATACTAAATAACTAAATAATAAAAAAGCAAACATAATGTAAGTTAACTGTGTCCAATATGTCTTTAAACCAGAAATCATTTAAATATCAAATAGAAACGGAAAAAAAATTATATTGGACTAAAAATAAATGTCCAGTACACTTAAACCCAACTCTGCCAAATCTAAATGCGGTGATTGGTCAAAATTGCTCCAAGAACAACAATGGATGCTGATCCAGGAACATGTCCTACTTTGTCTTTGTTATGCGAAATGGATAAAATGATGATGACATGATAGAATGATAGAATGTCAATGTCCCTTGTCCTTCCAGGATTTTAAAACTAAAATAACTTTCAGTTCAAGCCACTTTAAACGCAGACAGCAAATGCAAGACCTGGGCTGTTCAATAATTCAATGGAAACCTTTTTGTCCTCTTCGGAACAGACAGACAACATCCGAAGACAGACTTTGCTTCGGCTGACACTCTCCATTCACTCACAGAAGGCCTACATTACTTTAATGGCACAAAATGATAGTTTACGATATGATAGTGTTGCAGAGCATCAGGTTGTAAAGCATTAAGCATCATTACGCTTGCTTTATATAAGTCAATCACACAGCTGATTGTTGAATATTGGGCCAAAGTTTGCACAACCTTAAATTAAATATGGAGAAAGAGCAAAAGCTTTTAGAAAAGACACTCAATAAAAGCCCTTTCTTTGTTCCATCTGAAGCTGAAGCTGACACTAAAAACCTCCATAAAAACATTTATAATCTTAAAACATTTCTTGAGAAGGGCTTTGAAAACACCCACGTAAGTGAAGATTAATGGTCACAAAGAAGAAACTGTGAAATAAAAAGTAAAAAATCAATTTGATCACTGTGCACAAAACTTTATGTACTTTACACAGTTGTATGGTGCTAAGAAAAAAAAAATAATAATAATAAAAAAAAATATATATATATATTTATATATTTATATATATATATATATATATATATATATATATATATATATATATATATATATATATATATATATATATATATATATATATATATTTAATAAATGAATAAATTAAAATAACAATAATAATAAAATAATCATAATTTAGTAAACAGTGTGAGAGAATGCAATTATTTACTTCTCTACTTTGCAGTACTCCTAAATATACATACAGTACATGTACCTCTCTCTTTCTCTCTCTATATATACACACACACACACACACACACACTCACATACATTTTTTCTTATTAATTATTGGCCTATTTATGAAACACATTAATCTGACAACATCCACCATCTTGGATGCATTACTCTTTGCAATGCACTATGGGATTACTGCCTTCACGAAGGACATGTCATGCTGCCTTAGAGTTTGGCCAAAATGAGGCATCTCGGGAAGCTGCATAATCAAGCCTATTATGCCTATAGATTTTGGAACAGAGCTAGAGAACAATTAACTACGATTCAGAATGCTCTGGAAATACATCCACTATAAGCTCTGATGGGCAAATCATACTGAAGAGAGCTATTCAGACCACAAGCATCTGCCTGGAGCTGCTCAATCAAAACTGTTCTTGGAAAAGCAGACACACGAGATTCTCTCCTAAATTTAACAACCGTACTGACGCATTGCTATCCAGCCCAACTGTTATTTGTGCTAATTGTTAATGTACTTTACACTGACAATGCATCTGAAATCTGTTATATTCAAAGTCTGTGAGCTGGAACAATCTGGATGTGAATTATTCTACTGGCACACTGAGAGTAGCTGTAATAATCAGTGTTTGAGAAGCTTAAATATGGATAATATGCTAGTAAGTTTGTCTAAATTCTTACTAAATATACCTTACAAAAGTTTAATGGAACAATTGAATAAATGGAATAATTGCTATTAAATTGAGAACAAATACATGTGTTTAAAAAAATTAATGTTAGCAGACTTGACTAAAATTAAAGATGTTCTGCATTTCTACAACATCAAACGGAAAAATAAAAA
Organism: Carassius gibelio; assembly: GCF_023724105.1. Taxonomy (NCBI): domain Eukaryota; kingdom Metazoa; phylum Chordata; class Actinopteri; order Cypriniformes; family Cyprinidae; genus Carassius; species Carassius gibelio. The sequence goes on from NC_068383.1 coordinate 7,051,059, forward strand.
CTGCTTGCAAACCGCATTCTTAGCTTCATGCAACATGGTACATCTGCTGATTTGGAATACAACTTCCATAACTAGTAAATGTCTTTCTTCATTCTTTCCTTCCTTTGTTTCTTTGGAAAGAAATTAATCATTTTGAGTGAGAATGCACTAAGATGATAAAAAATTATCAATTAAAAAGCAAAGACTTTATATTTATATAAATGTATATTATATGCAGATTTTTTCCACAGTTTCCACAAAAATATTAAGCAGCACAACTGTTTTAAACAATGAGAATACGTTTTTTTGAGCATCAAATCAGTTTATAAGAATGATTTCTGAAGGAATTTTTGGCTGCTGAAAATTCAGCTTTACCATCAAAGGAATAAATCATCTAAAATAAATAAAGTTCTTTGAAATTGTCATAATATATCACAACATTACTGTTTACTGTATTTTTTATTTATATACTTATTTATTTTTTATTGTACCAACCCCAGACTTTTAAATGGTAGTGTATATTTCAAAATAATCTCTCTCTCTCTCTCTCTCTCTCTCTCTCTCTCTCTCTCTATATATATATATATATATATATATATATATTACAGTAAGCAAGCTTGCAGAAACCTGTTATCTCTTTTTTACAATAGACAATAGAAATTACCATTAAACAAGTGACTGAATTACAGCAAACTCCTCACTGATATTTACTGGATAATGCTGTTCAGTGATCTCATTCTTTTAGTTCGAAATACTGGGCCTTAAGCCATTTATAAAACAAACCAGATATGACATTATAACTTAAAAGCAAAGCATTTGTTAAAAACTATTGATTCTGCATCTAAGCAACCCTCTCCGTGTGTGTCCTCCAGCACCCTGTTGTAGTCTGGGATAAATGCGCCAATAAGCTGGAATTCATTAACCACTTCCTCTAACACCTTACTGCTGTGCCAGCAACATACAATATGTCAGGAGCAATCCAGCTCAAACAATGGCTCATCCCGTCCAGCATCCATAAGCAATGCAAATGATAGAAGGTGGAAGATGCACTGGAGGGGTCTGCATCATAGATGGGAAATGGAGGGTGAAATTCACCTCAAGGATGCAACAGAGATCCCACATGTACTGCCACTCTGGATAAAAGGTCTGTGCGAGTCTGCAGCCCTCTTGCATGCCCTGCTGTGATAAGCCTGGACAGGAGAGTGAGCAATCACTGATTAAATCTGTGATTTAGCCCACGCCAGCACCCACCCGCAGCCTTGACCTCTGGGTTAGAGACTGCAGCAGCTATCTGATCATGAGCAAAATAGCTCTCAGCTGGTGAGGCTCCTGCGCTTGGGAATTTTTCAGTTGGGGTCAAAGGTGTGATCCATACGTACCCGTAGGGGGCTGATTCGGGAACAGCTGTGAACAAGACTCCACCGGAGTGAAAACAGCACTGATTAGCCCGTTACACTTGACCACACTGACAACAACCACAACTTTATCGCAATCACACACACACACACACACATAAAGCATTTTTGATGCTAATGAAAATAAATCCCTCTTTTTGGCATCAGAACTAGTGATGGGTCCTTTTGACACTGCTTTATGAAGCTCCAAGATCTTTGTGGATCATTTGTTTTGAACCAATCATTCAGAATGTGTATCAAAGTCACGTGATTTCAGTAAACAAGGCTTCGTTAGGTCGTAAGAGTTACGAAATTTGAAAGGTTTGCCACTAGGTGGTAAATATGTGTCTATATGGTTTTTACATGATCTTGGATCAATTGTATCAATTTGCAGCAAGAATTTTAGTTATAAGTCTCTTATTAGCTTGATTAACTCTTCATTTAAAAAATAAACAAATAAAAACATAAGCACTACAAATAAATTAGCAGTAAATGGCATGTGTGTGTGTATATATATATGTACAGACTAAAAGTTTGGACACACCTTCTCATTCAAAGAGTTTTCTTTATTTTCATGACTATGAAAATTGTAGAGTCACAATCCAATTCCAAAATGATTCTTGATGGATCCTGCGCAATCATATGTGCTGAATACTGCCATTATATTATATAAGTATTTATAAGATAAAAAAACGGCATTCATTTAAGCTCCCTATCTGACTCGTTTTAGAGTTGCTAATGAGTTTTGAAGTCAGCAAAAAGCAGCGTTACACATAGGCTAATGATGAGCGATCGTCTTTACATTAACAGTCATCGCTGTCCCTTCAGAAAACTTGTGCACATCTCTAGTCCTCCTATGTATTACATGTATTATATGTCGTTGTAATGCTTAAATATAACAATTAAATTGAAATAACCCAATAAATTCATTAAATTATTCTTTTTTTTATTATTATTTAAGACAAGTCTGGGGCTGTCCTAAATTTAAGAAGTTATTTACGAAGATTTTTAAGAAGATTCTTTTCAAGAATTTGAATTCTTCTTAGGTTGTGTCATTAAGAAAAAAGATAAGAACATTCTTTTTTGGGGGGAATACTAAATATTCTTATATTTTTCTTAAGTTAGAAAATAAGAAGAAATTGGCAGTTAAAAATATTTTTTTTCTTAAGAATGTTTCGTGAATCCAGCCCCAGATCAGTGTCTTATCTCATGTTCAACTAATATTGTTTTAAATTCTATCTATCATTAAGCCAGTGGATTAGCTATTCTCTCTCTCTCTCTCTCTCTCTCTCTCTCTCTCTCTCTCTCTCTTTCTCTCTCTCTCTCTCTCACACACACACACACACACAACACAGAATGCTGATCCCTCTCACTATCTGTTTTTCTCTCTAATTTGTCACTACTAATCAGAGAAGAAAGCTGCAATCATTGCACCTCAGTGTTGAAGAAACATGCTGATGACAGCCAAGGTCTTCTTCACTGAGCTGATGAGCGTGAGAGATGCAGTGAAGTACACTTGTGGACTTGAAGACTTGTATTCCCAGATTGGGACAAGCATCTGTTCGCCTTGAGAGTTGCCATCTTACATCAAGAAATTGCCAAATAGAATTCACTAAGCTTGCTTTAGTTAGATCTGTATCATTGATATTATCACTGCAGTTAATTAATTAATATATATTTTTATAAGCTCAAGGTGTGCACACAACACAAACATCAAAACTTACTGATGTTTGTCCCACTAAAATTAATGTCACTTTCTGGACGATGATGGACAGCGTTTTGTTACTTAAAAGCATATTATTAAATAATAAAAGGATAATAAATGTTACAGAGGACATAGGAAAAACATTTAAATGAATTACCAATTAAACATTATTCACAGGGTTTGTATTAAATGATTTGAACGAACACCTTAAAATTTATGAAGTGCTTAAAAATTGCTAATTTGTCTTTTTTTCCTCTTCTTACAGTTTGCATGATTTCCATGTATTTTATTTTACAAAATATTTAATGTTATCAATTTAATAGTTTATTTGTATTAATAGTTAATCTATGGGATGACCCATAGATAAAACTGTGCATGACTTCAGTCAATGGTTTTCTTCCTTTAGAACCACAAGAGTCACACCAGGCTAACAGCCTTGATGCATTTCCACTGCAAACAAATAGAATAGTGTAAATTCCCATTATTGAACAACCTCACGACAGCATGACTAGTATAGAGGTTATTTGCATCATGTACGCATTTAATGCAGTGCATCAATCTCAAAAGGAGAGCAGTACCATACTAACCATCTAATCAGTTGAATTTATGCACCATGGCTGTTTTTCAACATCCCTGCATATTTTCTCCAGCAACCCGACAACCACACACAAAAATAGCCATTTAAATTATGAAGCACCATATGCCCGTACACTCTATGGATTTCCTTACCGTCCCCAGTGAAGCCACAGAGAGCTGTAGCCATGCAATTAAACACCTTTATTATCAAACTGCCCTTTCACCACAATAAGATAAATGTTAAATTTAAAATGCAGATTCTATTATTCAGTCGTTTTTCCCCCAACCCAGTTCCATTCAGGTTCAGAATGGTTGCCATGGAGATAGAGATCCTTAAGAAAATAAATAAGTGCCATTGATGAGCTAACAGAAGGTATACAGTGTTCATCAGAAATACTCATCAACAAGCTACCATGCAATTCTGCATAAAGAAAAAAAAAAGTAGACCATACAAGAACTGTGAGGTTCAAGGTTGGAAGAAATGAAATGGCTGTGAAGTTATGGTAAAAGCGAGAAAGAGACCACTTTAATAATCAGGATGAAAACAATCACTATGTCTCCTTGGGGACATGTTTGTACTGATCAGAAAGATATAAGAGCAGCGTAAGATAGTGTGCTTTGTTCTTGTTAAATCGAACATTCCGAAGCTCAAATGCAATAATGAAAGCTGTTACATTTCATGCCATTTATTTGCTTTTGGTTGACATATTACATCCAAAATGAATGTCTTTCCAACTTTCTGTCTGTTATGTCTGACTGTTAATACTGCTAAAATAAAGAAATACAGAATGTGGGGTTATGAAAGCCAGTTTCACCTAAGAGTAAAAAATACAACAAGTAATTGTAAGATAGTGGTTTAGATAAAAAATTTTTATCAGGATTATTATATAGTTAACAAAAATTAAACCATAAAAACTGTTTCAGTACTTGAAATAAATGTTATCTGAAATATATTACAAGTTATAAATATATAAATATAATAAAAAATAAAATGAAAGTTTTAAAAATATAAACCAATAATATTTCAATTGCCAGGGCAACATTTCATATTTGAATTTAGTTTAACGTGTTGTACTAAAAGAGCTAAAGCTAAATCTGAAAACTACAACTAAAATAAATATTTATACAAAATAAAATAATAAGAATAGACATTTTGTTAAAAAAAACAAAAACTAATGAAAATATTATAACAAAAACTTCTAAAGTGTTAATTTACATGTTTTTACACAAACTGTTTAATGCTGCCTAAAGGAGGCATAAATGCATTTGAACAGAAATCACTACTGTTCTGTATACTTCGATACTAATGGCTGAGGTGGGTCAGCGCTGGCATAATTTAATCTGGGTTTTTTTGTACAACGCAGCATCTTTACTCTAACCTTTAAGCACACACAGAGCAGCCTTAAAGACACCTTAAAATATGTAAAGTTTGAGAAATAAATTCGCAAATGTGAGATATAAAAATCACATTTGTGAGTCTCTGTGACTAAAAGTCAAAAGTATGAGCAATAAAGTTACAGTTGTGAGATATAAATGCGAGTTGTATTTACCTTTTCAGTTGTTTTAACTTGTATCTAAAGGCCCAGTGGAGCAAGTTTATGTAATGCATACCAATATTTAACCAGACTAACAGATTGCAGTGTGTGTGTGTGTGTGTGTGTGTGTGTGTGTGTGTGTGGGTCAGAGTGATTTTTTGCTAGAGACCAGATGATAGGGTAACAGGCAGATTCAATCACAAGTAAATGTGCTGATTACTAAGATCACAGTCTTGTTCTCTCACACCCGTCCCCTTGAGAAAATCACTAAACTACACATCAGCACTGTCACTTAAATTCACAAAGCGTGAGCAACCCCTCCCCCCGGACCCAATGAGTGGGCTATAACACAAGAGACCTTTTAGTGGACACTTTACACATGGCCCAGGACAACGTTCATTATCTTGTCCACATAGATTTAGCTTTGTTCCAAAACATAGTATGCTCCTATAAGGAAATATAAAATATGACATATGTTGCCATGTGATCTATATGGCGATATTAAAATTTCTCAAATATACATTCTTTGGGTACATGAAGATGTACGTTTATAACATATATGAAATTCCCATATAGTGAAAATGTTTAATGTTTTTTACTTCATATGACAAATGTATTTAATATGGAAATTTGGGCAGCTTCCTTGTCAGGCAACATCTAAATGACTGAATTGAACACTATTCATAAATTGTAACTTAGTTAACTATTATTATAAATCACAGCTGATTCCAATAAAAGCTAATACACTTTACACTATATACAATACACAATACACTACATACACTATATACACTAATACAATACACTATATATAATTTTGCTTTGCCATCACAGAAAAATTACAATAAAAACATTTTTTTTATTAAAATGTAATAATATTTCAAAATGTTTGTGTTTTATTATATTTTTTTATAAAATAAATACATCCTGCACAAGACTTCTTATATGCAAAATGAAATATATAATACAGTATATACTGTATGCGGTATAAATACAGTACATTAACGTATATTGCATATACACATTTACACACACACACAATATACATAGTAAGAGCACTTTAAGAATTTTATATATTTAACAAAGCCTCTGCACAGAACACTGCACATGGATGAAATGCAGGATCCAAATGCACTCTCAGATCAACATGAACCATCATTCGATGCACAGAACACAACTTCTTACATCAAATATTTACATCTCCTTGGCACCTTACTAAACGAATTCCAGACTACAAAAGTCTTACATGAAAACTCTTGACCTAAACTGTGTTTTATCTTTAGATATGCATGAAAAGAGGAATTAGATTTCACTCATCACATCACAAAGAACATGATACCAATTAAAGACTCCTTTGATCTCACATACAACCGCTATAAGGAGTAAAACCCATTTTCTCAACCACCCCTCAAGAAAATGAGCTGAGGCTGTGGTCCAAAACAAACAGCAAATCCTATACTACAAGAATCACTCGGCGTGACATACACAGAGAAACATGCTCAATTGCCAATTAATAAACCCACACAATGACCATTTCTACTGGAAAACCTGTTATATATATATATATATAACAAACCCTGGGTTTATTTATTTATTTATTTATTACTTAAAGTGTTTTTGGATATGTGTGGTCACCTGTTTGCCTCAAACAGCATCCTGGTTTTTGAAAAAAAAAAATATATATATAGATTTTTGGGAAATTGTCTTCAGCTTCCTGTTACCTAAAAGAATGAGGTATCGAGATAGAGGGCAGGGGAGGAGAAGGGCTGCTCAGGTGGGCTGTTTCTATTGATTCTTCATGTGGGGACTATTTCCTGAGTGCCTCTGATTTGTCTGTCACATCACATTATGACTTGTGTGCTTTGAGTTCCATTTTTCTCTGTGATACTGCATGAGGTGTCGCAGACTTTTATGTGCCACCAGTATTGAGAGAATGTATTGAATTCTCTGCGGTTTGGTTATTATTGTCTGAGTACTTGATTTACTCATCTGGGCGAATTTCAGAAAGCAATACTGAAATGCTGTAATCAAGTTACCCATTGTAAAAGTGTTTCTGTCAATGTGTGAGCAAGATGGCAGGGGGCATGTCTGGCTTTTAGACGTCTCGCTGTGCTGTGGTCTGGAAGTGCTGGCAGTCATGACACAGAAAATTGTCATGTAGGAAATATTGTATCTAACCAATAAAAATCTTATTGTGACTTTAAAAGCTTTAATGCATGTGTAAAACCAACAAGCCTCATTACTATGGAGGTAAAAGGTTCAAATTACCTTCCTTGCATAAATTAGGATTATGCAACCTAATATCTATGCATAGAAATATTGATCAATATAATGCAACAGTAAAAGTACATTCCACACATATGTATTTAATTTTTTTTAGATGTTAGATGTATAATAATAATATCAATAATAATTTAGACTATTAAGTTGCATGATTATTGTGATTCAAAAAGGGTTCTGATAAAATAGTTTGCTTAGTATAGAAGATCCAGTTAAATTAAAATGAACTTATTAAATTAAATACATAAAAAATAAATTAAAATATATAATATTTTTTTTGTTTTAATGCAGATTGTAAGATATGAGAATTGGATAAATAAAATAAAATAAAATAAAAATAAAACGGAGAAAGTCATTGTTTACTAAAGAATCAAACTCCCTTAAAAGACACCTGCCATCTTTCTGCTGTGTAAGAAACTTTTTGACACATTTAATAAATCTGCGTAGGGAGCTCAACAGGCAAATCAATTTAGCTAGCCTTTTCCTGAGATATCTCAACCTGCTCGCTTACACCACAATGCACGTGTAACACAGACCGCAGGCGATTTCCCGTCTTCCTCCTGTAATTGATTGTGATCAACCTTGAAAAATCCACATCTGAACATTTATCCAAGGCTTTTGGAAAAATAAATGGACTAAACAAAGTTGACAACTTCCTGCAAAAGTGCCACTGCAATATTTGCATTTGACAGGAGGACGCCACCAGAATTAGGATCATTTTCATAAACATTGATGACATTTCTTTCATGTCCCAGTTTCGGTTGCATCAAAGATGATTCTAATAGATAATGCCAAGGTTACTTGTGATAGTAATCAAAGGAATAGTAATTGTAAAAGCGAGCGGAGACTGCTTATGCATCGGGTGTAAATGAAATTAGCATTTGTTAGCATAATCACATGGGAACAAAGAGAAATCATCATTTCCTTTAAGGATTATGCATCAGAGAATAATGCCTTGAGAAACAATCTCAAAAAATAACTCAGGCCAAGGTCAGTGTGTGTACTTGTTTTCGGATGTAAAATTATATACACTCTAATTGTTATTCATCTGGGGAAAAATCATCTGTATATGCTTCGCTTCAAACTCTTGTTGAAAGTCATCACTTTTTCACCTTCAGCACAGAAATCTGCATCTTAACCACCTGCACCTAACCATTTAGTTTACCAAGGAGGTAAATGTATTAACACAGCATTGCGCCTAAATTGCCATCCACATTTTTGTAGCCCAAACACACTTCGTTTCTATTCAAATTAGGCTCATTATATCTTGTGTCTTTATATTTATGGCGTAAGACTGCAGAAGTCTGCTGCATCGTTCCACAACGTAGCCCTCAGAACCAACCTATAAAAACGAGAATTGTGGCATGCAAATTGCCTTCAGATTTTGTGGGTACGTTAGCGCCATTACCTGATTTGCATAACTCGTTTAGCGAACCTGAAAACAACACAGACAGTGCATGAAAAAAAGTGTGCTATCAGTGAACCAGCGAATTCCCATACAAATTGATCCTGCTTACAAATTTTGCGGCCAAGTCGAAACATCATACTAAGCTCTGCCCTGTCTGTCACGTTTTAACAGATAGAGCAAAATGAGCAAGACCGTCTAGGAAGTCAATTAAAAACGAAGTAATTAAAATGTATTCAGGGCAAAAAAATTCTAAAAGCGCAGTGATCACCAACCTTAAAAAAATCTGCAAAGCTTCTGGAAACGAAAGTGTCCTGAAAAGCTTTTTGTAACATTTTGATGATCTCTTTTAAGAGCTAGATTTACAAACTTAAAGCTGAGTATGCTTTAAAACACACACATACTGTATAATTACAAATATCAGTCAAACAAAATAATTTACAAACCTCCATAACAGGAGCCTAACCGGTTTCTTACTGTGCATCACCCTATTATAAAAATATATGGTTTCATAACAGCTTGTACACGTACATTTAAAAGTGGCAATTTAATTGCTAAGTGCTACTCACAGAGAGTTGTACTACACTTGCAGCAACTGTCGCTAAGCTATAATTGCTTTTTCAATTGCACTATCAGCATATGACAGATGCAACAGAGATTTATATTCGATTCTGAAGTGAAACACAATCGCGTTTTTAATTTCAACATGGCATAACATGAAAAGAAATGCAAATTATCTTTCTTCTCATTATAGTTATACAGCTGCTGAACAAACAATGTCCTCAAATATCCCAGCTGAGAATATTGCAGAAAATAATAACTTTTGAAGCATGCGGACCCCCGACTATTCGGAGGCTTCCACGTGGCGGCCCAGGGTGACTTTAAAGTGCAGCCTTGCTCGACTAAGGTTGTGTCAGTCTGTGTGTTCATCAGCTCTCCCCGGACGCCCAACCCTCCATCGACTCGTCCTTGAGAAGCACTCTCATCTCTGTGGTTGGTCCTATCACATCACTGTTTTATGGCTGTAACATTAATAATAGGCCAGTTAATCTCATTGCCCATTTCTGAAAGTTCCCTCTCTTGGTGACTGAATTTTATTTGTGCATGCATCCTACATTATAATGAGGGAGAAAATAAGCCTGTTTCCATTCTGATGCTTTATTAGGCTAATGAAATCCTTTTAACTTGTTTATTTTTGGTCTTTCATAACAGCATGAAGCTGTATACTGTGGAATTTTTAAAAGTTAATTATTCATGTCCTTGTTGTATATCAAGTACTGCACTTCAATGCAAGTAAAATTAGTTTTTGATTTCATTTTGATCTATTTTATCCTAAACATGTTTTTATTTTGAGTAAGTTTTCACTTTTTTATCGATTTCTATCAGATCTCCAAGGGATATCTGTCAAGGAAATGTCCAAAATAGTATGATGCACTTCACAAAAGAAGTCTCAAAAGACTGAGTTGCACACTTACACTGACTTCTTTCACCGATGCTAAATTATCTCTCAGTGGATGCTTCCTTCTGCTCAGTTGGGATATTACAGATAGCAGAACAGTTTTTGTGACTGACAGTCTCATTTGGTTCGAATACAGGTTAGATGTTAATGGAAAAACCTCTTTTATGCCCACTGTAATTGCCATGGTACGATTTGCAATTGCGACAATGGAACGCTAGATGATCTGACAGTATAATATATGCTGGAGTATTGCTCGGCAGAGAAAAGTTAAAATCTTTGAATATTCATGGTTTTACTGGATGTGTGACAACGATATATGGGGGAGACAACAACTGTGTAAAAAACAAGGCATAAAACATGGATTTTCATGGCATGCTGTGAGTTTTTTTGTTAATTTCTCTACAAAATGGCACAGGTGTTAAAATGGAAAAAAAAGTGCATACGGTATGAATTGCATTCACTACAAACACAAAATTCAGGATAAAGCAAATCACTGTATCTTTAGAGACACATTACTGGCAGCACATATTCATACGACACTTGTGTTTGAACTATGAAGGACAACGTGAACACAACCACATTTGGTTCTTGCTTTGATGTAGTGGCCTCAGTCATCATCTATTTCTGAGGACAAAAAAATAAATTAATAAAATAACTATTCGTTAACCAGATGCAATAACTTAACATGAATACAGTATTTTAAATATTAATGTGATTTTTTTCATTTATTCGGTAACTGCATTCTATAACACTACAATATTTGTCATAATAACCATAAAAGACACAAAATCTCACACCACGAATATACCCCATATTAATATTACAAAACAATACAATATAATATAATCACTTTTTTTAACAGGTAAAAATGTTTACATTTTTAAATTAAGCATGTATGATAATTGAATATGAGCCATACTGATTAACCACTAAATATATCCACAATGAAACACACACACAAAATACGTATCTTTTGCTTTGAAGGGAGAAAGGCAATGCTAGTTTAGTAATCGCATTTCTACAGAGTAAATGTCTTAAACTTTAAACAGGAAGCGTAGCCACATTCCATAAATCCTCTTCTTCCAGTTATTTTCTCAGTGCATGACAAAAACTTTCCTTCAGAATGATATCAGCACTGGGCGGATGTCATTATTATCATTACAAAGAGTCTGAGGCAGCCATGAATTATCCAGCTAAAGGCTCAAACCCATCCACTGTCCGTACAAATCAGTTCAGCTCATTTCACACTTGGAGCGACTTATTGTAAGCTATTCACATAAAATCTGAATCAAATGCATGTTGGACTAGCCCGAGCGGCCGAATATTTTTTGATCAGCTAAATAACCCTGCACTGTATCACACTTTTAAAGTGCATGAACAGAATCAATGCCATGAGCAGTCCATTGTTAGCCACAAAGACAAATTTGAACTCCTCAAAAATTACTTTATATAATTCTATATCATATCTGTGCCAAATAGATGCAGAACGGCCTCCCAAGAGATGCCAAAGAACAAAACTCCCCAGTACTGCGAAACAGAGGATGTGCTCATTATTTCTGTTTCAGATAAATAGAGGTAAATGAATATTAATGGAGGATTTATCATCAGCCTTTAATAATATGAGCTTAATTTCCGTCATGCAGAGAAGCCTCAAAATGTCTAAATAATTTAAAACACAAAACTCAGGATCAATTATTGTCCGCAGTTTTGCTCCACCCACTTTCCTGCTAAAATCATATGTCATTAAACTAACTACCAATGCTGTTTTTCATACAAAGACAACTATTCAAATCACATTTTTATGAGACCAGGAAGACCAGAAATATCACTGGCCATTTGGTTTGTAAAGCTCAGAGGGGCATCATCATCATTTCTGTGACTAAATATTAATTTGTGACAAATTAGTAATTTCACACCTGCCTTCCTTTTATTTTATTTTTTTCTTAAACTGTACCAACACACAATATCTCTCCTCCTTAAATTACTGAATTTGCAAAAACTGCAACATCACATCACAGCAACAGTGTCTCAACCCATCTTTTTGTCTGACCAGTACGAGGAGTGTCTGGTCAGACTAATTTAAAAACAGCCAGTGCAATTCTGATTTATGCCACTAGTAGTGCAGAAATTACACACAGCATTAAATACAGAGCTGTAACTGTTTCAGCAGGATATAAAGGATATGACCTCACAGGCTTCAAAGAGGGAATACTTTAATTAGGAGCATCTATGCTGTTTATTTCTGCAGGTTCAGAGCTTGTTGTTATCTGCAATCCCTTCTAATCAGACAATGACAAACGGTAGGTCAGCATGGCCACTGAACAGGTTCATCCCAAAGCATAATGAATCAATGAGTGTTTTAAAACATTTCAGCCTAATGTGTCACCGGAGAAAGACTCATGACAAATACTAATGATAATAATGGTATTTTCACTTACTATACAGCGGAGTCCAAAAGTCTGAAAGCACTATTGAAAAGATTTCTGTTTTGCATTTCATGTGTCTTTTGGGATTTTTTTTAAATAAATAAATATAAATTTTATATATATATATATATATATATATATATATATATATATATATATATATATATATATTAGGGATGCACGATAATATCGGCACAATATCGGTATCGGCCGATAAAAGCTTAAAATGACCATTATCGGTATCGGCCGATATGAATATTTCTGCCGATGAGCCAAACCGATATTCTCCAAGTGAAATAATTGACCTGTTTTTCAGATGTGAATGTCTGTCTACATTTGTAAAATAATAAATTTATGGTAGAATCAGTACAGAAGAGATACATGGATTTCTCTTCAGTAAAATTAAAGTTTAAATATATCAGTATATATTTGTATATATATCGATATCGGTATCGGCATCGGGCAAAATTATTTTGAAAATATCGGCATATCGAATATCGGCCAAAATCCAATATCGTGCATCCCTAATATATATATATATATATATATATATATAAATATATATATATATATATATATATATTTATACATATATACAGTATATATATATATATATATATATATATATATATATATATATATATATATATATATATATATATGTATATGTGTGTGTGTGTGTGAAAAGTTCAGATGCAAAAGCCTCTAAGTGCCATCTGAAATTTTCATTTAAAATTTGGATTTTTATCAAGCTCCTATGCTAAGGTTGAGTCATTTTACTTTAATGGCAATGTGCAGGTCCTTTTCCAGGCTATTAAAGTGAATATATATATAAATCTTAAAACCTGGCGATTTTCAATTAAAAATATATATTCTGGGCTTTTGGAGCCCATATATAGGAATTTCCACTAAACAGTCAAATCAGAGTAAAATAATCCTGACAGATAAAAGTCACAGCATAATCACAGACTAACAATAATCTTATATCAATGTTTTGACAACATAATCTTCCTAAAACTACAGAAAATCTGATATCGTTTTGATGTAACTACTTTCAAATAATCTGGAAAGCCCAAATATTTTGGAAGCCATGACAGAACTACCAAAGCTCTTGTAAAGTTATGTCTGAAAGGCCAAAATGAACGGAAAGAACATGAGGAACATTTTGCTTACTCTAACAAATAATCACGAACAGCCTAAGTGTTCTTTTTACTTGCAGTTCTCAGCATTTTTGATGTCCTAGTCACTGTGCTCGAAAGCTGATTAGATGACACTTTCCAAGTTTAATTCTCCAATCAGAAGCCATCAATTTTCTTATGCAGCATGAGAGCATCGTTTTGATGATGATGGTAGTAAAAGGACCATATGGTCATTCAGCAGTCAGGGACCTCCCAGGAAATCTAAGCTATGAACTTGCCAAACATTTGTGGGATGTAACTGACTGGCAGAGAACAGATTCAAGCCTACCAAAGAAGAGCGTAAATGAAAAAGAAATGATTTGGGACATGCAAATCGGGTCATTTGCATAAATATTACTTCATGCCAATCAATATTAATTAAAAATGGTGATGAAGGAGAAGATTTGGTTAGAATGAAACCCATTTGATTTGTCTATAACTAGAAAAAAAAAAATAGAATATTCTCAAATCACATAATTAATCTGAACCGTGTTATACGGGCCAAACCGGCCTCGCAGAGTTCTGAATATGCAAATGCGAATTTCGTGCTCACTTATTTATTTACACAAAACATTTGAAATCACAACTGGTGCCTTGGGATTTATTGTGTGTCCACGTGATCAATTACAGCTATCTACCTAAATTTGACTCTGTAAACACAGAGGAACGTATGACCCAAATAATTACAAATACTTTTGCTTAGGGCTACCTTTCCCTTCATGTTTTTCAAAGTGACAGAGAGGAGCCCAATTAGATTCAAATTTGATTCAATATGCACCCGTTTATAGCTGTACTGTCTAACAGGAAAATATGCAGGATAGAATATTTTTTTCTAACATGACAATATATAGAGCGTTTTATTATTTTAAAGAGAAATAGCAGCTGCACAGCTGGAAACATTTATGGACTTTGGGTTCAAGTTGTACCTTTTTACTTAGATAATATTTATTAAAATAATATCTAGGCTATAATAAGAGACTTACATTGGAATGAGGCCAGTCTGTTGAAAAAATATAAGCACAATACATAATATGGATGCTAACATTATTTTCATGAAGAAAAATCTTGCTTACCTTTTTTGTGCAAACTTAATGCAAATGTAATAATTGTCACCAGAGCAATATCTGCATATGTGCATAAAAAACAGACCATTTGTGATACCACCCACCCCAGCACAAAAGTGTAACTTATCCATAATAAAGCAGTTTAAATAGTTTTTGTTGTTGCCACTGTCTGAAGCCGCATACCTGTGATATCTAGAAACTGCACTAATACATCACATATAAAGGTTGAACACACTAGAGAGTTCGCAGCATCTATTACTTTTTTTTTTCTTGCTGGCTTTGCAAAAACTAACACGGGCATCATTATAAAAGGCTTTAGAAGTAGTTTTACTTATATGAATTTGATTGATATGAGCTTCACAAATAATCCATGTACCACAGTGGTTTTGCATCATATCGGTAAATACAATTTTCATGGATGTATGCTAAACACTTCCTCCTACCTATATCAGAGTCAGAATCTTGAAGTCGGTAAATAAATCAAATGGATCCTATTTACTATATAAATGCACAATCTTGGCGCCTCTGTAATCTTGTATCAAAATGCAGTAACTCGCTCTGCCTCTGAAACATTTCTTTTTAGCTGCATCGATAATCCCTTTTACTTTTCAACCATTCTCCTCTTTTCCTCTGGTAATAAATGCTATATATACATAATAAATACTATACAGTATAATAACTTATTTTAAAAATGTACAATGGGTTGTGAACTGAATTTCACTTTGACATTAAACCTTTAATTTTGCATAAAGCAAGACACCTGAAGCACAAAAATAAAATTAGATATTATATGAAAAAACACTACAATAAAGACTGATGCACACATTCTCCCTTCAAGAAGTGACTAGAATTCAAGTTGGCCTCCAAGTTGAGGGAACAATGGTGATCAACATGATGCGCTGTGACTACTGATCAAATGTGAATAAAAGACTGCACTATGCAGAGGAGATGTAGAGCCTTCTCATGGCCCCTGGCATCCATAAAAGGGGCCTCGCTCTTCTAAACTAACAATAAGCAAGCAGTGTTATTTTCAATATCTTCTTTGGATTGCAACAATAAACCCAAAGGGTTTCAGAAAAACTTCTCTGCAAATGCAACAATAAGAAAGTCTACAAATAATTCATTGGGACAATGATGCAATCCACCCAACACTCGGAGGTCAGAGAATAATAAATAAATCATTTCACTCTGCGTTCTCATTTGTAACCATTCATGTTTCTCTGAAATCTGACATTTGAAATTCCAGTGGGAGTATATTATCACACGTGCATTACTCAGCACAAACTGACACATTGTGGACGTGCACTTCATTAGCATCAGCCAAATTCCCCCTTCTTGCTCCGCAACAGGCTCTGGAGCCCTGGGCCCGACAAGGGTCGTTTGCACAAAGTGACAGTTCAGTTCCCCCACAGATCCGAGTGCAAGGGGCCCGGACCCTGCAGTGCACTCAGGCAAGTTGCTTCTCCAGAAATGGTCAGGCAAAAGAGCAAACGGCCACTGATGGAGCAGGGCAAACCAGTGGTGGAGAGAGAGAGACAGAGAGTAATGAGAAACAGCCTCGAGACGTTGCTCATCTTCTCCAGCAGGGCTTCATTTGTGACTAATTTAGGAGACACAATTCGGAGCGTTTGACTTTGAGCCATCACATCAAGTGTAACTGTGCCTGGAGAGGAGATGATACAGAAATAAAGAGAGAAATGCCACTTGCCGATAATGAGAACGTGCGATTGCCCGCATGTCCCATATATGGCCACCACACAAAAGCAAGGAGCCCTATGGGGACCACTGCTTAAAAAGATCATCCATAACAAGACTGTGGTACAAAAATAACTCCGTACCAAGTAAGATATGAGTTACATTGGTGCATGAACAATATAAAGCACTATATAAAAAAAGAATATAATGCTTAAATCCCTTCTGATGGTCAACATTTCAGCATAACTTAATTCAAAGCAATTTTATCTGTTCTTTTTTTCACCAGCAAGTCCTTTATGTCACATCAGACAACCATGCCATATCAAGTTGAGTGCTGGAGCTGTGAATAAATTGTGGCAGCCTACTTTATAGACTAACTTGCAGTGCAAAACTAGCCTTGGCATCCCATTTTCCCAGCCGCGGTTTCATGGCCAAGGTTGACATTTCTACAGAAATCACTAGTTTTAAAAGTATGAAGGCTGGTGAGATGGATTTCACTGCTGATTATGTGTGGGTGACGTTCAAACTTTTGTCAAAATGTGCCACATTCAAAAATGGCTTGCAACTCTGAATATAAAGTTTCAAACATTCAGGGTATAAAAGCCTTTCCTGGTCACATTCTGGCTGATTGAATATGTGTCCTCAAACAAATGACTATTCGGCTGATTTAGATTCATATCTGTTTGTTGAAATTATGGTTAGTTATAGCCAAATACATCAAGCTGTTTGAAGCCATGTTCAACAAACCCAACGTGTTAATACACCAACAAAACCATAAATCCGTTGCCGCAATATTCCTACAATCAGCTAATGCCTGCTCAAGTGCGTTTAATGTGCACCAACATCGTAATTATCCATTATGCAAGTCTAATATGTTTTTACATTTCAAAACATTTTACTTTCATTCTTGGCGAGGCAGCATTTGAAACACTGATGTTATCATAAATGTATAATCAAGCTCATGTTTTTGCTGGCTTGCTGGATATCATCCTGCAGAGTGTAATGAACCAGAAAACCAGATCCTCTCATCGCCCCATTCAAAGACCACACTTTGTTACCATGCACACAACCAGGCGTGAGGGATATCAAAGACAACCATTTATTTTGGACCCGCTCAGTACAGATCTTTTTTTGTCGAGGCTGTTTGAAGGCGTGCGCTGCTGAACGCTCATCCGGGAGGGCAGAAGCCTCATTCTCACACTACAGCGGGGCTGTGTGCTCTTTTAAACCTGTGATAGCAATCCACTAAAGCCTCCGCTCTATAAATAGAAGCTTTCAGTGTAATCTTTAAAAAAAAAAAAAAAAAAAAAAGGAAAAAATAAGCTGGTGCGTTTAAGCTTCTCTAAACATGCAGATAGCTGAAAGTTACTGAAACATTACTTTTTACTAGTAAAACTATATTTCCAGTGCCTTTGATGATGACTTTATACAAAAATAAAATAGTTTGAGATGGGAGTTCTGTTTAAGAATTCATAGACTGAGAAAGAGTGATATCAATTAGAGTCTGTGATATAATAAAACGCTCGCACAATAACTGGGGGACAAAATAATCAATGGCTTAATCTTAATTTCAAGCTTGATTCATATTTAAAACATTCCTAAATGAAAATCACTCTCTGTTACAAGATCGTAAATGGAATATGACACAGTTTTGGAATGGGATATAAAAGGTAATTTGAAAAGGGGGATGAAAAAACGAAATTGGGGGCCTACTTAACTCAACTGAACCTTGACAATTCCAAAGCACTGTGTTCCGCTTGAACGGGAAAGCTGCCACCTTCTCCCAAGGGGGTTATTATTTTCAGCTAGTGAAACCAGAATGCTATAGAATGGTTACTCCCTCTCTTTCTCTCTTTCTATCGCCACCTTATTATTCATTCTTTTTGAATCAGTGTGCTGGGATTGATGTGAGACTGTCAGCATCCTTTCTCGGCCAACCTTCTCTGTGTGCTGTTGTCCTTTCACAGTAGGCTGGGTCATCTCTGCCTCCAGTTGATCTCTATCTCTTGCCAGTTGTGAAATGTTACAGATGCTAATTAGCTGTAACATCGGTGACCCCGATACTGCTCGATTATACATCATCCCCCCATCAGAAATGTTTATACTGCTAACAAATTCCTTCGAAGGCATTTGTGGCAATCTGTTGCTGCCAGCATCCATGGCAGGAGACAAAGCTGGACAGCAGAGGGACGATTGATCGCTTGTCACTGAAGGAGGCTGACAGCAGCATAACAATTACATTTGGGCCAAAAGGCTAAGTATGGTGTAAGGTGCTTTAGGTTCAACCGACCCTCTTCATTGCCAAAGCTTTTCCAAAGATAGTATTCAGGAATTTTGTATTGCCATTTGGATTTGCAATTAAGGAGATAAAGGATATAACGTGAGATAACATGATGTAAAAGTACATTAGACTGTTCCAAAAAAACAAAAAAAGGGTGGGGGGGTAATTAATTAATCTCAAACCAGGTGGTTACACTTCTGACATAACATAAAAAACATAAAATCCTGTTCTGTACACCCAGAAACTGTTGTAAAACTAAACAAAAAAGTCAAAGACATCAGTAGCAGAGCACAGCGAGCTGTATTTGGTGTTCTTTTAAGTGGAAGGGTGGAGGAATACAAGGGGGCATCATAAAGGCAATGTAATTGAGCTGTGAAATGATCTCCAGCATTAAAGGCCTGCAGCTGTCTGGTTCATACTCACCCTCCTTGGATGGGCGCCGCACCTCCGCGCTCAGATTGCACACCTGCGCCGAGCGCACCTGAGGAGTCAGGCATCCTTCGGTTTGGGGATTTAAAGGCAACACCACGTTACTGAGCATCAGCACACTTTCAGATTCCCCATCGCCTAAATGTTGAGGGCAGGTGCATTTAGCGTAGACTATTCCACACGATTCAGCTTTCTCTCCTTTCAAGCAGTTTTCCAACCACGTGCATAACACCTGACATCCAAACTGACTTGGGCTCGCCTTGTTTAAAACCACAAACTCCACCATAGACCTTTCCTCCTCTTCGGTCTTCTTCGTCGTCAATCCGTTGTAATCATAGGCAAACACTCGCCGGAGCTGCACAAAATTTTTGTCGTAATGCAAAAACACGTAAATATTCTTGGCGTCATCGCACAGGTGCACGATGGACTCGTTGATCCTCAACAGCTCGTTGATCTTCTCGTGAGAGAAGTGATCGAACTGGTAAGCCAGCAGAGAGAATTCAGAACAGCTAATTTCTGGTTTGTAAAGTTTTAGGTAGATGCTGTATTTGGTAGGATCTGGGTTCTCCAACGTCCAAGTGCAGTTTGTGAAGTTCTTGGGAAACATTTCATTTATCGAGTAAGATCCATAGATAACTCCTTTTACCAGTGTGGAACACCAGAAATCTTGGGCACCAGTATATCCAAACATAACCAGGAGATAGGTGGAAAATATATAAATCAACAGATTACGAACAGCCTTCATCCTATGTCATTTGGCCTGCAAGAGAAACAGAGATGCACTACGTATATTGTCAGCCTATATGGTGTGAAGTGATGCTTTCTCAAAGAGTTTCAGTCCAAGATCTCCTAACTATCCAGTTTAGCTTTATGTTAAACACACACTTACCTACATTGTTCGTTTGCACCACCTATTTTCAATCATAAACCACCATCCTGATTTTATAGAGATCCAAATGATCCTTTCCATGGGAATGTAACACATTTCGGATAAACATTGCCACCTTGTGGTGTTTAATAAATTGGGGGTAATAACTTTGGGCATCTGCTGTGGCAGGATAGAACTGCATAATGTTTAGCGATCAAATTATCATTTAATATGATCATTACACACTGAATGATCTTTACCGTGTTTGAATGACTGACAGTGTCGGACACAATGATCACTGACATTCAGTAGCTTTATGGTGGTTATATTAAGTAGCGAATCGTTCGTTTTGAAGGATAAAAAAGGTTGGCATTGCATGTCACGAACAAAAAAGACAATAAAACGCTTTGTTTTTTGTTCATTCGAGGGTAATGTGTCGCAATTCTGCAGTGATCTACATGTCTGACCTGATAATAATCATCTAACTAGATATCTGTCTGCTCAGGCACTGTTGAGATTTCTATAAAAAAAATAAAAATAAAAAAAATAAAAATAAAACACATTTACTAAATACCGTCTTTTATATAAAGGGATCATATCCGATCGGACTATAATGTCGTGATCCATGCAAGGATCAAAGCAGTGTTACTTTCATCATTTAATTCATTAACTGAACGCAGTCTATGATTTTCATGAAGCAAAAACTTTGATTTCGATGTAATGATTTTCTCTCTGTTACGATCTGCTATACGTGTCTCATCATAATGTGTGCAAATGTGTTGAATTCCCACATATTCTAGAAGTCTGAAAGAAAGGCGACGGAGAGGGAGAGAGAAAGAGAGAGGGAGATCCAGCAGATGAGAAAAGCAATTCGATGTCCTGTTTGCATGAAACCTGCAGGCATTGCAGCTGTGTGCAGTGTCACAGCATTCCCAAACCGAGCCGTTATTTTCATTCTTTGATCACCTTAAATGCGGCACTACTTAAAAAACATAGCAAAATGCGTACGATGCAATGTACAGAGGGCTTATACACGATTACAGAGGACGAGACAGTATTGGCGAACATTGCAATCATCGCGCGCTACTTTTCCTTTAAACCGATGTCGCGTCGCACGCTGGCACTTTTCGTTCATTATCACGGGAGCGTTCCAGATTGTCGTGTCGCGTCACGATCAGTAATGAACGGAATAGAATGGGGGGGGGGGGGTGGAAGCTAAATAAATAAAAACTGCAGCGACGTCTTTTCATATTCACACTCTCCTACAAAAATAAGTCTAGCGTGATTGTCAAGTCGTCAGATTTTAGGGGGTGCAAACCTGAATATGGTCACCTAACCGGATTTTAAGATATAGGCTACAGTCGGCACCAAACTCCATTCTGTGTCATTTGCCTGTGAAACTCGTCGTTCATCGTTTAACTTCCCACTGGCCCTGGTGTAACGTTCGAGTCATCTGAAACATTGACGTAGTTTGTATTGCATTAATCAGAATGAACCGTGGAACTCAGATCTTTAACTCGTTTATGCATTGTAGAGGGGTAAACTTGGGCGAGGGCCATCTCAGTATCGTTTATACCCAGGCTACATATTTATCCATCTACTTAACTATAATAATAATACTATTATTATTAATAAATATAGGTCTTACCTTGCACTCTGAAAGCTATGGCTATTTTTCCCACATACTCGGAAACATCCTTTAGAAATGAAACGTGTCGCTCCCCTGCGAATCGTTATCTCCCATTGCCTATGAATAGAAGTCTAGAGCAACACGATGGTCAATGAGCAAAAATGCACTAGTCTCCAGGCTGGATCATCATCTCGCTCCTTTTTTTTTTTTTTTTTTTTTTTTTTTTTTACCTCAACGCAACCAAGTGATGAGAACGCAACCGAAGTCAGCGGACACTAGCGAGGGCTGAAAATGTTGTGAAATCTCGTCTGAGCATTAGTCGTTGTCTGGCCGTCCCTCAAGAGATGCCCAGGTCGGGTAGCAGGTAGAGCGCAATCCCTGACGGATGGAGGATGCTGCTGACTCGCTGTGGAGTGAGATGGAAAGCGCTTTCTCGCCGAGCCTCAGGACTGGAGCTGCAATATCACGTCACTGCCACTAAGATAAGGCACGTATGGACGTCTCGAGCTGCGTCTCTCACCATCTCACCCCCCTTCCTTTGGATAACATAGAAACTCTTTTTTATGGGAAAATCAAGGCAGAGGAATGTCCCTCGGACTGGAGCTAACAACACAGTGTCTTTTCTGCGACCGCATGGACTTTTTTTTTTTTTTTTTTGGTTGGTTTTTAGCAGAAGCCTCTGGAATAATAATTCATAAGAGGCTTGTTTTCCATGGGATTGTATTTGCATAAGATTTTGAGATATGTGTACAGGAACTCGTGAAGTTGCTTCATCTTCTTCCTTATCGAACCATCATTAAGAATTAGATTTTTTTTTTTTTTTTTTTGGTCTCGAGAAAGAAAATACTGTATTTTTCTTCCAGATATAAATATAGATGTTGAGAGAATTTTTTTGTTTTTATATTTGGGTTTGTAATTGCAGTCGGCTGTGGTTGTCCGTACAAGAATTCACCAGGAGACCTAGAGTTTCCAACCAACTATCAAAGGTACAGTTATTTTTCATACTAATAATAACTAATATTACTAATAATATTAATATAGGTCTAATACAAAATATTTAAAGAAAAATTTTATTATATTTGTTTTCTTTTCATTATACAATTAACAAAAGCAAAAAGACCTCTAACACTAGCTTGCAGTATTCTTTTTTTATTTATTCTATTATTTAAAAAAAAACCTTGCTATGTGTAGCCTACTGTGTTAAGCTAACTGAGACTTCATTATCATCACTATCATTGCTATTTTGTTGATTTTGATTGCTTCCATTGTCCATATTTGTAAGTTTGCTTTGGATAAAAGTGTCTGCTAAATGTGTAAATGTAAATAATAAATATTATAATTTTATATTTACAGCTCTTGATTTAAATATTCTGAAGAACACATTTTTAATGGTAGTAATATCTGTCAAAAAGTAGCAATGTTTAAATTATATTATATTATATTTTATCATTTTAACAATTATATCCAATTAGTAACATACATATTTCTTAGTGTAGGATATCTTTAGTTTTATCATTCATTATCTTCTTGTCGATCCACCAGTTCACATTTACAACTGCTGTTTTCTGCTAAAAATAATTTACATATATATTTACTTTTATTAACTGAAGCACCACCTGAGTCTTCTTCTCCCATTTCTAAAGGTGATCACTAAATTCCTTCCTGCAGTACTCCCTGCACACATATATGATTATGACACATAAAGATTAAAAATACATGAGAAATACAGGAAAATATTTAAATGGTATGATAGCGTGATAGAATTGTAAAATACAGGAGAATCCCGGGGAAAACGTAAGGGTTAACAGGTAGGCCTGGTCCTAAATGCAAAGCGCATGAGCAGCGTACCTGGGTAAAGTCTACTTTATTTACTGACAAGTGCAAATGCGTAGGTTAATCTACAAACCCAATTCCAAAAAAGTTGGGACACTGTACAAATTGTGAATAAAATGCAATGATGTGGAAGTTTCAAATTTCAATATTTTATTCAGAATACAACATAGATGACATATCAAATGTTTAAACTGAGAAACTGTATCATTTTATGGGAAAAATAAGTTGATTTTAAATTTCATGGCATCAACACACTGTGTGGCATCCCCTCTTCTTTTCATAACAGTATGCAAACATCTGGGGACTGAGGAGACAAGTTGCTAAAGTTTAGGAATAGGAATGTTGTCCCATTCTTGTCTAATACAGGTCTTTGTTGCTACTGTTTCAGGTCTTCTTTGTTGCATCTTCCTCTTTATGATTTGCCAAATGTTTTCTATGGGTGAAAGATCTGGACTGCAGGCTGGCCATTTCAGTACCCGGATCCTTCTTCTATGCAGCCATGATGTTGTAATGGATGCAGTATGTGGTTTGGCATTGTCATGTTAGAAAATGCAAAGTCTTCCCTGAAAGAGACAACATCTGGATGGGAGCATGTATTGTTCTAGAACTTGGATAAACCTTTCAGCATTGATTATGCCTTTCCAGATGTGAAAGCTGCCCATGCCACATGCACTCATGCAACCCCATACCATCAGAGATGCAGGCTTCTGAACTGCGCACTGATAACAACTTGGGTTGTCCTTGTCCTCTTTAGTCCGGAAGAATAGGCGTCCCAGTTTTACAAAAAGAACTTCAAATTTTGTCGTCTGACCACAGAACAGTTTTCCACTTTGCCAGAGTCCATTTTAAATGAGTCTTGGCCCAGAGAAAACGCCTGCGCTTCTGGATCATGTTTCGATATGGATTATTTTTTGATCTATAGAGTTTTAGCCGACAATGTTTTCTGGAAGTTTTCCTGAGCCCATGTTGTGATTTCCATTACAGTAGCATTCCTGTATGTGATGCAGTGCCGTCTAAGGACCTGAAGATCACGGTCATCCAGTATGATTTTCCGGCATTGACCCTTAGGCACAGAGATTGTTCCAGATTCTCTGAATCTTTGGATGATATTATGCACTGTAGATGATGATAAATTCAAACTCTTTACAGTTATTCTCTAAGAAACTACTTTCTGATATTGCTTCACTATTTTTCGCCACAGCATTTGGGAATTGGTGATCCTCTGCCCATCTTGACTTCTGAGAAACACTACCACTCTGAGGGGCTCTTTTTATACCCAATCATGTTGCCAATTGACCTAATAAATTTCAAATTGGTCCTCCAGCTGTTCCTTATATGTACATGTACATTTAACTTTTCCGGCCTCTTATTGCTACCTGTCCCAACTTTTTTGGAATGTGTAGCTCTCATGAAATCCAAAATGAGCCAATATTCGACATGACATTTTAAAATGTCTCACTTTTAACAATTGATATGTCATCTATATTCTATTGTGAATAAAATATAAATTTATGAAATTTGTAAATTATTTAATTCCCTTTTTACTCACAATATTTACAGTTTCCCAACTTTTTTGGAATCGGGTTTTTAACACTGTCAATATTAAACCATTTGAAAAACACGTTGGAAACGAAATACTTGCATGGAGGGATTTTAATTTTTTAATTTTTTTATTATCCCTGTAGTATTGGTAGATTTAGGTTTAGGTGTGGGGGAGGGATTAGGATTAGAGGTTGGGTTAGGATTGGAAATCAGGAAGATGTCAAAGAGGGGGGTGATAATGTAGCATGGTGTCGAAATGGGCACAACGGCTGTTTTGGATGATCCGTAAACTAGTCAGCCAAATAAAGGGCAATGAATAATAATAATAATAATAATAATAATAATAATAATAATAATAATAATAATAATAATAATAATAATATATATATATATATATATATATATATATATATATATATATATATATATATATATATATATATATATATATATATATTATTATTATTATTATTATTATTATTACTATTATTATTATTCATTGCCTGTTATTTGGCTGACTAGTTTACGGATATATATATATATATATATATATATATATATATATATATAAGATATTCAAGATGTCTATTGTGAGGAATCTCGTGTCTCATGTCAACAATACTCAGAAGTGAGGTAATTCGACTGGTTTGTGTGTGTGTGTGTGTGTGTGTGTGTGTGTGTGTGTATAAAATATTTTTACGAATTAATGTAATAAATATATTTCATTATTTTATATTTAATAATGTAAATAGTTTTTACAGTTTTAAAATGGATACAAGCAACCCACGGTAATATTTTCATAGCATACAGATTAAAAGATTTGTATAACTACTAAATTATGGCTGTAGTTCACTAAATGGCTAAAGGTACAATATTCCATCTCATGAACACTAATCATGTCTTTCTCTTGTATATTTATCCTGTGACAAGGTCATTACAACATCAAACTAACCTGATCAGAGAAAAGCTGACCACAGCCTCGAGCTTTCATCTCTTAGAGAACTTAGTCTTTATTTCAGCCCGAGCAACAAAAGTATAATGCTTTTAATTTAAGATGGCTTGGACGAGGAGCTGACAGTGTCATTGAGACTTTGACCTCTGAGAGTATCTCACATTATTGTTTGCTTTATAGGTTCAGCCTTGGGAACTGTCCTCATGTTGTTGTAAATCTGATTTATTTTTGAAAGAAAGTGTCTAAAGACCTGCTCTATTTATGCCTACACAATGAGTAAATAAAACTAATAGGCCACACGGTCAGACCACTTGGGCCTGGTTTTGTATTCTTGTAATTCTTCTGACATCCTTCCTTGACTTGTTTAATGTATCATTCTCATGGTTTAATGTGTCACAGATGCATTTACACAAATCATGAAATTGTCAGTAAAACATAGAGATGTATTATAAAGAAAAAAAAGTACAATACAGATAATAAAATAGTTATCATACCCATATAGTTCCTTCTGTGCAACACAAAAGATCTATACAATAAACAGGAACAAATTTGTGTGTGTGTGTTTTGCAGAATAAAGCAATGCCTACAGGTTTGAATGGGTGCAGGATCATATCGTTATATTGCTTACTTAACTCTTGCTAGTTTATGACTTATCTTGCTTTAGACTTTATAAAATTTCCTGTAACGTTTGTGATTCTTAACTTAAGCAATTCTTAGGTTATTTGCAGGTAAATATTTATGTGGCATGAAACATGGCAAAATATCTTAATTTATTAAATAATCTCTTCATGCGGTTAAAGTCTTTAAGTGGACATTCACAAATTCAGTGTATAGAGTTGACAAGAAAAATCTTTTAATAAAATACCTATAAGTGATCGATTTAAATGTCAGTGATGAGTGACATGTAAACAAAAGAAAAATAAGGCATAAAAATAATTAGTTACATAAACATTTCAATGACGGTGTCATTTTTTTTCTTCTGTTAAATAGAAAAGGTTTTATACACTGTGCCTGCAACAGTCATTTATAACTGGATAATTGACAGCATAAAGTGTTTTTAAAACCACTGGGAGGTGTACCACATATTTAGAGAGAGGACACAATTATTGCTGTCATCTATAAAATCCATACAAAGATTTTTATCAGTAGCAATCTGTCAAAGCATACACACTAAGAATCAGGACTGATATAAGACAGCAGACAAAACAGACTTACACGGAACACTTTATAGCAACTAAATGTGGGCAAGTCGTGGCCTAGTGGTTAGAGAGTGACTCCTAAGGTTGTGGGTTTGAGTCTCAGCCCAGCAATACCATGACTAACGTGCCCTTGAGCAAGGTGCTGAAACCCCAACTGTGGCACAGCATAAATGGCTGCCTACTGCTCTGGGTGTGTGTTCACAGCTGTGTGTGCACTTTGGATGGGTTAAATGCAGAGCATGAATTCTGAGTATGGGTCACCATACTTGGCTGAATGTCATTCCACTTTTTCACTTATATATATATTTGCAATTCTGATATGCATATCATAAAGTTTTGCAAGTAATGGAGCTATCATCTTAACGCTTTTTTATGCAGCAAATGCATGAAACTTAATAATTAACATCCATCATTTCTTTCTTGTTCGACATCAGCTCCTTCTCATTACCATTAGTAGAGAAAATATGGCAAATGCATATCAGACAAGATCAGAACCTATCACACCTGTTCTGAAATCTGTGCACTGAATAATTGCAAGTGAATTATACAAATAAACAAAAATACTAAAGGATGCCATTAAATTATGCAATAACATTCCTTAGCTTGTGCTATAAAGTCAAGGCTAAATTTTAATCTGAAATTATTGTAATTAATAATTGACTACCTTTGAAATTCATGAATATGATTTTGACTTAAATTGGGCAAAAAATAAAATAACAAATACATACATAAATAAAGTTTTCTGGAAATGAAGTGCTCCACCCCCTGGTACACAAAATATAATTATTACATATTACTATAGATACAAATAGATACACATTTCTGTAGGTGGAACTATCTGTAAGTCATATACCCTGTAAATATATTTTGTTCATTTAATATCAATTGTATTTCGTGACATCCAAATTCTGCAACCTGTTCATAACCTCAATTCAAATCAAACTGGAATTAGATTGGATTGGAATTTAATAACCTTTTAAATTCTTTTTTGACTAGCAAACAAACCTGGTTTGTAGCTTTGTTTAATTCAGAATGCCAAGTGTTGATATCTTGTTGACAACTCATAATATAAGCTCACTACAGTTAACAACAACTCAGCTCATCACAACAGCATTAGAAACACTCCACCCTCTATAATTGCATATAGGAGGTTGTATTGTTTCAGTAATTCACATAGAGTGTAGATTGCAAGTTGATGAGCCTTAAGAGTCAATCATAATGCAATAACCCAGTGCAACCAATTGTGTTCTACTTTAACTCCATTACACCAGTCTAGAGAAAATTGAATAAAAATAAGGTCTGAGTTACAGCCAAAGGAAACCATAACAAAATTTATATTTTTATCTTCACAGCTTATTTATTTTTGCATGTTCTATGTATTCTATGTATAATATAAGTCCTTGAGCACCATGCATGATGTCTCATCTTTAATACAATCTTTCATAAGCTGAATGTCACATTGTGCTCAAAGGACCTTAAAGTTCAACAAAAGCCTCTATTTTATTACCAATAGTCCTTTTACATTTAGATCAGAGAAAGAAAATAATAACATTAATTGCTCAAGGAAATAGGAAGTACTAACTGTATTCAGGAAAAAGCTGAAAATGAAACCTAGGATCTTTCAGTCCTAATCCACCCCCCTCAAAAAGTCTCCAATCTCAAATCACCACTTCTTGTTCATTAAAAATCAGTGATCTCTTGCTTCACAGATTTTGTTCCCCTGCCTTTGGTTGTTCTGGCACGGCTTGTGAGTGCTGCATCGAAAATCCTCCTCAGGCGGCCAGAGGAACATCAGGAGTGACCCGGAGGCGTCCCACATACAGCGGCCATAATGAAGAGCGGGGAGCTTTGGGAGCTTTCAACTCAGTGAGCTGTGATGGTGGGGGAGAACTATTCAAAGTCTTATTGAAACATGAATACACTGAGAAGGTTGTCTCCTGTGACGAACAGGGGCCAAATATCAGGCTGCAGGAGCCGCAGCGTCTTTCTCTGCCATGTCACGAACGTGCACTTTCCCCCCCACAGCTGCATTTGCTTTTGGAATCAGTGTTGCTGAAACTACTGCAAGTAATATTGTTCAGAAAAATGGTGTCTGAGCATCCACATGTATTACTTTCAAGATCTCCAACCTCCACTTCACCAACCAGATAAACACACACACAAACCAGTCGAATTACCTCACTTCTGAGTATTCTTGACATGAGACATGAGATTCCTCCCAATAGACATCTTGAACCAAATGAGTTAGGAAAACTGAGATGAAAGGAAAGTCAGAAACAGAACTGAGTCTGGAGGAGAAAAAAACTTTACTATTTATTTGTTAGTTACATTACATGAATATCATAAATAAGTTGAAGTCCAAATCTGGAGTAAAACTGAGGTTAACAAACAGGATTTGAATGGATGTTAAAGTCCTTCCTCCCCTGAAATCCCCAACCACAAAGCATGCAAACAACAACAACCATGAAAGATTTGCAACAATATGGAAATCATTGGGCAATATGGCACAGCCAAAGCATGGAATCGAACTCTTACTAATCACACCATTCCAGAAATATCTGAAACTTTGAACTCTTAGAATTAAAGGTTCTAAAAATGAGTTTTTGCAGCAATGTGAACAGAATACTTTGTTTTCTTATAGTGTGAAGAACATTTGAAAAATCTAAAGAAGGTTTTTCCTCTATAAAGATCCTTTTATGTGATGGAAAGGATCAATGGACGATAAAAGTTCTACATGGAACCTTAGATGCCAATAAAGAGCCTTTATTTTGAGCTGTGTATGCTGTATTTGGCTATAAACAGAACTGAATGAATTGAATAAACAGAGGGATCTTCTCTGGCAAATCCAAGACAACACAAGTAGCATTCTGTCACACAAACAACCTCTCTGGCAACCTGTGATAGACATGAGATGAGACATTTTAGTTGTAATACATTTCTTAATGTTTGATGGGTGAAAAATGGCTCCCCTGAAGCAGGACTTGGTATTTTCCAATGACGTGTCAGCTTTCCCCCTAAAGTCCAACTTCTTATTACTTTGCTTCTTATTTGCCAACGTTATTGTTTCAGCCCACTGCTTTCCCCAAGATGAACCAGCAGCTATTATTCAAAGCGGTGGAATTAATTGGTAAATGTCTCACATGCTCTGAGAAATGAATAGATCTACATAATCAATTACACAGTGTGGGATGCTGCCAACAAAACTTTGGAGAAATGTCTGCTTCATGACAAAAGAAGAACTGCGGGGAGCACAGGAAGAGAACGAAATGAAGCCTAGCTGACAGGGAAGTATTGGAATTTCATATGAAGCGGAAAAAAAAAACTTTGTGGACTAGTCTGACTGTTTGCACTCTTCTACAAAACTACTGCTCCTCATTTCTGAAGGCCCGGTGTGGAAGCTGTTCAGCATCGGTGCAACGGTTTCCTCTGGCTGCTGATGAAACATCATGACTTGTAATGTTCTGGCAGATGGTTGGGTTTTCATAACATGGATGAATCTTACTGTGCCAATTAGTGTTTAGAAGACTCAGAAAGTGATAATCAAGCTTTGTTTCGGGTGTTTTTCATCTTATTTTTGATGTTATGATATTGCATGTCTACTTTTAAATGTTATTGTCTCTCTCATAGTGAAACTAATTTAACTTTACAAAGAATATGACTTGCATAGATCTGAGATTAATTATATGATGAAAATCGTGTATAATGAGATTTATATAAGGATGTTAACTATTGAGTCCATTTTATGCAACTGAGCTGCAATTATATGTTCTATAAAAGAAAGTAATGTACTCAAGCAATTATTGCCTTTAACATACACTCGAATTGCTCATTTTTATTTTTACACTACATTTCCTTCATGTAAAAACATGCACAACCAATTCATAGTTCATAATTCAAGTTTTTCATGATCAGATTTAAGGCTGATGTTTTTTTTCCCCACTGAAGCACATTAACGTCACACATGTGAACGTGTGAATGTTTTATGGAAATGTAGCCATTCTTGAATCCTACCCTGAAAAAAAAATTTGACAGGATCTATTTCACATGTCTATTAAAGAGCTGACATTTACATGTTTGTCTTCAAGCTCTCGCATTAGGCCAGCACTGATGCAGCTTAATTTCCTCTGTCAAGATGCCATGGTGCCTACAGGCGATTCTGGCATGTGGCGTCTCTGTTCCGCTTCATCCCCTCACACCTGAGGCATTGCAGTCCCTTCAAGCGTATCAACGGCCATTTCACAGCCCACAAAAATCTAAGCCATATCTATTTATAGTGTAAAATTGTTTCAAAGTTATATATTATGCCAACTGGAGACATGCTTTCTTTAGACAAAATGAATCTTTTTGAGGCTCAATAGTCACATTTGACATTGGAACATTTATTATAATGTTATGATGGATCAGCAGCCGGAGTGGAGAAAGCAAAACTTAAGGGTTTTTGTGCAAAAAACAAAAAAAGAACATTGATTCTCAATAAAAGGCAAAGACAAAAAGTAAAGAAAAAGATCTAAAAATAAAACACGTAAAAATGCATAATAAAATAACTATATGTATATTTCACAAATAAAGTGTGTTTGCAGAACATGAAGAATTTTTTAAGTTTCCCTTCTTCTACATTGTTGACTAGTAACGAGATAAGATTAACTTAAAGGTATATTTAATTCAAAAATGAAAATTCTGTCACTTACTCTCCATAATGTTTTTCCAAATCCTGTTGTCATTCTTCCTTATATGTGCCACGTTACGCTGCTGTGGGAAGAACGGGAGACACGGAGTAGAATTCAGAGTTTTTAATAAAGAAAACACAGGATAATACACAATAGGAGCTGGGCAAACACATAGAAACAAGTAGACCCGACAAAGACAGACTTCTCAGACGGGGGGCCAGGGTAGAGCCGAGGTGGAGCTGGCGGGAGTAAGGAGCCCAACGGAGCCCATGGGATAGAGCAATGAGGTTCAGCTGGAGGAGTGGAGTCCTGAGATGATGGCGGGTCGACGCCCAAACATAGCAGAGCTTTCTCCCTCGTGACGGGCGTTGTCACCGGCTCTTGAACATGGTCTGACGGGTTTAGCTGTACATCTAGGGCGATCCTCTGTTTAGTCATTCTGCTTTTCGCTGGCTCGCTGATCGCAGTGGGAAATGAATCTCCATCAACGGTGGGCTCGAGGTGATACTAAAAATCGCAGGGTGATGGTGGGCTGGGTTCTGGTTCGTGAGTGTTACTCACCAGTATCCACTTCACAAAGCCGGTGAAAAGAGTGTGTCATCTGGGTAGCTGGTGGTGCTTGCTAGCAGCTGGAACAGTCTTGTATGGTCCTCGAGCTGGATGAGGAGATATTCCAGGTGAAGGAGGGCATCCATGAGGGAACAACGGATGCAGGGACAGACTTACCCATTATGCAAAGGTAGTCGAAGACCTTGGGCCCCCTAAACAGGGGCACCCCCAAAGGTATAAACTTTTGCCACCCCTGTGGCCACCCCCAGGATTATTTGCAGTGGGTACTATTAACTTAAAGGCAGAATGTAAATTCACAATAGTTTGAAAAAAAGGTGAAAAAAAAAATGTGGCACAAAAAATATTGCAGATTGGCGCCACCAGAGTAGCTGCACTTCCCCCTCGCCCTCCCCCGTCCAAACAGAGTGTGCACACACATTACGTGATGGTCTAGACTAGTTCTCATACGCATTTAATGTGCTCTTTCACTGGAAATTTAGAATTATCAAATTTTTCAAGATATGGGGAAATTGTTTTACAGATCTATATAATTTATATATAATTTATTATATAGTTACTATCACACGAAGAGTGACATTTTTCTCCAAAAGTCAACATAATAACAAATGTGATATTGATTTTATACTACAGTTCAATAAACAAGAAGTTAATATCAAGAGACTTATGTTTTAGACAATATATTCACTGTTTTTGTTCTATTTCTATTTTGCTGCATTTTGCATATCTGAGCAACATAATTGGGTTTCATTCCTGAATGAATCAACCATTTAAATGATTCGGTTCAATCGCAATGACTCACTTATTAACAGTGACTCGCTGCCACCTGGCGGTTTTTCAAGTTTCCTTTTCTTTTTTTAATAATAATTTTAAACATCAGTTTTCAATGTTTTATGTTTAAAATATCAAAACATTATTTATTCATTTTTAACTGCAGGTTAAAGTATTCCATGTCCCACAGAGCTGTAAAAAAACATCTAAATGGCACTTCAGATGCAGCTTCTGTTTTCTCTGCATTGCAAACATTAATTTTGTTGATACCAATTGCATTTGCTTGGTAACAGTCCAAATACAACTTTTTGACCTAAAAGATGGTGCACACTTTCAGAAGAAATGGCGTAAAGGTAAAAATAAAAAATTTAGGAATCAGCTGTCAGCACAATTAGATATAAGATATCAGCACAATAACACACTCAGCAAAATATTGTCTAATTATCGCTAAAATTCAATAAATCACAGATATATATATATATATATATATATATATTTTGTCAATATTGCAAACCCTTATTTATTTATTTTTTCTTTATTTTGATGTGGCACCCCAAGATTTATTGTGGCCTCATTTGGCCACCCCTATTAACATTTTCTGAGGAATGCCACTGCCCCTAAAATATAGGAGTTGTGCATTAAGTGCTGACTCATGAGAGGTTGCCGTTACGGTGCCCCGCAAACATTTCATCAGTTATCATAAGCCTGTGTGTGTCCCGTATTTCTTTCAACTGAACCAGCCATGCCATTAATTATGAATTTATCAGTCTTTTGCATGCCAAAGTCAATTTCTACATAGCAATATTACGACAAATAGAAGCAGAATATCATGCTAAATGCACTTTCATGAGATCGGGTTAGCCTACAACAATTAATTTTCTGGCTATTTTACAAATGGAAATACAACGAATTCATGACATGGATAAAAAAAAAAAAAAAAAAAAATGCCTTATACATAATTCACATATCATACAAAATTGCATTGCAGAAAATACTTTAAATGTTAAGATATTCAGAACAGAACAACATAAAAAAAATGAGAAAAAGCAGCTATACAATTATAGGACAAAGTTTTACATAGCCTTTATATGCCAATATAATTGGTGTTTAATTTTTTTAATTGAATGGTATAATAAAATAAAACGCTAAATATAATCAGACCTGTTTTAGGCTTTTCCTTTTTTAGATGTCCATCAAAATTTTAATTTAATTTTAATTTTAATGTTAAGATATTCAGAACAGAGCAACATAAAAAAGAGAAAAAACAGCTATAGGACAAACTTTTACAAAGCCTATGTATGTAATTTACATTTTTTATTTATTAATTTGTTTTTCATTGTATGGTATAATAAAATAAAACGCAAATTATAATCAGACCTGTTTTAGGCTTTTCCTTATTTTTATATTTTAGATATCCATCAAAATAATTTCAAAGAGAAATGCACGAATTACATATTGAAATAGTTTCTATTTTCGATTTGAATTATTTAGTTTTTCGTTAGTTTAGGTTCATCGTGAGGCGTTTCTGTTCAAAACCTAGATGGCAGAAATCGTTTGTTTTCTTTATTTTATAAAAGCACAATGTTTTGACTCAAATCCACTTCATCCAACTAAATGTTTTGTTCTCATCTGTGAGCATGCTCTTGATATATGTATTCAAAGCCATTTAACATGTAAATGACAAAAATGGAACCTCAGTGTTGATCTAAGAAAATGTGTGAAAATCTATAGGGCCCCATTTCTATATTTTACCTGGGGCCCCCAATTCACTAAACCCACCCCTGATGGGATGACTAATCAAACTAAACGAGGAGAGGAACGTGACCAAATAAGGAAAAAGAGAAACATAAATAGGGGCAAAACACAGCACAGAACAGTCCAGAATCCTGACAATATGATTATCTAAAACAATGCCCCAGCTACTTTTTTCAATGGCGAATTGTGATCATGGTTATCCTTAACTTACACCATATGGAGGAAGAAAGTCAAGTCAAGTTATACGAGCCGTTTGGAACTACATAAGGAAAAGAAGTACATCAATTAGAATTTGTAAAAACAGAATTTTTGAATTCTGGATCTGAATCTATTTTAATTACATTGAGTTTAGGCAAGAGTAGGCATGACAAACATTAAATATCTTTAGCTGCATTTAGTATTTGTAAGACTGATTCATTTAATTAACTTATTTGATTCAAATGAAGCAGTTAAAAAAAATTGTTCCATGTTTCATTTGAGTGGTTTATCTTCTAGTTCAGCTAACTACTTTTTAAATGGATAGACTCACTGTAGCTTAGCAACTTTGAAACTATCTTTTGAAGCTGCAAGCTAATCATATTTTAAAGTAGATTTCCTTACTACTCATATACCAAAGGGGATACTTTTCCCTCGTCCTAGCACAATATAACAATTTTATAACTCATTATCCTGAATGAGGCTAAGGTCACTTACAAATTTGATGGTTTTTTTTTTAAGAATAACAACATATCCTCTTAAAACTGGGATTATGTTATTTAATTTTTAATTTTTAGTGAGAGTAAACAGCATCTTTGTGCCCATCTCCTTTTATAAGTTAATAAGCTTTTTACTGAGAAGAGGTTTCTTTGTATTTGACGCTTTCATGAAATGTGGATTCAATCCAAATAGGTCAATTTCTACCAAAGAGTGAGAGTAATCTCTGGAGCACACAGAGTTTATTCACAACCCCTTAATCTGTCAGCAATGATTATGCAACACAGACATTGTTGATCTAATCATATAATTTTATTCTCTAATTTATTGTTAAACATATTTGAATGGAGTAGAAAACATTTTGACTCCTGTCATAAATATATTATACTTAAAAGCTATTGTTTCTTGTATTCTAGTCCCAAACACCCAGAGCAAATAACATGTGCCTATAATTTTTAACACAATATCTTCTAAAGGATCCATGTTGTTTACACCTCCCACCCCCCAATATCTTACCTAACACCATCTTACTAAATTTAGCACTATTACATTGAAACCTATGCTGAGAAAATGACCTTAAATGAGATTTTGAGAGCATGTTTCATTTTATTCACCCCTCTGTTTCTCATTCTGCACACTTGTAGTGTTCGCCTGAGCCATGGCTGGATTTGTAAGCGAATTTTATATCAAGGCGCTTCTTCCCCAGCAGTGCTCCTGTTTTTCAGAGACAATGCTCCAGCGCCACATGAATCTACTGGGTCTTTCGTCTTTTTCCTTTGAACACTACACCAACCACTGGGCCCTCGGCTGCCCCAAACCTCCAAAACAGTCTATGCAAATATCCTACCAGAAGCTGCCCTCACCGTACGGATGAGAGACAGATGCATCTCAAAGTATCAGCGTTTCTCACAAGAGGCTGAGATGGTCCCTTGAACGGGCATATGGCAGCAGCAGATGTGTCTGTTTGGAGGTCAATTTTGAGATGGTGGATGAATATGCTTTGGATTCAGTTGTTGCTCAAGTCACTGTATTCTCTCGAAAGAAGAAGAAATTTCATAGATTTTTCACAGCCAATCAGAAGAGAATTCTAATGTTTTTACTGTCACCTGACTGAGATTGTCTCCAGAGTGGATGTGCTTCTCCTCTTTATTATTTATTTATTGACTTTAAAGTCTATGAATTTAATGGATTAGCCAAAAGATTTCAGAAATGCACACACAAAGGATGGGCGACAGGTAATGCTTAAGCATTAGCTCAACACACAATTTCAAGAACTACAATTCTGCTCATGCATCCCAAAACAACTATGATGCCTATACACCTAAAATATCCCCCTATTTTGACAAAAATAGAGACCAGAGAGAATTTAGATTGTATTTCTAAGTAAAAATAAATAAATAATAATAATACAAAGTAATTCACATTACTCAAATGGCAAATTTAACTATTATGGTTTTAACTATTAAGTTTTATGTCACTGTGGTTCAGTTCATTCAATAACTGTGTAAACTTCATTGATTATGAAAAAAAGTAAAATTCAGCTATGAGCAGCTCCACGTAATAAAATGATGTCATTATTCAGCTTAAGTCAGTTCTATAACATTGTTGATGTTGAAAAATCTGCCTTCACTCCTCCTTTTATCCTTCCAGAGCTCCTCCGTGGGACTCAAGACTAGTGGGTGTGCAGGTGTCGCTCATTATTTTCACTGGCCTCGCTTCATTCCCAGGGCTCTTGGCCCCGTCCCACTTGTCACAATTACTATTTGTATTCAGCGTCTTCTTAACCCCAACTTTGCAAGCTATGCAACAGGGGCAAAGAACCCAAACTCCATCAGGTGACAGAAATGGAGAAAAAAAAAAAAAAACACTGGGGCTGAGTAGGAGGGCCACTTCGAAACCACAGGTTTAAACACAGAATATATATATTGATATAAAGTAAAATGTCTGGTAATTATGGCAAATTACAATAAAAATAGTAAAAATTTTACATTGAGAGTTCATTTAGTCAAGCATCAGTTTGGACATCGGAAATTAAACAGCATGGACCCCTGAAACCAGCTTTGTAACTTCAAAAGGACATTACATACAAACATAAAGCATTATATGCTTACAAACTTCTAATGTTAAACAGGTCAATACACAAAATAGAAAAAAATAAGGAAATCCTGTACCAAAGACAATGCAAATCACTGCCCTACATTTCTTGATTGATGCACTTGTTACTATGAAAAGCTTTCTGCAAAAACTCCTACCTTACATTTTTCTTTTCTTAGACTGAAAGGAGCCAATTAACAGCTGAACTGCTTCTGATCTATGCATCTGATGACTCACAACGGAACTGATTTCCTCCAATGTTGATAAGACAAAAACTGACTCACTTTAACAAATGAACATATTAACGGCTAATTTCCTTCAGTCGTAAGTTTTAACGTATTGGAGATAAAAGAGAGCACCATCTTCTAAAGTGAAATCTTGAAGCAGAGAGCAATTCACTGGTTAGCAGTAACTATTTTTTTATTATTTTAGCCAACTGCACTGGTTGTCACAGTTCGCTCACAAGGCATCTGTTCAACGTTTGGGAAACTTCTCTCACTCACAGCTAACCTACGGGTAATGAATAAATGATTCTGAGTATGTCACATGTGACATCCATCAACACTTGTGTAAGAGACTTGCAGCGCTAAGCACTGCTCTAGATGCAGCTAATTAAAATTTTTGTGATAAAATAATTAGCTTCTCTTGCAGACAATGGGCTGGAAAATTCCTCTTCCTAATAATTAAAATAAGTAGATAAGAAAGTGGGAAATAGTCTTTGTAAAGAGTGTGGCAGCAATCCATTGCAGCTTTTTGTGCAAAGGATGCTGGGTACAATGATGAGCATGTTTGACAATTATTTTGTAACAATATGCGTCATTGAGAAAAGTATAAATGCATCAATATATAATCCACTGATCAAAGTGGCAGCATTTACTTGAATGGATTTTATAATCATTTTAAATGCATTATGGGTTTCCTGCAAAGGTGAAACCCATTCTCTTTCAAATTGAATATTCTTATGAGAACAAAAGCAAGATCCCCAGTTGAATAAGAGCTTTTCTTTGTTATGAAATAAATGACATTTTGTCAAACCTGATGCTCAATTGTCTTGCTCTGTGGGGTTTCTTGAGCAAAACTTTGCAGCGGGACCTGACAAATGTGGTGTACAAAAAAATTGGAGAGTGTTGCAACAAGAAAAACGAATGCGCATCAAAAAATGACTGCAGTGACAGTTGTGAAAGTATTACATTTTAACACTTTACAATACAATATTGTTAATCAAAAAACTAGCATTTAATGCCAGTTTGGGTAGCATTCAAATCAGAGCAGGATCCAACACCCACTAAACATCTCTGCATGTTTCCATGCTGTGAAATTTTATGACCCATGCAGGCAGTCTTAAAATGATGCACTATGTGCCAAAGATGGTCATGATCTAATGCAAAATGTTGCTTTAATGATCCAGCACCTTATATACTGTCTCCTGTTGACATATTATCGTATTTAGGCTGCATGAAGCTTCACTCATTCAAACACTGCAATATAATTTTCTCTTGTATTGTATTGCTTAAATCTATCAAGACCAAGAAAATGGGGGGAAATGGAATGTTATGATAAGAACAAGCTTATTGCCGAAGCTCTGATAACTACTTGTGGATTATTCCTCTGCTATTGAAGGGAAGCATTGTTGCAATCACATCAGTTAACACAGAAATTTGAGACAAAAGACAAAGAAATCACGTAGGATAAAAGCAAAAGGCTTTCTTATTACTCTCTTTTAGGAAATCCTTGGAGAGTTCTCTGTTCTTTTAATCTCCTAAAGTCTGAATGAAGCAAAAAGTTTACTCATTTAATTTTTTTAGAAAGTAGTTTATAAAAAAATCCCACGCTCTCAGGCCCTATTTTCACAGCCTAGAAGACAACTTCCAACCAAGAAATGTGTTTCAAGTCATTAAAGTCAACTGCTTAGACATCAGTGGACAACTTACAGTACCCATTCAGAGCCCAGTTTAGTACACCATCAATCTGGCTAATGGAAATTAAACCAGCTCTATAAGTGTAACAAATGGACATTAAATATGAAAAATCAGAGTATAAACATATGTGTGCTCAATCGTTATCATAAAGTATAAATACCATAGTCAGTTGTGCATTAAAATATGTGAACATTACTCTCAGAAGTTTTACCATTAGAATATTTAGACAGTAACAAACTAACAGGCTCTTGTTTCATTTAATGGAATGAAGGTAAAACAATAAAATAAAAAGATCTTCTTAAACTACTCCTGTCTTACAATCACCCTGTTAGGTATCAATTATTAACAGGAAGAATTGGAAAAGATCGCCTCCATATAATCGGGTGGATGTTTTCTTTTTCGAAACCTCACAATCATTTTAGACTCAATTATTTTAAAGCTTATTAAACAGAGATTGTTAGGTGAGACTTTGGGAATATGGCTTAATTTAGCTTATCTCATTAACAAAGCTGAACTTTAAAGGGAAATTGCAAGTGTATCCATGCTGTTTATGTTTATTTTCTTCAGGGGATTTGTGAAAAAGTAGCTTCAAAGTTTTCCAAGCCTCCTACGGAGTCTACATTTCTGTGCATGAAGATATAAGAGGTGTTTGGTTAGATTTTTTGTAATTTTTCAAGTCCAGGGGATTTCAGGCATTATTCATGGTTATTGATACAAGGGGAGTGTTTTCTAATGGATTGTTATGCTAATGAAATAAACTTGGCAATAGGCTAAAGGCTACAAATGAACAGATTTCATTTACAATTATTTGAACCGTAGACCACAACGTGGCAACCTGATGTCCCTCAGATGTGCTTTTTAGTCCATTCTTGCAAACAAACTGGATAAAGATAAAAGTAATGCGATTAAACCGAGAGAAAAAAAAAGAAAGAAAAAATACAATTAAAACATACAGCTCAACTCAAAGTATAATGGCTACTTTGCTAACATCGCATTCAGTCTAATGCACTGCTATTGGGCAAACACAAAAATCTTCTCTGCATGGGGTATGCGCGTGTAATTGATCAAGAGAGGGAATGAGAGAGAGATCTCCCATTCACAAATGCTCTGAGTCACTCCATGCCAGCCTTATATTTACCAAACTCCTTTTCAGTGGGGCTGGTTGTTGTGTAAGCTCGAGGCAGGCAGCTGCATGCAAATTATGCAGTGTGTCTTTGCACGCCTTTGTTAACGCCAGGTTTTGCAAGATATTTTAAGATCTGGAGCAGTGCTGAGAAGCTCTGCCGGTGCTGTCTGACTCTTAAAAACATAGCATTTCCACAGGTCATGATGTAAAGGTGGTTACATCTGTAACTCACTGATGCAAACACACACGCGCGCACACACACACACACACACACACTGCTGTGACTTCTGTGTGTGTGTTTATAAGAGGTTGAGGGCTCACTAAAAGCACAAACCTTCTCAATTCAAAATATAAAGCCATGTTTTTATGGTCGTTTTACGTGCCTCTGTTTTCATCTTACAACAATACTTACAAAAGTTTTTAATCTGCATTTATAAACAGCATCAAGCTTCATAAAGTTAGCAGGAGACCGCTGATGAATGATAGTGCCAAATTAGGAGGCAAGTAAGATACAGGTTACACATTAGAGATCAGTATACAGTAGCAGAACATGTATGTGCTAAGAATTGCTAACCAGCATTTATACTGCAAGAAATCACAGGTTCCAAAATAATATTTGGTAGCACAACTATAATAGTTCTAATAATAAATCATCATATTTTCATGATTTCTAAAGATCATGTGATGCTGAAGACTGGAGGAATGATGCTGAAAATACAGCTGCACATCACAGAAATAGATTATATTTTAAAGGATATTAAAATAGAAACCATTATTTTATATATTTTATTTTGATAATTTAGAATTATTACTGAAATACAACCTTTTTTCGTTTCAAACAGTTCATTGAACAATAATAAATGAAGTACCTGAAGCTGACAATGAAGTAAATGTATAATAAATAACAAAGATTATTAATTTAGCGCTGTAAACGCGGCGTGTGAGGGGCGGAGACGTGCCGCGAGCGTCAGAGGCGCGTGAGGACCAAACACAGCAGAATGGTAGGAAACTTCACTCCTCTTATTATTTCTCTTTTACTATAGCGATTTATTTTTAGATACGTGATCTGAGGCTTTCATCGATTTGTAGAGTTATTAGAGAAATGTAGTTATTTTTTACATTCTTTGGTCGAAGTTTTCAGATCGGCAATTCGGACCCTGTTCGCGACTCTGTCGATTCAGATCGGGACTTCGGAGCCTGTTCGCGACTCGGTTGATTCAGATCGGGACTTCGGAGCCTGTTCGCGACTCCGTTGATTCAGATCGGCACTTCGGACCCTGTTCGCGACTCGGTTCATTCAGATTGGCACTTCGGAGCCTGTTCGCGACTCGGTTGATTCAGATCGGGACTTCGGAGGCTGTTCGCGACTCCGATGATTCAGATCGGCACTTCGGATCCTGTTCGCGACTCGGTTGATTCAGACCGGCACTTCGGAGCCTGTTCGCGACTCGGTTCATTCAGATCGGGACTTCGGAGCCTGTTCGCGACTCGGTTGATTCAGATCGGCACTTCGGAGCATCTTCGCGACTCGGTTGATTCAGATCGGGACTTCGGAGCATGTTCGCGACTCGGTTGATTCAGATCGGGACTTCGGAGCATGTTCGCGACTCGGTTGATTCAGATCGGGACTTCGGAGCCTGTTCGCGACTCGGTTGATTAAGATCGGCACTTCGGAGCCTGTTCGCGACTCGGTTGATTAAGATCGGCACTTCGGAGCCTGTTCGCGACTCGGTTGATTAAGATCGGCACTTCGGAGCATGTTCGCGACTCGGTTGATTCAGATCGGGACTTCGGAGCCTGTTCGCGACTCGGTTGATTAAGATCGGCACTTAAGCATGTTCGCGACTCGGTTGATTCAGATCGGGACATCGGAGCATGTTTGAGATTTTTTTTAATTCAGATCTGTACATCGAAGTAGGAAATGTTTGTCAAACAGTTAATTGGTGATAAATGAATATTTGGACTTGAGGCTTTTTTTTTTTTACCTGTCGAGCATGTACATGGACCCACACACAAAGGTGGACAAACTCTACTTAATCATCAGTAGAGCTCTAAACTTTTCATCCATTGTTATTAAGGACGTTATTCATAAGTAAATATTGTTAGCTGATGCTTACTGTCTAGCTAACAAGCTTGCTTGTGCTAACTTGAGGTAATTTTTATAAATAATTTCCAAATATTTTTATTCAACCACCTATATATATATATATATATACACACAGATTACATCTGGGGAGAAAAGAAAGGATGTGATGTTCAGAACATGGTTACTACAGTAATTATCAAAGAGGGGAAGAGATGCACCCCGTTTGGCCAGGGGTGTTTTTACACCACAGACAAGGTTTGAGAAGGAAAAAATCATTATGAAAATATAATTTTATTTTCCTTAAAATCTTCAGGCCTTATTATCATGTCATATATAGCTGTAATGTTCTGTAAAACAACAAACTTTAAAAGTCTTTGTTCTTACTGGTGAAAATCAGATGGTCATCTCTGTTTTCTCTCAGGTACATCACAGTGTAAGCTTCACAGTGAACATTACTCTAATCAGCGTAGTCCATGTCAAAAACAAAAATATATCTTGACTTCATATAGTGGTTCTTTTGGAAAAAAATCCCAGGTATTTTGAGCAGTAGGATTATAAAAAAAAAGTGCTAATATAAAATTAAATTAGCCTATATAAAATTGCAAACATCTATCTTTCAGTACTTTTTTACTTAAGTACATAAAAAATCGAGTACTTTTGTGCTTTCACTTGAGTAAAATTGAAAAAGGAGTACATTTACTTTTACTGCAGTAATATTTTATTATATGTATCTGTACTTTTACTCAAGTACTTGATTTGTGTACTTCGTCCACCACTGTTTGG
This sequence comes from Carassius gibelio, assembly GCF_023724105.1. NCBI lineage: Eukaryota > Metazoa > Chordata > Actinopteri > Cypriniformes > Cyprinidae > Carassius > Carassius gibelio. The sequence goes on from NC_068383.1 coordinate 7,094,950, forward strand.
TAGAAGTTGAAGTCCTTTGAGTAAAAGTTAGGCCGGGCATACACTGTGCGATTTTCATCCGATTTTGAGCCCAATTCTGACTCGTAAACGAGAGGCGAAAAGCCTCTCCCGACCGGCAATCGGTTGGTCGGATGGATTTCTGACATGTCAGAAATTTTGGTCGCCTCTCGTGAGGTATCGCACTATTGAAGCAGGGCTACGAACCGATTTTCCGCGTTTCCCTCACTGCGTGTGCGTGAAACCATAAACCGAAACCATGGTGACACCTGACCTGACAGCGTGTAGTGTGGACTGAAGTGATGGAGGGAAAACTTGTGGAGTTATGGCAAATAAAAATAAAAATAAAAGAGGGGAAAAAACACCTGCTTACCTTCAGTTCGCATTGCAAAATGGATTGACCAAATTAGCCACGTCTTCCCAGCCACCTGCTCGTCTAGATACGCCGACGCCTTTTTTTTTTTTTTTTTTTGGACGTTTCAGCTCACATAATTGCGCTTTGCGCATATCACCAAAGCAGTGCGTTTATCCCGGGAAAGCATGTTTATTCTGAAACAGCCACAAACATTGGGTTCTGAGGGATCCTACGTGTTGATTCGGTTGATTCCTCACGTATAGTGTGAGCAGTCAAATCGCAACTCTGCAATCGGACAGTACAGTGAGCTCACAAAAATCGTGAGCTTTGGCTTTACATCGGATGCGATCTACCCGTACAGTGTGAGTTGGTACCTTGCCGAAATCGCACAGAAATCGCACAGTGTATTCCCGCCTTTAGGGATGCTCCGATCACGATCGGCCGATCGTTATGCGCATCTCGTCAGTAAAGCCGGTTCTTTAATCAGCGGTTAATTCCAACAGGTGCGTGATTTCACATAGAGCAGCTGTTACTACACAGAGCCGTTGTTAATAGAGAAGATGCGCAAATCCACTTCATTTTCAGCGTTTTTTGGCGCATCTCCTCAGTTAACAACGGCTCTGTGTAGTAACAGCTGCTCTATGTGAAATCACGCACCTGATGGAATTAACCGCTGATTAGAAAACCGGCTTTACTGACGAGATGCGCATTAACGCTTGGGTATATTTTCAGTAATACCCCAAAACCATTGTATGGGTCAAAATTATTGATTTTTCTTTTATGCCAAAAATCATTAGTATATTAAGTAAAGATCATATTCCAGGAAGATTTTTTTTGTAAATTTCCTACCGTAGATATATCAAAACTTAATTTTTGATATGTAATATGCATTGCTAAAAATTCATTTGGAAAGCTTTAAAGACAATTTTCCCAGTATTTATTTATTTATTTATTTATTTATTTATTTATTTATTTATTTTTGTACCCTCAGATTCCAGATTTCCAAATAGTTGTATCTCGGGCCAAATATTGTCCAATCCTAATAAACCATAAATCAATGGAAAGCTTATTTATTAAAATTGACACTTTTAGGACTGGTTTTGTGGTCCAGGGTCACACACACACACAAGAAAGTCATATGTATTCCCAGCATAGATGAACAAATGTTTTCAAAGAACAGTCAATCTCATCTGTGCAATTCAATAGTATGTCTCATTGATTCTCATATTAAACACATGGAAACATTGTGTACTCCTAATAAAATGAAACCAAGTCATATTATCATATTATACTGTTTCTCATTTGGGAGAAAAGACATTTGTGTTTCAAAATATTTATATTAAAAAAAACAACAACTTCATATTCATTATATATATTTTTTTATTTTATTTTTTTAACAGTACTTTTTTCAACATTAATAAGAAGAAATGTTTCTTAAAAACCATATGACACTGAAGATTGGATTAATGACTCCCTATAAATTCAGCTTCACCCTTATAGAAATATAGTACATTTTGAAATATATTAAAATAGAAAAGTAATCTCAAATTATAATAATACTGATATGTTTTGATAAAATAAATGCAGGCTTGGTGAACAGACTCTCAAAGAATTATTAATAATCACTGATTAATACTGTGGTATTTCAAAAGAATCATCCATACATTGACTTGACTAAAACCAAAATCAGTTCGCCCTTTAGCAAGGAATGTTTTGTTACGTTTTAGCTCAGCTTAATGTCTGTTTACTGATGCCATCCAATTCAACAGCCAGTACACAAACAGTACTAATTAGTGTGTCGAAGTATGTGAACACATTCAGGTCCTGCCTTGAACAATATCTATTTAGGGACTCTTAGCAGAACAATAAATAACGAAAGAAACAGAGCAAGGTTGCTCTCGTGAAGCGGCCTGCTACATCTCTAGTTGTCTGAGCTTTTTAATATAGCGCAGATAATAACTACACTTTAGAAATCACACTCACATCCTGAAAAATATACATATATTATAGTTTCATGAAACTGCACTTCATTGCTCATTGCAAAAAACGTGTGATGATTTTTTTATGCATTGCCAGTGCAAATGATGAAAACCATTTTAATGTAGTCTTTATATTAATGGCATCTAACTGATGTTATTATTATTATTGTAATTATTAGCATAAAAAGAGACACTTGTCTTATGATTAATGTCAAACTTCACATTTACATTCTTATTAGCCATGACTGTTTTTGACTGAATAATCATCCATTTACAAGTGGATCCACACTGACAATAATATAAGCCACTAGTGGCTGACAGCATAAGAGTAAATATATAGTAAAAGTAATTGATGGCTAACATTTTTCAGCTTGACAGCTGTGACTCGAAGGAGTCTGGAAATTCTGGATCACTGCTCATTATATCATACATAAACAAAATGAAATCAGCTCCTTAAGACCCTTTCACATTGTATTAGACACATACCTGTCATGAGCAACGGGGACAAAAACAGCGGTGGCAACAAGTGGAAACATGTCCCTAACATACCCACTGAAAATTACTATGGTCAGAGACTTAAGTCACAATGTTACATGAATTAATTCTAAGGGCCCTATCATACACCCGGCGCAATGCGACACAAGGCGCAACGCAAGTGTGTTTGCTAGTTTCAGTCCGGCGAGGTTCGCAATTTCACATCCAGCGCCATGTCATTTAATTAGCAAATGCATTTGCACCCATTTGTGCGCCCACTGGCGTGCTGGTCTAAAAAAAGAGGTGTGTTTAGGCGTATTGTTGGTGCATTGCTATTTTAAGGAGCTGAAAATAGACTCTTGCATAGACCAACTCAAACCTGGTCTAAAGTCTAAAGTCAAGGGCGCAATTTTTTTTTGACAGAACAGAATGACAGAATTATTATTATTTTTATTTATTTTTTGTTGTTATTTAAAGAGCGTTGGTAGAAAATGCACCTCTGGGCGGTTCCACAAAAGGATTACAGTGTAAAAGAATATTATCGTGTTGGGTACATATACAAAAGTAATGATGGATAGTCATTTCGTGTATTAGAATTAGGCTACCTATTTGCAATTCAGCCTATTACTATGATCAATGAAATTGGCTAATTAATTGAACAGTCGTGCCAATACACACACATATTAACGGACTCATCGCACAGAGCTTTGGTGGATTCCTGCTTGTCCCTTAGATGATGATCGGTTCTTCACTTGAGAAGCGTTCAGCTTTTCCGCCAACTAATTCCGCCATGAAAATAGAGATCCGCCATGGCGCGAGCGCATCTTGCTCTTAAAGGTAATGGGATATGACACTCTGGTTGGTTTATTGAACGTTACGGCCATTCTTCATTAAGAGAATAGGGACAACCCATTCCGAAAATGAGCCCCGGCGCACGGACCGTTTTTCCGTCGTTAAAATAGCAAAAGTGGATTTGAACACGCCTTGAGTGCACTTGCATCATGCGCTTTACACTTTGCGTTTAGATCATTATAGGGCCCTAAATGTAAAGAGTGGGGAAAAAATCATAAAATTCAGAGTGTGAAAACTGGGAGTTGGGAGTGTGAAAATCACAATAAAATATGCTGCAAAAATGCAGCTTCATCAATGTAAGGAATGGATACTTTTGAATAGGATGTATCTATAAAGAACTGTGCTGCTTCATGCCTAACACACCTATTCTAATATTCTGATTTGCTGCTCCAGAAACATTTATTTTTATTATCAATAATGAAAACAGTGCTGCTTAATATTTCTGTAAAAACGTCATGCGTTGATGAATTAGAAAGATCACAAGTACAGCATTTATTTGAGAAAAAAAACATAAATCAATTTAATGTATTGATAAATAAAACAAATGTATATGTATATATTTTTTAAAAATCTTACTGACAATATAGAATAGTGTGTTCACTGCCTACACTCCAGTTTACTGTTCTGATGGACATCTCAGTGAAGCTACTTTCCTTGTGAATTCATTCACATAATAAGAATTTTTGAAGTGATCCTCAAAATAGCTAAATCTCGTAATGGTTCTTTATTCTTTAAATCGTACATTTCCTGTTAATATGGCACCAGAATGCTTTTATACTGTAGTCCAGTTGACATCAGTGTCACTAGTACATTTCATCACTTATGTCAATGACATTTTAGTATACTTCAATAGATTCAATTGTCTTATCAATAACACATTTTGACTCATTTGTTAAGGAACTGCCTAGTGGAATAACACTGTGTTTTCAAGGCTCTTCTACTAAAAGATAAAGTCGTCATAAAGGGCATAAATGGAAAGGGCAAATGGGCTTGTAGGCTTTTTTTCTGTTTGTTTTCCATTTGTAAGTTTCCTCTACCAGCAGAGATAAGGCACTCTGCACCTTTGAGATGAAAACAGAGGAATCACATAAAAGGGCCAGACTATTGAATAAATACTCCTGTCAGAACTTCGACAGTAACTCTCTAATAATCACCAGGAGACCAGTGTACAGAGTCAAGTGGAAATGGTGTGCAGCTTAATGATGCTAATTCTATGAATATGAATGATTTCCGCAGAATTTTGTTTATTTATCTATTTATGATCAATACTCATTAAATGAGCCGAGGTTACATTGGCATGTTTCTTTTTCTTTCCCTTCACAGTGTTCTGACAGAGCACGACAGACTGCATCCCCTGGAGAGGGCAGATCGATTGCCTGGTCTTTATTGACAAAATGACACGGTTCTCCCTCCCCACATACAGCCCTGCAGTGGTTGCGCAAAAACGGTAATAGAACCAGATGGGGGAACATATAAATGCCCCATGCTGCTCACCTGGGGTCGAATTTATGCTCTCAAAAAGATTTTTTATTGTTTATTTTTCAATCCCTCTGCGGATAGTTTGGAGATATTAATGGGGTAATTTGTGCTGTGCATCTCCTGGGGAGCTTCACGGGAGAACTCCAGGAGGATTCATTCCTCACTTTTGGAGGATCTAATGCAGCTGGACTAAAACTGGACTCATTAAATGTTGAAATTACAGCCACTAGGCTCGAGAAAAGTGGTATCCTCACATGTCTGGTGCTGGTCGCTGGTGGCGCAGGGTCGCATCCAGCCTACAATCGCAGCATGAGAAACCACATCAGTCAGAGCAGTGTTGCGTCCTCTCGTTTAGAGGTTGATTTATGCTACCCAGGAACTGAAAGATGAAAACTTCAAGCTGTCTGGGAACATTTTGGATGGCACGGTTGACAGGGACAAACGTGGCAGAGTCATATCACATGCTGCTCTCAGCAGAGGGTCCAGTGACATGCTCACCACCACCAATTAAATGCAGCCTGCAATCACCTTGGATGAGCACAGGGCAGTGGTCTGTGCAAGCGTGCTGTGCTCTGACAAATAATATTTAGCTTCAGTCTAAGAGAGCATGAGACCAAGGAGAATGGATGTAAGCAATATACAAGCACACTGATGTTAATATTCAAGTGCGTTTACAAAAGATCGATTTTGATGATTTGGCCCTGCCAGTGCTGTTTTTTAACTGAATGAGCTGCACTAAAACATACAATAATAATTAAAAAAAACTTTCAGTTACACATTGAATTAAACATTAAATCTTAAAGTAGAAAAACTGAAATGCCCTGTGATTTGAATGAACTGTATTTTCAGTAACACTTTAGTTTAGGGACAAAATCTCACTATTAACTAGTTGCTTATTAGCATGCATATAACTAGCATATTAGCTTATTTTGCATGAACATGTTTTAGATCCCTTCATCTGACCCCATACCTAAATTTAAAGGGATATTTCATCCAAAAATGAAAAAAATCAAACAGTTGGTGGTTGCCGTTGACTTCCAACCACCAACTGTTTGATTACCATCAATCTTCAAAATATTTTCTTTTATGTTTAACATATGAAAGCATCTAAGTCGTAGTCAATAGTAAAAACAGGTCCCCAAACTAAAGTGTTGCCACATTGTCTTGTAAAAACTCAAATAATCTTTTGATTTATTACGTCCAAAAAAAAACAAAGATATATATATATATATATATATATATATATATATATATATATATATATATATATATATATATATATTTGCATTATTTTATTCACCTGTTTTAACCACCTGTTCACCCAAAAAGCACCATTCATTTATTTGCAAGTCGTTTCAAAACTGTTTGACTTTCTTTCTTCTGCAGAACACAAAATAAGATAGTTTGAGGAATTATTTGGTAACCAAATAATTGTAAAAAATAATATTTTTGTACATAATTACATAAAAATCTCATCTGAATCGGTAGAGAAATATGTACAGATCATTTAGTGTGAAAACAGCCTAAAAGGGTTGTAAACAAATATATTGGTGAATTTTTATTCGAGAGAACAACAGGCTTTTTCACTTTTCAATTTTTAGGTGAACTATAGCTTTAATTCTTCATTCATTGATTACATCAGGCTTATTATACACGCTAACTGCATCTATAATAAGGCTAATTTACTTTAGAATTGTATGTGTCTGCACTGAAAATAATGAAAATTCATTGTGCATGTCTATTGCATCATATTAATGCCTGGTTTAAATGGTTTGTGGGTACAGTAGCTAGTGAAAAATACCATGCACAAAACTGTTTAGTAAATTCACGCCCAAATTACTTTAAATGTAGATTTTTCTTCCATTTCACAACACTTTGAAAAAAAATTAAGCCATTTCAGGGCATAATACTCTCATGATACTCACACAGCCTTGCAGTTTTTAATAGCAGTGTGGCATAACACTGGAGAGATTTTGCATTTGCACAAAGCCTTTCATTCATGCTCATATCTACAGCGTGTCTTCATATTCTCTGTGAAGTCCAAGACTCAGATCTGGGCTGCTGGGAATTACCATGTTGGGCTTTTAATCAAGTAATAGCTATACAACACCAGGGAGTCTTTGTTTGCCATGCAGGGCTGAGCTAAAACAGGATCAACTTAGAAAAGAAAGTTAACACCAGAGGGTGCCAAAGCTTTTTGTGTTCCAACATATCAAATCACTATTCTTCCCTCCCCTCCCCCCTTTGTTCCTTATTGCATTTTATATATGTAAAAAGGGGGTTTATTGCCGACTATCACCATTTTCATAGAAATATACTGTACTGTATGTGATTTCTATCTCTGCCACCTCTGGGAAATAAACCTAGGAAGCTGCTAAGAAGCTTGGCCACATTCAACTGAACTGTTCAAAGGCTTTTTTGGCTGAATTTAAAAGCAGTAGGTAGCCTGTGTGAGGCCAACTCTCTGGGTGATAGGGTTTTTCTTTTTTCTTTTTTTTTTTTTTCTTTTTGCTCATGAGGGTCCACAGATATTGCAGCAGGCATTTCCACCACAGTCATCGTCGGCACTGCAACCCAGAGCTTTGCCATTGGAAATATGTCTCATCACTTGAATGACCTGCCAAATCGGCAATAATAAACTCTATTAGTAATCACCTCAAATGTTCTAGCTGTGGTGTTTGTGCATTCCTCCAGCTGCCAAAATCATTTGGGGGTTTGGAGGTGTTGTTGAAATGCTGACAGCAGCAAAACGAATGGAGGTATGGAGTTGGAGAGTACCAGATATGGGAAGTCAACTTGCTGCATGCAGAGTTGAAATGTACTGCATTTTCTAGGCCAACATGGGATATTTACAATTCTTTGGGTCTGATGGTACATTGGGAATTAATGCAAACTCTAGTCCTTTATGTCTACTCTTAATTGCTTATAGAATATGAACAGAATTTATAACAAGAATTTTATTAAGAAAGTACTTTACAGATGAACAAATGTTTACAAATCCATTTAATTAATTATTTATACTATAATAATCAGTGCCAATCCGCACTTAAAAAAATAAATTATAAAAGACAAAAATGCATCAATATAATAGTAAAACTAAACCATACAAATATATTTGTAACAAAAAAATAATATATATGAATCTTAAAATTTTAAATTTGTAGAACATGCTTTTTCTACTGTAAGTCCATATTGTACATTTGATGTACAGATGTGTAAAAGCTAGTTCACACAAAGAATGATAACTATAAAGATAACTATGACAATAATTATGTAAGCATCCATGTCAATGGATAATAATGATCCATTTTTCATAAACATGCACTGCAGTTTTGTCATGTGCCGCTTTAAACGCTTGAAGTCACGTGGAATCTGATTGGTGGTCAATGTTTTTTCTTTCATCAGCTGGAAAAAATATAATTCTGAAAATCATGCGAATTATTTAATTTCTCTGCATCATTGTTATTATTACCGTTGTAGTGCTGATGTCTTTATTCTTATAGAATTAGAATGATTATTTAACTGTATAGTTTTAGTAATGACAGGCCTTCAAAGTGGCTGGATTTCACAGGAACATATACTGCAGCAATTCATGGAAAGAACTGTGTGTGTGTGTGGTAGAGAAGATTGCTGCTATTGCTTTCCACAACTGATGTCAACCACAATGACCACTCAGCAAAACATAAAATAGAACTAATTTTGGTGCCCAATTGCCTCTCATAGAACCCATTAACAAAATTAAAACATCAACAACTGAAGATGTTTCATCTGTATTAGATACTACCCTGTACATTCTTGCCACAAGCTGTTTCATAATGTGGTGGGACAAAATCATCCAAAATGTCCCCACCCTAAACGATATGTATTTTTTTTTTCCCCCACAAACAATAATGAATTACAGGGATGAACTGGTGTGTCATCACATCTCACAGTGAGTGTTGCAAGTCAATATGTTTGCAAGCTAAACTTAATAAAAGTTCTGGCTGATCTATGGTTTGCCACAGGAGGTCGAGGATAAATTCTGTCGTGCATGTCGAAGACATTTTAGGATATCTGCTAGAGACGCTGCCAGGAACGGCTCCCAACATGGCAGGCGGCCGCTAGGAGTGACAGATGTCTGATATGCTGGCATGGATTTGCCAAACCATGATTTGAGCCTCCTCCCTGGCTGAAGAGTCCCATTACCACAGAAGATTGAATGCTCCCACAACCATATGCAGCTTATGATGCTCCACGTAAGTAACTCAAGCACATTAGCCTGAAGAGAATCTTTTAAAGACTCGGTGTGCAGTTACAGCAGACAGGTCTCATGTTGCTGATTGTCAAAATTAACCAATAAATACTCCAAACAAGTGCACACTTGTTTGTCTATAGGCTCATTGTATACATTGTCAAGATACTAATATATTGCAATGAGCACAAAAGTCCAAGATGGCATATAAAGTGAGACCATAAAGTCATAAAAGGAACCATTAAATCATTAAATAATATAAATAATAATAATATATAAATTATATATATATATATATATATATATAGAGAGAGAGAGAGAGAGAGAGAGAGAGAGAGAGAGAGAGAGAGAGAGAGAGACATACACATAGATACAAGCTGTAGACTACAGTTTATACATTTTTAAAAATCTATATTTTTATTACACTAATGCATCATTTCACTTCAGAAGGCCTTTATTAACACTCCGGAGCTGTGTGGAGTAGTTTTAAGATGGATGGATGCACTTTTTTTGGCTTTTAGGAACAGGGGCACCATTCACTGCCATTATACAGCTTGGAAGAGCCAGGATTTTTTTATATATAATTCCGATTGGATTCGTCTGAAAGAGGAATGTCAGATAAAACATAGGATGCCCTGAGGGTGAGTAAATCATGGGGTAATTTAAGTTTTTGTGTGAACTATCCCTTTAATGTCAGTTTCATTATTCTATCATTATTTTTAAAATTCGTTATGAAATAAACAGTCTCTAACCTCAGAAAAATGAACAATAATTATATTATTGTGCTTGTAGCTTGCAATCTTAAATTGCACTCGCAAATGCAGCAGCACACAGTGTATATCATTTCACTAAAGCGCAAAAGAAACTACAAGCATGCAACGTGTGAAATAAAAGTAAAGTATCAATAAATCACATAACTGGTACTTGGTACTGGCTGGAAAGGATTTGCATGAAGGTATGATATTCATTCTATTCAGGAACTGTTTTCATGTTTCAGTTCATGTTAGTATTGTGTATTCACCATTAATATATATCCAACTTTATATATAGATGTATGATACTAATGTAAACAATCACATAGCCGATATTTGCTATAATGGAATGCTATAACTGCATACAAATTAACTTTTTTTCCAGTATTTTTTAATAATTGTCTTGTCTGTCTGAGGAAACATTACTGGATTATTAATTGGATAAGTGGAAAGCCCTGATGGTTGAGGAAATAATGCTGGGAGAGTATGATTAATTTATTTCTCTGGCAAAGTCAAAAATAAATGATAAAACCTCTCTTCTAATGCAGAGTGAAAAGGTTTATCCTTTCACATAATGTTCTATCTAGCATTGCCCACAGTGACAAGCAGTTGAATTGAATTAGGAAGACGTTGCTTGGGGCTCTGCAACAGCTGTGGCTGTTTGATATGGGGTTTAAGGTGAGAGCGAAGCTGGCTGGACCTGAAAGACCAGTGAAGACACATTTAATATTAAATACCAGGCTCCAAGCAACAGCTACAAAATCGATTGCAGCCTTCCGTCCCGTGGAACAAGTCAAATGAATGTGGTATTACCAAATAGCCAAAGATTTGAATAATTAGAAATGCTTACGCTTACTTTTTTTAGACTGTTTGCATGGATCTTTTATTTTCTTGTAGTTGCAGAAATGATTTAGAGGACATCTGAAGGTGGATAGCTCACAGAATGAGCATGACAATAATTGTATTTGCATTCTCTAAACAGTGCATCTAAAGCTTCACTTTACTACATTTCTCTATTTAAACTACATCAGATGGCTTATTTTCATCGACAGCATCAAAAGGGACACTTCTATTCAATTGGGGGCACATCTTGAGGGTACTGGAATACAGTGGCAACAAGTCTAACATCAAAGACAGCTAAATTTACTTTTGGCTGCCAGTCTGAGGAGAACATGCCTGCCAGGTCTCCCTAGGGTACATGGCAGGGCCAATGTTTTTGATATCCCCCGCTCAAGATTGGTTTCAAAGTGCAGAGAGAAAATAGATATGGTCCCAAGGAGGCCAGCATGCTACACAAGTGCAATCGTCAGATTAACTGGAGGGGATGAGGTCAATGTTTTTGTGCACTGAACCAGTTTCTTATAGGCCATGTCATCAGTACTAAACTGTTACACTCACAATATAACCACTGCAGAAGGTGTCACATCTGTCTTTTGTATCAGAGTGTTCGGAATGGATAATATTCAAGCTCAAATTATGATTTACATCACATTTATATTTTACCTATGGAATGTAATTTTCAAATATGACTGCATTAATTGAAAAAAAAAAGACCAATCAGAAAAAGGTATTTCTTTTACAACACTAAAAAGTGTGTTTCCTTTAACCCTTTATGTTAAAAATCTGGGTATGATCGCTAATTTGATGGAGCTGCCTTTGTATCTTTTTTTTGTATGCGAGTCAAAGACATTAAGATGTCTGCATCAAAAGAAATGTACAAAAGTGATTTTGTGTCCATAGAAACCACATTAAATGTAAGTAAAATGTCTACTTTTAAGGTTTCAAATAAGTTTTTGGAGAATAAAATGTCAAAATTTGGTTGAAATAATGATACATTGTCATTCAGTGTAACACAATATTTATCCAAAAATTCAAACAACATGCTTATTCTGACGTGTACATATTAAAACATCTAAAAGAATGATGGAGCATACTAAATTTTATTGTGTTTTAAATTAGCAAAACGTTCTTACTGACAAATGGGCAAAACCTAGGATAGTGGCAAATGTTAAAATGTAAAATTACAACTCATTAGTGTTTGGGGTGAAAGTAATTACTCTTTTAATATGTCATAAATAGATTTTTGTTGTAAATATGCCTGACAAGCTTGTTACACTGAATGACATTTTACTGGGTGTCTCCTGTAAATCAGGGGAAAATGTATGATATTTATTTTTTGCTCACGAAAACAAAAACAAAATTGCAATTAAATAAAATAGAAAACGCCAAACGCCTACGTTGACTATACTATATTACAATCAAATCTAATCTAATCTTGACAAACTATATATCGTTGGAAAGGTCTAAGACTCCCAAATATATATTTTAACAATATTTTTTGTTAAAAATTATGTAGGAAAAGTAATAGATGAATTTATGACAAGAGTGCACCCTCAGAAATCTACATTACAAAAGGAGCTTTGACCTTTGTTTAAAAAAAAGACTTCCTCGTTGCCTTTTTCTCTATCACATTTTAGAAATCATCAGAAGTTATATGTCACTTGAAAACATAAAATCTCAAAATTCATCCTTCAAAACCCATTTTAAAATCAGACATTGCATTACCATGTAAATGGCACATAAAATCATGTTACAAAATGTTTTCAGTCATGAATTATAAAAATTTAGGTTTGTATCATGCACATTCATGTCTATCTTCAAAAACGTGAGTGACAGTTAACAGGTTAAACACTATTTCGTCTTTGACCCATGCACATTCCAGAATATCGACACTTTGCAGGCATGTTCATAATCCTAAATAAATACAAAATATTAAATAAAAAATAGCTGCCTTGGCAACTAAGAGATATAAAGTTTAATTTGAAGTACCTAAAATTCTAAAAACGGTAATAAAGAAAAATACAAATATTTTTCGAAAAAGCTGATAAAAATGACACAACGCATACATTTACTAAAACCTAAATTCAAATTCAAATTAAAAGAGAAAAAAATCTAAACAAAAGCCAATTAAAAATATTAATACATATTTCAGATAAAATTATGAAAAATTTGTTATAATATTATAAAAAATATATATTTTGATTTTTTTTTAAGCAAATTGTTACAATTCTTCAAGTTTGAACTGACATAAACTCTTGTTTATGGGTGAACTGTCTCTAAATTCAAAGGATTTATTCCTCTGTCATAAGCTCTGTGTCCAACACTGATGAAATGTGCACCCTTAAGAGTAACCATTAGCAATGAATCTCACAGCTGCGAGCTTGCAGTTTGCGCAGTATTGATTATACTATATACATCTTGTCAAATAGAGTCAATTTAATCAAAACATAAATGAGAACACTATGAGAATAGATAAATTTAAAAGGCATCTTCTTAAACGTAATTGATCAGATTTCTAAGTTTCCTAAGAGCACTTCCTGAATATGTGTATGATGCTGAAATATAGATGACAATGAATACATTTGTCCATCCACAAGCATCTGATCCGTTTAGTGGAGGGCAGCACATTCAAATCCTTAGGGTCTCTGTGTCTCTTTCCTGTCCATCAATTCTACCTCGCTGTTTGATTGCAGTTGATGGGATGTCTGAATGTCTCAGACACAAAAAGGAATAGGAAATCAGTTTTGGCTAATCAGTCATAAAATTGAGAGCTGCCCAGGGAGGAGAAATGGAGCCAGAGTGCATGCAAACAGGCATAAGTTAAGAGAAAATGAAAACTGACATTGCTATGGGAACCACAGCGCATGCCTGAATGAGAATGTATCACCACAATGGTGAAATGGATCAGCAGACGTTTCCAGCCAAACCTCAAATTATCTCAGATGAAAGAAGTACAAGATAATATTCAATATAGTCCAAATAATGGGGGTTTCATGACACTCTCTCACAACTTGTTTCTATGCATATACTGTAAAGATGCCTTAATGCGATTAAAATTCTAGTCCTTAATCAATAGTACATTTTTTTACTATTTATAGTAAGTATGATTTATAAATAAATTAATACTTTTTGAGGGATTCATTAAAATCTCAACTGTTTGTTTATCAATGCAAAATGTTTGTTTATCAATGCAAAATGTTCTATATTAACTGTCGTCTCCCAGCTGTAATCTGCTAAATGAAATTACTGTATGTGGCATCATGATTTACTGTATAGCTGCTTTGAAACAATGTGTAGAGTGCAAAGCAATATGCAAATACTATTTACTTGATTTGTATTCAAAACTTAATATGGCGAGTGACCTTGGTTTAGCTAGCCAATCATCTCTGATAAACTGATTATAGACAGCAAGGCTTTCTTCAAAACATAGAAGCATCCATACCTAAGGCATGTTGATGGGGAGAACATCCAAGTAAAATTAACTTAATATTTACTTTTCTATCTGCTATATCGCACCTTCAATCTGCAGTATAAGTCTAATATTCACCACTGATAACCCTTAAACATCCTAAAAACCCTAACCCTAACTCGTTCAAATCCAAACATAACAGAACATTAACGACTAACAGTGTCCATCACACTCGAAAACATCACAAAAACCTAGAATAGCACTTCTTTTATACATTAATTCTTCCCATTCAGCCTGATGCAAAGCTTGCTGGAAATAGGTAGAATTTTGTTGTAAAATTAATTATGTAGTATTTCCTCATTTTACTCGTGTAAAGCAAGCGAGTAGGCATCTAAAATTTGTGTTTTAGTTTTAAAGTACATTCTTATGTGTTATTCAGAGTCACATCTTGAGAAGGTTCACAAGATCATTGATTAGGTTGCAAAGGGCATTAAACAACAGCTGTATGTACAACAAAGACAAGCACATGCTAGTCAGTTGATTCATCCATCATCATTTTCCTAATGGATTTAGGCAGTCACCCATATTTCCACTGACAACACTGTGAATCCATTACTCATGCTGACACTTCCATCATCCAACCAGCCACGCTTACACCCAACATAAGCAATGTCTGCTTTTCTTTTATTGACCAGCTGATTGCATATTAATGTGTTGAGGACCATAATATTAATATTGAACTTTGAATGTATTTTGTTACCCGCTGAAAATCTGTCAAAAAATTACGTGAGCATGGCTTGCATTGCTAAAACCAAACCCATTTGTCTTGCCTGTTTCAGAAAACAGTAATTTTCCTCCTCTTTATTTTATTCTGCATGTTGATGGTAAACATTCTCAGATAATTTCTGTATTCATTTTTCAGGACACTCTTAGCTTTGAGCTGTTTGGCTGGTGATAAATTTTAAAAACCTGCCAATTAGCTAGACAGCGCTGAACAGCTTTCTTTGTTGCTCCTCGGCATTCATCAAAGCTGCGGTTAACTGTACAGCTTCTTCCCCAAATCATTCTTCTCAGACATCCTCGAGAAAGAGTACTCTCCAGTTGTTCTTTCTTACTAAGGGTGGAATATTACATTGCCTTATTGGCAAAATTGATTGAATATTGAAATTATGTTTGCCAAAACAGATTAAGTATGATTAATTCTGAAAAAAAAAAATAAACACATAATTTAATACATTTGGGGGGTGTAAAATGGTAACCCCAAAGGTAATTAAATAAAGAATTAAAATAGATTTAGGAAAATGAAGAAAAAGAAAGAAAGAACAAGAATAAGAAATTAGCAATCAATTTGAACTGATTGCAAATAACATATATATAAGTAACAAATATATATGCAAATAACATAATTATATATATATATATATATATATATATATATATATATATATATATATATATATATCTTACCTCACACTGAAGGAACAAATATCCTTCTGTTTCATCACTTTCTGGCTCCAGTGGACAACATAGTATCTCTGTTTGAAGAAACCAACAAATTGCACAAACTAATGGACTGAGAACAGTTTAGTAATTTGCAGTATGTAACGCCACAGGCAATAAATTGCACTACAAACATATATAGGATATAATGCAATGTTCCAGTCTCCGATTCTGAAAATAAATATTGTTCTTCTATGGTATAATAACTAATAATTTCCATTGGTTAGGGTCATGAGCATTCATCTGTTATGTACACTCACTTAATTATATAAACAGCTACAACACTGTGTTAAATACATTTTGCAACATGCTCAATTTGTTTCCTTCTTTGTAGGAGGTCAGATAATTGTTAGGAAACACACAGTCATTTCACACAATAGGCATATAAATATATATATATATATATATATATATATATATATATATATATATATATATATATATATATATATATATATATATATAATGAATTTCACTGTGAGACTATATCAGTGTTTTATATTTCAGTCATTACTGATGGTTTTGAGGGCAATTAATTAAACATGAGTTTGTTGGTTAAATGGTGTGTAAGAATGTAGTAATTTTACAGAAACAGATCAGAAAAAAAAAATCCAGATATAACTTTAAATAAATCTGGAGAGGAAAAAACAAAAACAAAAAGCGATGCATCATTGACAAAGGCTTTGGGTACAGACACATCAACACAATAATGATTCCTAACAAAATATGATGCATTTTGTTCAGTTGTTTTAGTCAGACATAAACCTTCTGAATTTCAGTACATGAATTATACTGGAAGTGTGAAAGAATGTCACCACAACTAAATCAAATAGCTACATTAAATTGAAGACATTTTGCCCCTCACCCTGTGCTTGTTTGTAATGTGCCAATTGACCATTATGTTGAAAGTAACAAGTTTCCACTGTATGGTGTAAGATGAAGCTTTTCACAACCCTCCATTACTTCCTGTTTAGGTATTGCTACTACATAGTGCTGCTTAAGAATACTTTTTATTTCCAAAGTCTTAGATGAAAGCATTTCTACAATCCAGGACAAGTGTAGGAATAGTTTTTGGAATAGAGCATGGTTTTATGCATCGTCCTGTGTAGGCTAATCAGTGTGTGCAGACCCACATGTGCTATATAGATGCCTCTTTAACACTCCAGTAGGAACAGTACTGCATGTTATTGTGTTTCAGTGATGAACAAATAGTAGTCAGTCACCCAGAATTGCAAAATAAATCATGTGTTTTCAAGGAGAAACCATAACACTCAATATGGCAGCTACAGTCCCGCCTTAGACTTAAAAGTGCCAATCGCCTTTATTATAGAGGAATAGAAGTCCCACCTTACAGTTAAATTAGCCAATCACTTCTTTCATTGAGAAATCATCTGTTTGCTCACACTTAACCCAGTTAAGTATGAACAATTATCTCAACCAGCCTGAAAAAAATATGGTTATTCTGAGGGATATGAGCTATTAAAAAAAAGGACAATTTATAATGCCATTGTAAAACATAACATTGACTGACAGTTTCAAAGCTTTTACATTTTTCCCATTCCTATTGGAGAAGTTGAAGGAGCTATATTTGCTAGATAGCCACAGAGTGAACTGACATAGGGGCATGATTCATAATTAATATTTTAGCTTTAGTGTGAAAGACTAGTATACCATTTTATCTATTATAAAATAAAAAGTCAGTTAATAGACCAGTCAACTCTTTTCAAAATCTGTTTCATTCATGATAATTTACAGTTTGTTATGCACAGCAACAATATTAATGTTACAAAGAAAAAACTTGTTGTCTTGGTTATTCGCCAGCAGCTGAACATTCACTGAAATATTCAGGTCTCTTGAGTCTTTTTTTTTAAGTTTTGTGTTAAATTTTTCCATTAAAGACGTGCATGTGCCTGCAAGTCACTGATAAGAGACCCCTGACTTGATACATATCTGAGGAGCATTTCAGGTGTGGGGATCAATAAGCCCTGATGCAGGACCAGCACAGACCGCTCATGCCCACCGACATCATTACTGAGGGGTTTAAGAATGAGCTCATTGGCAATTTAGGTTTGCGTGACCCAGTGATTGACAAGGCAGGTTAAAGGAACAGACAAGTGCTAATGTAAAATCAAAATGCTGCCATTCCTTTGTGAGACAATCTACTACATACCTACTGAAATCAATACTATAGTGCTTGATATACTTACTATGAAGCACAACCACACTTTTTGGAAAAATGTGTGTCAACATTTCTGAAAAATTATATATCGTTGCATCTTGCACGCTAAAACCGCATTTAATTTTATCCATAACAGATTAACACGAATCTGGCAATGTTATTTTATTGCAGCATGTGATATTTAAAGTGAAATATCCATGAAGTGAAATATAACAGATTAACGTGACTCTGTTGCAACTGATAGTTTAAAGGGGTGGTTCACATGGTTTTTTTTTCTAGGCTTGATTGTGTTGGGGTGCAGTCTTAATGCTTAAAAAAAAAAAAAATACAAAAAAAAAAAAAAATTAACCTACTTGACCTTTATTGCATTTGAAACTTGTTAATCCAATAGAATCTAATAAATATATTTTTACGAGCACCTCTATTTTTCTTCCTTTTCTCTAACATAGCAAAGCATGGGCTCACCCATTTGTTGCATGTTCCCGGGGGCGGGGTTTATCAGGGTTTGTGATGTCACAAACCCACCCAGATAGCATGTAGTAATTGGCCCAAGCTCGACTGACCTGTGACGCCTCCAGCTTAGACTCAGCATCTGCAAGTATTATCTAGGCCGACTGTTGCCCGCAGCTCACTCTCGCGCATGTGTTTGGGATTCGGCTGTAAAGAAATGGCCTAATTCCAGTTCACTGTAACCGGCCTGAGTCTGGCTGTAGAGTCCAGGCATAGTTCATTCATAGATTGTTACATTAATATAGCAATTATTAACATACAACTATTTTAAACTTGACTTAAGACTTTTAAATTATCTTTTAATGTTAACTATATGTTTAATGACGTGAATTTGAAACAAAATATCAGCGATAAAATGTAAAAAAAAAAAAAAAAAAAATTAAAAGGGCTTTAAAGAACAGAACATTCTCAGATATTTTGAACAATAGC
Organism: Carassius gibelio; assembly: GCF_023724105.1. NCBI lineage: Eukaryota > Metazoa > Chordata > Actinopteri > Cypriniformes > Cyprinidae > Carassius > Carassius gibelio. Next base: position 7,113,936 of record NC_068383.1, read on the forward strand.
AAATCTATATTTATGTAATGCAGCAGATCATTCTTTTATACGCTTGTATGTATATTGAACGAGCTGAATGTAAACAAAACAAAAGATTATTTACCAAGAGATATGTATGTATAGACTCAGTTCCATAAAACACTTCTGGTAAGTATTGTTGAGCATTCATTTTTAATATTTTACTAGTGCAGACACTTATAAGCTCATAAAGGAACTCGCACAGTTCACCTCACGTGCAAGACTGCATCGAACACGGCTTACTTGCTTTTGTGGGAAACGTAAGTTAAAAATAAATGAACAATATCTTTTTCGTCATTAATTGAATTATTGTTGTGTGGGCCTAGAATGTTTACGTTGCAGGAACTGATGAGCAACACTATTGTCTGCCAACAAACAGATGAGGAAGAGGAGGATGATGGCAGTCCAGCATATACGGGATGATTACTGACGGACAGCAAGGTATGTCAGAGTTAAGAGGTTAGGAGAACGTTCTGGGAACATTCAGATAACTTTAGAAGGTTCCCAGAACGTTCCCCTAACCTAAAGGGAACATTTTATTTATGTTAAAAAAAACTTTCCTGGCTAACCAACAGGGAATGTTCTGGAAACCAAAAATTGTTAACTGGGTAGTTATAATTCTGACTGAAACTGTAACTAGGATCTCTGAAAAACTGCTTGTGAATAGTGAAGTGACAAGTGGCCAAGCAGGGGCGGGAGCCAGAGAATTTTGATCGCAGGTGCTGAGGTGGTGCTAGATCATTGACTGGCGGGGCTGTGCAATCATTAGTAAATATGACTAAAAGATGATGTTATTATTATTATTATTATTATTAATATGAATAATAAAATAAATCTCACACTCGATTTTGTAACATTTTATAACATGATTATTTGGTTCATCACAATTTAATTGTAATTTTTCGTTCTATGAAATTAAACAAGTAACCTACATACAGTGGTGGTAAGTAACGAAGTAAAAATGCTTTGCTACATTACTTAAGTTTTTTGGGGGGGGGGGCGGGGGGGGGGGATCTGTACTTTACTTGAGTATGTTTTATTTGCATCTACTTTCACTTTTACTCCACTACTTTATTAAAGACTTTTTACTCCGATACATTTCCCCATGCCCGATTCAAGTTACACTGATTTTAGAAACCATTGAAAAATTAGGTTTTCTTTTGAAAAAAAAGAATGCGCGGCTTTGCGAGTTCTTTGCAAACATACGCTCACACAGCAGTTAGTTCGAGGTGGAAGATGACCGCTAAAATAGGTGATAGTGCAGCTCTTGCTGCCCGCAATGATCCAGAGATTCCCGACAGGGATCACCCATGGCCATATCTCAAGGATATGTTTGAATTCACTGAAGTCAAGAGAGATTCTTATTGACTGAGATGTCTTCTTTGCCTGCCATGGGTGCATGAAATTTCAGTAGGGCTGTGTCGAATGCGATTTTCTTGCTCATCTCATCAGTAATGCTCCTGTAATTAGTAGCATATATTTCCAGCACATGCGTTCAAATCAGGGTTGCCAGGTTTTCACAAAAAATCCTGACCAGTTGCTTCTCAAAACTAGTCCAAAACTAGCCAAAAACGCGTTTCAAGGAGGTTCCCCGCTAAAAATCGCTTCCCGGGGTTAAAATATACGTTTATTGGAAGGGTTGCCTTGGTAAAAGTCACATTTTAGGCGCTAAATCAAGTTATTGGGATTGGGGTTTCTTCAACCGGCGGACATGAAAAACAACCACGGATGTGGCAACACTGGTTCAGGTGGAGCGGCAGTTACTACATAGAGGCGTAGTCCACCGACAACTAACACAAAATCGCTTTCAAAATCGAAAAAAAACGATTTTGTGTAGATTGTCAGTGAATTATGGCTCTGTGTAGTATATGCCAACCAGTGTTGCCAAGTCTTTGGTTGTTTTTCATGTCCGCAGGTCGAAGCGACAATACCAATAACGTGATATTTAGTCCCTAACATTTTTTGGAGAACTTACCCCTGTTTCACACTGCAAGCGTGAGCTGTGCGCGAGCAGCGCATTCGCACAACTACATCGTCACTGCAGCAGCAGATTCTTGCGAGTATTCACACTGGAAGCGTGTTAATAGAGAAGATGCGCAAATCCACTTCATTTTCAGTGTTTTTTGGCGCATCTTCTCAGTTAACAACGGCTCTGTGTAGTAACAGCTGCTCTATGTGAAATCACTCACCTGATGGAATTAACCGCTGATTAGAGAACCGGCTTTACTGACGAGATGCACATTAACGATCGGCCGATCGTGATCAGAGCACCCCTAGAATAATCCAAATGAAAAAAGTAAATATACAGGAGTTGGAAAGATCGCTTGAGGCACCACAGATGCACTCTAGCTCCAACTTGGTAAACAAGTGATGAGTTTTTAATCTGGCCTGCCCTTATATAGGCCACACTCCACCCCCTTCACATGGGACTTCTGAAATGGGTAATAACAGACGGTAAAAACCCACTACTTCAGGCATTTCTACTTCTTTTACACAAATAATTAATACTAAACACAATCTCAAAAACATAATCAACAAATAAAACATTAACACAAAAATAATACATTTAACCATTTAATTTATATACACACAAAAACAAGGTACCTCCTACTAATATAAAATAATGGTTTGGCTGGTTTCCGGAGTGCTGCGGAAGTCATAACTGATCGCCGCTCGATCGCTCTGTTTGGCAGCGTCTCACACCGGAACACCGACCATCGCACGCCCAATTCAATATAACAAACACTGACGAGACAAGACAACATCCAACAATGTGCAGTGTGAGTGTGTAAAATGTCCGGGGTTATGAATATTGAAGGATGTGGAGGGGAAGATTAAATAATGTCCAACGCGTATGTGCCATCGGAACCGCGTGTGCACCCACGCTGCCGACGGCAGAACAGCAGGAGGGAAACGAGCGTGAGTTTTTACAAAGGTAAGTATTTCTGCTTAAGTGTGTGTGTGTGTGTGTGTGCGCACCAGTTTTGCCCAGCAGTGACAATTAGGTCAGCTTTGTCACACCAATCAACCAATCAGAATAGAGATATAACTTTTCTAGAAATATCTGTTTTAGGCTTAAAATCAGGGTAAGGTGTTTCTACACTCTTGTAATAAGCCATAATTTCTCAGAACTGTAGATGGCAGGTTTGATGAAGCTGGCACATCATTGAGCGAATCAAGCGATTAAGAAGACTGCACGTGCTGACTGAACTGCTGTGAAGAGAAAGATAAACACAGAGCCGAGCCAGATAATGACTCGTTCACGAGCCAAGAACCGGTTGCATCGGTTTCCGGATCACCAGTAGTTCTTTCTGACAGTTCGATTCAATAAACCGGTTGAAGAAAACAGTTCACCGGTTATTTTGCGCTCGACGTAATGACGTCATTGGCGATGATTGCAAGCCTTTGGTTTACCTGGGCTCATAATATTAGCACAGAATCAGTTCAGAATCAATCACCAAAAGAATCAGTTCGGTCCAGCGCTCTGTGTGTCGGTCTGCTTCACACTGAATCACACATGCGCAGTATCATCAGCTACAAATTCGTAAACGGTTCATGACTCGTGAACTTGTCAGTCTTTTGTTCATTATCTGGCTCGGCTCGGTGTTCATCTTCAGTTCTCTCTTCACAGCAGTTCAGTCAGTGTAGGCTACTGTTTGAGTAAATGAATTATTCCGCGATATTGGCTTGTTTTAACTCAGAGGGAGTGTCAGCCACATTAAAAAGTAAACAACTTAAATCATTTGTGGATTAATGCGTATTGGAGATGCGAACCGTTTAAAACAATTCAGTTCGATTTGGTGAACTGTTTAAAAAAGATCCGGTTACATCTAATGATTCTTTCGCGAACCGGATATCACAAAATGCTTTGTTTTGAACTGTCTAACAACAGACACGGAAGAGAAAACAATGCTGAATAAAGTCTTAGTTTTTTTGCAATTTTTTATATTTAACGGACCCTCTGATGTCACATGGACTACTTTGAAGATGTTTTTCTTACCTTTCTGGACATGGACAGTATACCGTACACACAGCTTCAATGGAGGGACTGAGAGCTCTCGGACTAAATCTAAAATATCTCAAACTGTGTTCCAAAGATAAACGGAGGTCTTACATGTTTGAAAGAACATGAGGGTAAGTTATTAATGACATAATTTTGCAAATTGTGCGAAATAACCCTTTAATCTGTTTGTTTACAAAAAGTTACAGTCAAAGGAATTGTGATTGTCCTTTAGGTTAATCATTTGAAATAGTAAAAACAATATGTTCAAACTTTTGACTACTTTCTTTAATAGCTACATAACACAATACTTGTACTTTTACTTTCAGTACTTGAGTAGTAAATTTTAAAATAGACTACTTGCAATACTTAAGTACAAAAAATGTTGAATAGTTTAGTACTTCTAGTGTGGTGCTTAAAGAGAATTCAACTTCTACTCAAGTCACTTTTTTGATTGAGCACTTGTACTTTTACTCAAGTATGGGTCTCTAGTACTTTATACATCTCTGTGATTTTAGGAATGCATTATGGGTAAGGTTAGGTTTAGGGCAGAAATTGGGATAAGCCTATATTTTTGGACAATAATGTTGATCCAGGATCATCTGATGATGTTGATCCAGGAACATGTCTTACTTGACAAAATCACGGCGACGCATACCATTCACCTGTGCCTTCACAATTATCTTGTGTGTTTAGCCCCAGTCTGTGCAGGCTGTATTTTTTGGTTCTGAATGTCATTGTGTTTCATCCTGTGGATTATTAAAGTCAGTTGTGTGTGAAATCTCTCATTCCTAACAGTTGGCAAATGTTATTCTTGTGACAGCTAACCAATTGCAACACTTTTTTTTTTTTTTTTTTTTGTCGTTTTTTTTTTTTTTTTTTTTTTTTGTAAGGGTCTTCACCAAGTCCTGAATTAACTGAGCTGTTTGTGCCAGGCCGGGGAGAACATGTAAATTATGTGAAAAATGTGTATAATATATGAAAGTGAAAGTGACGTGACATTCAGCCAAGTATGGTGACCCATACTCAGAATTTGTGCTCTGCATTTAACCCATCCGAAGTGCACACACACAGAGCAGTGAACACACACACACACACACACACACACACACACACTGTGAACACACACCCGGAGCAGTGGGCAGCCATTTATGCTGCGGCGCCCGGGGAGCAGTTGGGGGTTCAATGCCTTGCTCAAGGGCACCTAAGTCGTGGTTTTGCAGGTGGAGAGAAACTGTACATGCACTCCCCCCACCCACAATTCCTGCCGGCCCGGGACTCGAACTCACAACCTTTCGATTGGGAGTCCGACTCTCTAACCATTAGGCCACGACTTCCCCGTGGATATAATAATATAATAATTATATAATAACCACCAAGCATGAGAGCAAAAAACAGCTTATCAATAGGACCCCTTTAATACGCAGACCCATAGTTAGATGACAAGCTATGGCGTTTACAAAACCTCTGCGATCAGGACTGATATTTGAAGTAAATGGCTTTCCCCAACTGCACATGATCAGTGACCTATGCAGATTCTCATACAGGCCACACCTGCCTGATTACGCAGTTTTGAAATAAGCTGTTCTGAAACCCTGGAAAAAAGTTCATACCATTCAGTCAGCGACTTGCGAAATAAACAAACCTCTCAAAATCGGCCACTGCATTCATAAGCTCAACAGAATCATGTGTTATTGGTTATAATGTGCAGGGCTGTAAAAATGTGTCTGGCTCCGTGGCAGTAAGCAAACGCAGATTTGAATTTAGCAGCTAGTGATGTGCCCCACGTCAAACCTATGTGATTGTGTCAGAAAAAATTAAAAAACTAAAGATTTATATATATTTATATATATAATTTTTTTTCTTTTTTTTTTTCTGCAATTTTTTATCTTTTGGATGCTGCATTCAAAACCCACTTGGCTCAAAAATCTGAGGGGACACGTGATAAGGATGTCTGTATTTTGTGTGTGCTAAAGAAGTTCTCTGATATTTTCTCTGAAGCCTTAAAAGTCCATCCATTGTGTATGGCATGCTACTGCGATAGCGGCATGAATATAGCATGCTTGTTCAAAGAATACGGATCTATATATGTACTAATAATAATAATAATTCCTTACATTTATATAGCGCTTTTCTAGATACTCAAAGCGCTTACACAGTCAGGGGTATCTCCTCATCCACCACCAGTGTGCAGCATCCACCTGGATGATGCGACGGCAGCCATAGTGCGCCAGAATGCCCACCACACACCAGCTTACTGATGGAGAGGAGACAGAGTGATGAAGCCAATCAGCAGATATGGCCTCTAATGTTTGTTATATGTCATAGTACAGAAGCAAGTATAAAGAGTCAGAAAGAATTCTGAATTTATACTAAAACATGTGGTTTGGGAGCAGCTCAAATAATACATTAATGCATTTTTTCTAATAATTTTTTTAATTATCTGATCATATAAAGCACAAAGAAAGCTACACGATTTGATGTGTGGAATACTGCCACAGGTTTTTTTTTTTTTTTTTTTTTCAGAGAGAACCGCACGTGGGTAGCTGTATGGTATAGTTGGTCAGCCTACACTCTTCTCTAAAATATGATCAAATGCAGACTTCAATACATCTTTTGAAGATGTAGTCAAAGAAGCAGCACATTAACAACATGGCTGGTGTATACATATTGTTTGCTTTGAATTGCAATGCTTTTCAAAGGTGTTCAGATTTTTGAGATGCCATGAGGGAAGCAACCAATGATATAACACTTTCACAATGTCTCAGTTCCTGTGTTGCTGCTTAACTGAAAAACACATGTACACTCAAAAAAAAAAAAAAAAAAAAAAAAAAGATTCTTGCCAGTAATTGAAATGAAGTAAACTATTTAAATAAAGTATATTTAAAAAAGTATAAAATAATTATTATTATTCTTAATTACGCTTTCTCAACATATTCTCGAACGTAATGGATCCGAAACCAACCTGATCAAATCACATAAACCATGCCTAATTCGTTGCAGTAAAGTGCGAATACGAATGTTGCGCATGCGCAAAAACACACACACAAAAAAATACCTGGGTGCGTGACAACGGTGATTCAGCGGTGAGAGGATTAAGGAAGAACGGTTGATTTTGAGATTATAAAAGGTAAGATATTTTCTTCATGTATAATTGATGTAGACTTTAACATATAAGCTATTTTGTATTATGTGATCGATCTTGATTTACCATAGCTGCCAACTGCACTTTTTAGCGAATGAACCAGGGGCGGAGCCAGAAGATGTAAACATTCGGGGCTTAGCCCAAACCTAGGGGGCTGCAGGGGTGTACTCCGCAGGGGAGATTTTTTCCCCCATTTATGCCCACCAGCCCCTAATGACAACGACGAAGAAGATGATTTATATTCTTCTTCGTTAGTTTTTATCAGCAGTTGCCAAACAAGCGAAGTGATGCGTGATGCTTTACCGTCCGCCACAACGCACAGTAATAGAGCTTTTGTTTCTTTTTTTTTTGCCGCTCCAGTCTGACAGACTGAGAGGAAATGAAACAAAGTTGAAATTATTTTAAAAAAGCTAAAAGATTCGGGGCTTTTGACAAAACATTCGGGGCTTAAGCCCCATTAGCCACCCCCCGCTCCGCCCCTGGAATGAACGTTAGATATTTTCGTCCTTCCCTGCTTAACGTACTTTTTCTTGATCATTTTAACTATTTGAGTAACATTATGTAGGCTTACTAAGGCTATTTGTTTTTTGTTTTGTTGTTGTTGTTTGTTTGTTTTTTGCACTTAAGCAGATTAGGCGTGTTTTTTTTTTTTTTTTTGTTTTTTTTTACTGTCATCTAACATTAGACGTAAGTTACATTCACTTTGCAAATATGTTCGAAGATGTACGTTAAGTTGACTGTTAAAGTTAACGTTAGTATCTCGGGTAAAAACAAATATGTTATCAAATATATGCAAATTGGACCATTTTAAGGTATATGGTCGATTGTGTGCATCTTTTTAGGCAGATTAACGTTACTTGCCTATGACTTTTCTTTCTTTCTTTTTTCTTTTTTAAAATAATAGATTAGCCATCTCTATGTAACCTTCCATTTTGCTTTTCTATAAATATACTTTGCAACTACGCTAAAGCGTTGTACAAACATCCTCGACATAACATGAAAGTTGCATGTAAAATTTTGTAAGATGTCCTGTTAAAAAAATAATTTCCATGAAGTGGAACATTCATACTTTTCATGCTGAGTTGTACTTTCATTAATCATTATAAAAATCAAATCATGTCGTTTTTATTATTCCAGAGACTTTGTTATGACATAATTCCACATTGGATCTGATTAAAGTCAATCACACACTTATGGTAGGTATAGTTTGTTTTTTGTAATATGTTTATGAATAAAACGTATTCAGAATGCTGTGACTATCTTGTCTCTTTTAATTTAATTCTAGATTCGGTGTTGAAAAAAGTCTACATGAGCACACTTGCCCAAAAATGTGCAGGGGAAGAGTTTATGTTTTAATAAAAGTCAGGGGAACACCTCTCCCGCGAATTCTATGCGGTATGCTACTGGGAGCCACCACGGAAAGGTGAAAGAGCGCATGCAGCTCGGGAGCCACAGATTGCCGATCCCTGCCCTATAACAATAGACATCTGAATTAAACTGAGAGGTGAGTATGTAGATAGAGTTGGCAAATGATAAAAATCAATATAAAATGTTATAATTGCAGAATATTTCTAATGGCCTAAATGCAAGCTGCGACCCTTGGCAAGACACGGCTCTGTCTCTGCTTTTGCAGTTGATAGCAGTGGGTGTAATTATTAATTCTGGCACAAAAATCTCACAGTGAGACAAGCTGTAGTTGGAGATCTAAAGTCTGCCAACTTAATTTTTCCCAAAAAGACATTGAAAGGGACATGTTGGCATTTCACACGGGAATAGAGCTTTCAGATACTGATCATGAAATCGCATGGGAACATATTTCACTGGTCAAACCTCAGCTTCCTGTGAATGCGAAACACTTGCTCATGTGGGCATAATGTGGGTTCTTTTTTGTTGTCGTTGTTGTTGTCTGAATCTTCATAAATTTAACACTTTGAGAAAGCTGTCTGTATGTAAATTGAAATCTCACATTCCAGATTTGGTGACGAATTACACTGGAGTCAAAAGAAAAGAATATAATGACAGTGTTAGTTGGCTGATGGCACTACAAGAAAGCACAGAGTCCCAACTCTTCAGCAACTCTCCTGAGCTAAGAAATAATGAAATTAAATAATATTTGTTTTAATGATACAAGATTAAACTAAACTAAGATAAAATAAGAACTTTATTCAGGAAGATTTATACAAGCAACATCAATCCCAAATGTCTCAGACTTCCCATCAAAATATTCAGAAGTTATGCATTACGTTATATGGATAAAAAAGAAATATAATTGTTGAGGATGGTTATAAGTAAGATGTACATGTATTTGTCTAGCGGTGGTTTCAGTTTTGCACCTGAAATAGCATCTGCAGTGTGTGTGATAAATAGGAAGTATATAAATTACATCTATTTGAGAAATAAACGAACAGAGAGTAAATAATTTAAATAATATTAAAATGAATGAAATAAACTAAAATATACTAAAATAAAATAATGTTGTTGTTTTTTGACAATGAAAATATAAATGTGAAAAAAGAAAAATTTGGCTGATGTAAAACTTTCTATTTAAAATGCATTTTTTACACTATACTGAGTTTATTGCTAAGACCGTAATGAAATAGAATAAAACTGTTCATTTAAATCCTGAAGTGTTAACATGGAAATGATTGACAGATAACTAAACTAAACTAAGATAAAAAAAAAAATAAGATACATTTAAATAAAATAAAAATCAGTCCAGCAGTGCAGATGTGGAAATGCTCAACAGAAAAACAAAATTCAGGAGCAAGCAAGGCTAACTAAAAGCATAGCAATGCCATATGTCTTCTAATTAAGAATGAGCAATGATGCTAAATCATTTGTCTAAGGGCCTTTTGTATGAGTTTGGCATAGTTTCTTAGTTTTTTGTCCAAAGTGTATTTCAAATACATAACCAGGAGGAAATCTTTAAGAACAGTCTAGAGTAGAGCTTGACACATTCTCTGTCCGATACGATCTGTTCCTCACTCTCCTCAGGCAAGGGAAGTACTTCCCAGCGGTTGCACGAAAGTCTTTGCGGAGAAAGATGTAAAACACAGGATCCAGCAAACTGTTAAGGCTCAGAAAGCCTCGTCCTAACTGATAGGGCATAAACATAGCCTTTTCCCAAACACACGGACTGTTGTGTATAAGCAGTCCGACGTACTTCAAACAGCCGATGAAATGATAGGGTCCCAGCACCATGACAAATACGGCCACCAGAAGAGTGAGCAGACCCCTGATACTTCTCTTCTCCTCGGATAAAAGCCGGTTGATTGCCATCAGCGAGCGGACAGTCTCTCTATGGAGACCAACAATGAAGCTCAGGGGAATGATGAAGGACAAAAGCAGAGTAATTAGCCTGTAGGTGATAAAACTGCCCTCTGAGGGATACTTCTCGATACAAAGAGTGTAATTTTCCTGCTTGGGAAAGAGTTTGTTTAACGCAATGGCAGGTGGCACCGCAATTAGAATCCAAATGCTGAGTGCTATCCAGCGAGCAAACTTCAAGTTAAGGAGATACTTGAAACTGAGAGGTCTGGCGATGGCCAGGTGACGTTCTAGAGCAATGATACACATGAAGAAGATGCCTGAATAAATGCTAATGTAAAAAAACAAACCCATGAACTGACAGCTCTGGGGTCCGAAGCGCCAATTGTGTCCATTGGCATAGTAATCTATCCATAAAGGCAAAGTCAGAAGTTGAATCAGGTCTGCGATCAGAAGGTTGATGACATAAACTGGAAGAACGTTCTCCGACTGGATGAGTTTGTAGAGTCCAAAGAGCGCCAGCAGGTTTAAAGGGGTGCCGATGATGAAGAAGATTCCATACAGGACGGGAAGGAAGATGCCATCTTGACTGAAATCAATTCCACAAGCATTTCCCAGAGTCACAGGAACGCTCAGGCTGGTGAGGGCACTAACATTGAAGTGGTTCTTCATCTTTTGCCTATAGTGGTCTTGTGTTCTTTATATGGATTTGAATCCTATTCACAAAACAAAACTAGTGCCATTAGCAACATTTTATGTTAGTTTCATTTATAAATGAAGCACCGACTAAATATATGCAACATTATACACAGGAAATACATTTTTTTCAGAACAAGTATTTCAAAACACTAGGAATTTGCTTAGAATGAATTTCAACATTTCATTTCCCAGTTCTCATTTGAAATCATTCAAATCAGGTAAAGCACAAATATGCTTCACAAAATTCGCATTTATGCATTTGACAGATGCTTTTACCTAACCATTCAAGCTGTTTATTTTTGCACCAGTATGCGTGTTTCCTTTTAATCAGTCCCATAAGATGAAATGTGTTCATTAGTGTGATTTAATTTAATGTGATGCAAGACTATTTTAGCACATTTAGTGCCTAGATAAACTACATTGCACTTGGTAAAAATATAACCTAATTCCAAAAGATAAATATGAATAAATCTGAAATATGTACTTACCTAATATGTTCTGATAAGAAACGTGAATTTTTCATTAAGTAACTGTTGAACACAGAGACAACTCAAGTCACTTAGTTTCCTACAGGAACATGACCTCATATGATGCAAGGAAAACATAAAAAGCATAAAAATAAGCATATTTCTGTGTACATAAGCTCAGCACATGACTAACATGAACTAACTTACCAGAGGAAATGTGTCAGGAGGATATGACTTTACATCCTGGATGGCTTAGCCAACATTTAACCAACATACTGACCTTTTTTTTTTTTGGCCATGTCATGTTTGCCAGTAAATAAGAACTAATCTAGATAACAAAACCAGATATGAGCCATATACTGTATGCATGCAAACAATTAAAATAAATGAATATAGAAATTAAATAATTACAAAAATATTTCAGGACATAAAAATGCTGTGTAATTTTCATTTTACATTGACTAATGCAATGGTCACCTTGGACTTTTCTGACACAAAAAGTGAATTTAGCATGAAAAAGTCAACTTTAAACTACAGAGCAGTTACCCTTGCCACTGAAAAAATTGTCTATATTAAAGGCACTGTTTTTGCATCAAAATAATTAGTTTTACATACAAAATGAATATTTATAATCCATAATTTCATTAATTGCATTAATTTGATTCATTTATAATTTGGACCTGGTCCATGTAAAATAACTAAGAATTTTATTGAAAAGGGCATTTGAAGAAGCTTTCCCTTACCAAAGAGTAGTATACTTCACATTTATTTTATTAAGTATACTTAAGTAAAGTATATTTTAAGTATACTTTATGTAGCAAGTATACAAATATCAGTGTTCTACTAGTATACTTGTAAGTCTACTGTTTCAATACTCCTTGGGTCTAAATTGGCCCACTTTCTAGTATATAAAAATATACTTTCAAGTATAATTTTAAGTATAACAGTAGCAAATTTTGAGTACACAACTAGTTTACTTCTATGTTTGTAGTTTGTACTGCAATTATACTAAAAGTTAACTTATATGTATACTGACAGTTTATTAATTAATTTTTATTTTTACACTTTGTAGTATAGTCTCCGTAAACTACTAGTTTAGTAGTTTTATACTGTAAGTATACTCATAACTTTTCTTTAAGTGAACTTTACGTTATACTTTAAGTATACTACTATGTCCCTATTTAGGTTTTAATTTTCATATCTTTTGTTATATGCATATCTGAACATACAAAACATCCAAAGAAAGATCAGGGCATCTGCTTGTAAACAAAAACATACTATTTTAGCTTCAAGCATTCTAATGTGTGTAAGTTTCACAAAAAAAATAAAAATAAAAAAAATAACTAACATCTTAAACAAAAAGCTGAAACAAGTCTATGAATTGAATTCAGAATGATAATCAAAATGTAGATGGAGTCGATCAACACCCGAGAGCTTGATTGTAATTATTACCTCTTCATCGGCTGACATTTTATTCCATAATGTTACAGTTTTGGTGCTGTTTCATGTCTGATGATCGTGTTACATGTGTTAGTATCTGGTGTTTATTTTTCTTCTTCACTTGTATTTTTTTTTTTTTTTTTTTTTTTTTGGAAATTCTGTACAGAAGATGTGTACTAGCGCTCTCTACCATAAAATAATGAAAACACATTCTAGCAGAAGTGTAGTTCAAATATATTTAGACTTCTTGCAAGTAAAAGTCAAGTATACTTAGATGTCATTTTAGAAGTATATAAAGCCCATTTCTGAGAAGTACATAAAAAGTAAACTAAAAGCATACTTTCCTATTTTTGTTTAAAAGAAGTATACTAATAGCACACTTAAAGTTATTTAAAGCTTTGATTTGAAGGCATGTGTTAAACACTGGGACAACGACTGTCTGTTCATGTGAACAGAAATCGGTAAAGTGATCTCAAAGATATGTACAATGCTGGTGTCAGACAGTGAATGGCATCATCTTCATGGAAAGCATGAACATGGAGAGTGAAGGGTAGATTAAAGCTTGGAGCATTAAAAAACAGTTGGATGTTTTTTTTAGGAAGCTAAAAGCTGGCTCTACCTTAGATGTTCATAGTATTTTTCTTGCTGTCCATTACTAGTCACACTTAAGAGGAGAGATGATATACTTTGAAAACCAAGGCATGAGGCACTGATGGTAACCTGCCTGCCTTTGGAAATGGCATACATAATTCATACTCGCAAGCCTGGAAGTATAATACTGCAGTGCTTCTGTCTGATTTTGAAGGATTTATCAGTTCCCAGTTGATCTAGAATTTTGGTAACACTCTTCAAGCAGACTGAAGTGGCATTTCTTAGGGCTGTTGGTGAGTCCAGCCTGAGGGATCTCCTCAAGCAGCCTCTGGAATTGAAGCAGATGTCTGGCTCAGCCTTTGGAATGGATGAATACATTGTACAGTTATTGTACATTTCATATGGTGATTTCTTGTGAGGGTCTTTGAATAATATCCACAGGTCCTTTGAAAAGAGGAATGTTATAACCGGTTAAAGTCATGGGTTCAATCTTTAAAGAACACACCAACAGATAATAATAAATTGACCCCAAATAAGGTGATCATAAAATATCATAATATCATAAAATATAAAGGCAGCTATATATTTCCACAATATGAGAGAAAAAAAGTGTGATATAAATAACATAATTATATAATTGGCTTTTATATTGTTTCTTACCAAAGTCAATGGAAATTAATAAAATGTTTATTGTTAGCAAGTAATATATTTATACTTTTTATCACTTTCTTTTCTTACCCACTATCAGAGTAATGTTAAATTAATTTATTTATTTATTGAATTTTTAAATCAAAGTTCTTATAACAAATATTGTTCCAATGCAGAAGTGTGTTATAATGCATTGTTTATTCAATATATTCATATATTTAATAAGCAAGTTAACAGGTCAAACCCAAATGCATAAATTTAAACTAGATGTAGTAAAAGAATGCTATTTGCTAGCCACAAAGTTTTGCCAACACAACATTGCACAAGTGTATAACTGTCAGAATTGGCACCGCCGACATCCGACCTAAAAGCAGTTAGCTGTTCGTTTGGAGTTCATTCACCTGCAGATCAATAGGCAACAGAAAATAACCCTAAGAGGAGTGAACTTTCAATAAAACTATTGATTTCTACACTGAAAAGACTTACAATATGTCAAGGCGCAGCTCCGTCGATGTACACAGCTTGGTTTAAGTGTCAGAACTGGCCAAATGCAGTTGGAGCGAAAAAGCAAAGCAATATGTTCCCGGGGAGGAAAAAACAAGCACAGTGCACAGCATCCTTATGTCATAATCGTGTCCTTCACTCAATCAATACCAAAGCTTTCAGAGATTTTATGAAAAGTCATCAATGTCTTGAGATAATGCAATATTATAATACCCTGGAACTTTATTTCCTCATCCCAGCAGATGGACTCGTGTTATTAACATACATCGATGATTTAGTACACAGGTAAGTGATTTTTTTCTCCCTAATTAGAAAATCAATATGGTGATTGCTTTCTGCTGTTGTAGTGAAAGGTCACTGGTGTGTCTTTGTATGCTGAATGATTGAATTTACATGGATTAAAGCAATTTAGCAGAGGTTTAACATTCATCTGTGGCCAGACCTGTTAAATAAACCCATTGCAGGTGATCTTAATGCTGTGACACAATGGCCCTGGTGATTCATGCACAAACTGTAAGCGCTCTACCTCCGGAGGTCCCATCTGTAGGGGCTGCTTGCATGCAATACATAAGAGGTGAAATTGTAGTTGATGCATGAGCACTCATTGAACCAGTGGGATCTGGCCTAAAGAAAACAGCATGACAAAATGCACTTGCAGAGAATTCTGCCTCCACATTTGTTACAAGGCCGCTTGCAAGACGTAAATGAAAATGCTGGCAGAGGAAAGGGCTTGTTCACGGTGACTTTGACATAGTGATTTTATAGGTATGCTTTGCTGGGACTTCTCATGGTGACCCATTTTATTTAGTTGCTGTTCTGCTAAAAGTCGGGGGGTGTTCTGATAAATTTACTTTAAATGTCTAGACGGAACATGGAAATATATGGAATCATTGAACTTTTAAATGAATTGTGAACATGCAGTAATGTCAGTCTTCATGATCTAAAAACTAACTGTTAAGCTTTAAGATTCAGCTGTATTGCTATTTTACATTTAACCCTCCTGTTGTGCTATTTTTATATTATACTTTTTAATAGCTTGAAATATGGAAAAAAATATTTATTTTTTCTTAAAAAAAAATCTCATTTTAAAACTTTTTCATATTTAGCATCATGAATGTGCACGGAAAGTTTTTCCATTGTGTGTTTTTTTTTATATATTACATGAAAACCAATAGAGTTAAAGATCTCCAAATTCCAATTCTGTCATTATTAACTCACTTTTATGGTGGAAACAAATAATTTTCTTCTGTCTAAAACAAAAGGAGATTGTTAGGAGATTCACCTTTATTTGAAATGGAAAAGATCAGCTTGGCCATTCTGCCAGATAACTCATTTTGTTTTGCAAAAGAAATTCAATTCCACATGCAATTCTAAAGGAGTTTGGAAAACACATAAAAGTAAAAGGGATGGAGGAAAGTTTTGATGGCCTTGATTCATTGACTGTTCTCGTTATATCATGCTGTCTGTTCAGGTTCATTTATTTCACTGGAATTACTCTCAAACCTCATTTTCTTTGTAAATGTCCTTATGAATATTTACAAAACCTTCTGCATGCATTAATGGGTTATGGAGGACTTTACAGATTTGATATTTACAACTACTCTAAATATTTCTAAGGAACACAGAATGCTTGTGTTTGTTTTATCTTCAGAGGATGTTAATTAGAGTGTCCTCTCTGCAAATAAATGGAAAAATAAAATAAAGAAATTTCTATAAATAAACATTGACAAACGCAATCTACACTTAAATTGCAAGTCATATTTAACATTAAACACACACACACACACACACAGACGCACAAGGTAAACTATAACACTGAATACTGTGGGGAAAAAATGGCATTACTTCATAAAAACTAGCAAGAAAAAAAGGAATCTACCATTAGTCCTGTTGATGGAAAAATTATGTTGCACTTTCTAAAAATAGTGTGTTGAAAGTCAAACTCTCTTTCTTTAGAGAACAGATTAAGTCGAGAAATTCCAATCCAACTTCTGCTTTATGGCAAAAAAAATCCAACTTCTGCTTTATGACATTTGTGTTCAATAGCCAGCGTAATCACTGCAATATTCCATTGCAAAAGTTAGAAATCAAGATAAATGTTTTAGTTAATGCATTAGCTTAATGCATGCTAATTAGCAATAACAATGTGCAAAGAATTTTTACATATATTAATTATTGTCAATGTTAGTTAATGAAACATTATAATTTGATTTGTTTAAACAATGTATTAAAAATGTACTTACCAACATGAGCTAGCCACTACTCTGGAATTAAGATATTATCATACTGATTTCTGTAAATGTACCAAGATATAATGTTTTAAAGTCACAAAGATGTCACTCCTGAATAATTATGTCATTACTCAAATACAAGCTGCATTTTTTTTTTATTCACTACGTTTTTAAAATCAGATTAAAAGAAAAATGTCTCAGGTTAAGAATGTAACCATGGTTCCCTGAGTAGAAAACAAGACACTGCGTCCTCTAGGGGTCGCTATGGGGAACACCTCGTCGTGACCCATGTCAGAAGCATACATTGAAAAAAATACTAACAAGTTGGCCAGTGACAGCACCTGACGTCACTACCGGTGAGACTATAGATAAATAGGCGCCGGAAGAACACGTCATTCACTTCAAACCAGCTCATATGGAATGGTGCATCCCAAAACGATATGAGAGTCATCAATTCAATCTATGGTGATAATGCTGGAGTGCTCTGGGGGAAAAACAGAGAACTCAGTCTCACGGGAAAGGAGAACTCCGAATTCAGGAAGAGAGTAGCGCACTCATATGCAACCCTTTTGCTAAACCACTACCAGAACCGCCCTAATAGCCCTTCATGTTGAGGGAAGCGATGGTTCAACTGTATTAATAAAGACACACTGGCTGAGTGGAGCCCAAGGAACCAAGGTCTAACCAACTCACAGAAAGGGAACAAAGCTGAGCATGTAACCCTTACCGTACAGGATTTCAGATAGTGTGCGGAGTCTTGCATGCTCACTTACCACTTATGTGGATGTTAGAAAGTGCGCAAAGTGTTCAACGTTCACACTCACCACCATATGGATTTCAGAAAGTACACAGAGCTTAGCGTGTGTACTGAAAGCTTTCTAAGCATGGCAGAGGTGCCGAACCATACGGGAGGGGCAAGCTCAAATCTACAAACCTCTGGTGAGGGGAGCATTACCTGAGACAGCATATACAAAAAGACTCTTGCAGATGCCACCTTTAATTCCCGCTCGATGCGTCAGCAAGAAGGGATATCCAGGTGACCAGGAAGCCCCTCAGTGTGACCTGGCTGGACATACAGGAAATTCTTTGCAGTACCGTGCTGGGCCTGATGATCAAGAAGGATCCTGCAGAAACCTATGACCTGAAGCATGATACTGGAAGCATTAAGCCAGAATCAGGGCTATCAAACCGGCAGGACATAATATCAACATGTGTAGTAAACACTGCCATTGAGCACTGCAAAGAAAACTCACAGAGAATTAAAACACATATAACCACCAGCAATTTAATACATATATATGTATATTTAGAATGGATCATACTTACACACCCTGGTTCCTGCACTGGAACCCCGTTCAAGGGGTGTCTCCATTTAGTCTGGACCATCAGTAAGGTGGTTACTATGAACCATAGAACAAACCAAACACATCATAGGTCCAGCATAGGAGACTGTTATGCAAGAAGTTCCCACATAACCACGGACAGGTGAAGAGCTGGGGAAGATAAGGGCACAGGTAAAAACCCCAAAGGGAACGAGTAGATACTCAAGTATCACTCTGATTTGGACGGAAGCACTGATGATTCCTCTTACCCCTACCCACAGGTGGGGGAGGAGCATGAGTCTCGACACTGGCCTTCTGTGCCCATCTCTGATCCTCAGACCAAGAAGGACCAGGACCCCTATGTTGTTCAGGCTCAGACCTAGACCTTTGTGGAATGAACATTTTCAAAAGATGCTGAGCGCACCTTCGCCTCCATGAACTTCTCGACTACCATCTCAATGGAGGTACAGAAAACTTCGGAAGCTGGAACTGGAGCATCGAGAACAAAGGCCCTTTCTATCTTCACGATATCTGTCAGATTCACCCACAGATGTCTCTTTGTTACCACCTTGGCCGCCATAGACCTGCCCATGGCAGAGGCGGCCTACTTGGTAGCACGGAGAGAGAGAGATCTGTGGTGCAGCTAACTGATCAGGGGAAAGGCCCTCACCTTTATCCAAGTCTTTCAGCAGATCAGCCTGATAAGCTTGAAGCACTGCCATCATGTGCAATGAAGACACAGTCTGACCTGTTGCTGCGTATGCCTTGCCATTTAAGTGAGATGTATCCTGAAAGGGCTTAGATTGCAAATAGGGAGATTTAAGAGATCTCCCCCACAGAGAGATAAATAGCCAGCATCTCTTCTACAGGGGGGCCTTTTCTCATAGCTGCTTTTGCGCATCACCTTGATGTTGGCATAACTCTTATGCTGAAACCAATGGATGCGAGAAGAAAATGGCCTCTTCCATTCCTTTTCGATCTCTGTATGAAGATCAGGCAGAAATGGAAGGTTCAACTGAGCTGGAAGGCTATGGTCAGAAAGATAATGCTCGTTGAGATGACCTCGCTGCATCACCTTGCTAGCACGCTTCCGTAGCAAGTCCAACTTTGCCGTGGCACAATCTATAACCTCCAACAGCTCTACATAAGCAGGGCCAGAGGATTGAGAAGGCTCAGCTTCTTCACCATCCTCGAACATCTCCTGCTCTTCCTGGGCTGAACCCAGCAGGTCACTAGCCTCTGAATCAGAAAGTGTTAAAGAAATAACTTTATCCTCCAGAGGCTCTCTCTCATCCACAGCAAACAAGTGTGAAACTCCTCAGCCAGGTCCACCTGTGATCCCCATGAGCTCATTCTTCTCCGTGCCTCAGCAGTGTAGGGTCCTGAACCGTGGGAAGCAGATGGCTGCCCTCTTTCCTTAAAAAGAGAGACAAATTAGAGCGGAGCTTTTTCATTGAAAAATGCTCACAATGCATGCAGATTGCTATTTAAGGACATCATTCGCATGCTCTTCATCCAAATAAGTGTGTCTTTAGGTGTCAAATAAGTATGCACACACTGTCTAAACTCTTTGCTAGTAGTCGCCATGCTTGATAGAGAAAGATCGCTCTCACCACGATCAGATTCACTCTTCAAACGTGCTCTCCTGGCACCTATTTACTGTATGTAAAGTAGCACTGGTAGTGACGTCAGGGTAGAGGTCTTCACAGTGCACCCAAGACCCGTCGACCCGGGACCCGAGGGTCCGAGTCTATGTTTTAAATGATCAGCTGGGTCTGGGTAGGGTCCGAATATATTACTTCGGGTCCCGGGTCTGTTTAACACTGTGTGTAATACCCGTGTGATCGGAGTCATCGGACTCGGAGAACACCCGGCCGTGATCAGACACTGCATGTGTTTTTTGTAACTTGCAACTTTTAAAATTAGGAAAAGAACAGAGTGAGCAAAAAAAAAAAAGCAGCAATCTCTCTCTCTCTCTCTCTCTCTCTCTCTCTCTCTCTCTCTCTTTCTCTACTGCTAGAGGCATAGCGCGCAGAATGCAAGTGCACGCACGGTAATAATAGTAGACTTGACACACTCATATTTAATATATTTCAAATCAGCAACAAAATTGGAGGTGAACTGTCACATGAATGTTTTCTATGACGCTCAAATTGCGTTAAATCATATTTTAGGATGATCCAGCTAACACGCATGTGCGGTGCAGTATCGAGCATGTGTCATTCTATGGCAACCAGTGAGGGACAAACCGCGCCTCACATTTTCTCACATTTTTATACTAATATAAATAAACCGTTTAATCTTAAAGTTTTAGTGGTCAGATTCAGACACAGCACAGAGATGATAGCATCAGCGGCCATGGCACTGAAGTAGCGTTTGTTATTATAGTTCAAAAGGGCAAACAGTCAAAGTTATTATGCGAGTTAACTCGAGTCAAAATGTACATGTGCACAGTTGCATTTGTTATCCGTCACATCAAGTGGAACTTGTGGAAATAATGAGTGGATTAAGCTTGGACTTGGAATAAAGAGCGGAATAACATGGATAACTTTCTTGTTGGAGGATTGTAATGCATCAGAGGCAGTCAGGTACAAGGACGAGAGACTACGGTCCTTAAAGGGACACTAAGTAGGAATTACTCCCATCTAGTGGTGAAATTGTATTTTGCATTCAAACTAATTTTGCTCTCCAGTGCCTCGCTTTTTCAAAAGCGCGTTGCATCTACGGTAGGCGATATGTACCAAAAAGCTTTGACAGGATGTTTTCTAATAGCACTTCGTCGAGTTTTCCTTCAGGTGAACAGGTGTGTTATTTCAAACAAACTGCAACATGACAACTAACAAACGAATGTTACAGTATGAATTACTGACTGTGGAAAACATGAAATATTGTAATTAGTAGTTATGTCTAATTTATTCGTTATATTTTCTGAATTATATGCATTGTTAGATATAAAAAAAAATATTATAATATAGATTGTAACACTGACTTACCTGTCGAGAAGAAAACTGGCCACTTCAGCGTCTCTTTTGAAATCTTTATCAAGCATTAGCTCTTTCCACCTAGAAAAAGCTTCCCCGACATTAACTCTTGTTTTCTGTAATCTACGGTCACGTTTCCTTTTACGTTCTATTTTTGACTGTTTTGGCGACTATGTTTTCTTCTCCTGTGGCGCGGCATATGTATGGTCCATAATAAGAATGCAATCCAGACTTTTAAACTTGCCGGTGCAGTTTCAAGCGCCTCTCACTGCTCTGCACCTGCGTTTCTGGCTCTGACCGAAAACGCGCTGTGGAAACGCGTTGGCTTAGTACTTTTTGTCCCTCTCTGCTATTATAGTTTTGCAAGATGGCGGAACTACATGGAAGCCTCCGTCGACCTACCCGTCCCATGTATATAAAGATAATAAATTCTTCATTTACAAGGATTAGTTTAAACATTGGCATAGGTATTTGTACACCATTGAGGGCATATTTATGAATAAAAATATTGATTTTAGATAATAAAATACCTAAAAAGTTACTTATTGTCCCTTTAAATTAGGTAAGACAGTTTTTTTTTTTTTTTATCGCAACATGTTTATTGACTTGTAATAGCAATTTAAGGTTGAATATGAGACATTCGGGTCCAGTCGGGTCCAGTCGGGTCTGTGTCTTCCGGGCGGGTTAGGGCAGCTTTCAAATAATATATGGGTCCGGGTCGGGTCCGTAGGCATTTCTCGCATCTACACGGGTCCGGGTCAAACTTTTAAAATATTAGAAGGGTCCAGGTTGGTTCAGTGTAGTACATTACGGGTCTCTTTTGGGTCCGGGCACAAATGTTTGGACCTGTGAAGACCTCTACAACAGGGGCTATCACAGGCCAACTTGTTGTTGTTTTTTCAATGTATGCTTCAGACATGGATCATGATGAAGTGTTCACGATAGTGACCCCTAAACCTAGAGGATGCAGTTCCAAGTTCCCTTGAAAGGGAACTAAATTAGTTCTGTCTTTAAACTTAAGTAACTTTAATATATTACATAAAGTAGGACATACTGTTTAGGCACTGTGTAGTATGTTAAACCTTGTGCCTCTTTCATCTGTTGTGATTATAGCATCTTTGTCCGCCTTTAGGTGGAAATATTCCTTCCATCTGCAGCAAAATGAAAAGATGCTGTCTACACTGTAGAAATGAACTGTAAAGCTCCACCCATTAAACATGTACACACTCACAGGAGAAACCTTGACCCATTTGAATGAGTTATAGACTGTGAGATTATACTGACAGAGTGACAAATGACAGAAGAACCTTTTTCATTATCCATGTGAATGCAGACTGGAAAATAGAACTACAGCTGATCAGCCTGAATTGATTGTAGTTTCTAAAATGATAGACCTTAATCTAAAAATGAGTATAAAACAAATAATTGTGCTAGGACAGAATACCCTGCAATCCTGAGATTTTTACATGTCATCTACAAAGAGATTTACTAATCTTGTACTGAAAATAGACTACAAAAGAGTAACTGAAGTATAGCACTGGAGACAATTGTCTTGGCAACTAATGTGGTTTATGTAACATTACGCAGTAAAATAAAGCAGGATTGTGGTCACTTTTAAAAAAGCTCTCTTCCGAGAGTGATGATTCAAAACAAAGTCTATACAAGTGGTTAATTATCTCATTACTTTCTCTTAACTCCTATAGCAATAACAACAATTACTGTGCAGATTCCCTTTTGTTTGACATTATGAAAGGTTTCATATAGTGTAAATGTCCAAAAGTGTATCTATATAGTACACATTCCATTCATATAGAAAATCTGAAGCCCTACTGTAAAAGATACATTTGTTGTTGTAAATCCATTTACTGAACAAAATCCATGAATCCCCTGCTGTCTGTCCTTTAACTTATGGATTGTGTCAATTTAGTTCATTGCAGATTCAAATACAATATGGCTCTCAATTTATTTTGAAGGATGTCCAATTTTTCAGACCTCCCCGTAATGTCAAATAAACTTCATATGGTATTTAGCTTTACTTGTGTTTGCTTAAGAATAGAAAATGCTCTGCATGATCATAATTATTTCAAACAAAAGTAACAAATTCTGTATTATAGGTTTAAAATATCTATTGGAGTCTTTAAGTGGGTTGACTTGGTGTATATATATATATATATATATATATATATATATATATATATATATATATATAATGCAGAATAATACAGTATAAATACTATAAGGAAATTAACACATATAGCTGTCTAATAATGAAACAGTAATATATTTAAATGTTTAAATCAGACATGCCTGGTCACCCTTCAGCTATATTAAACACAAATAGTAGATTAATGATAAATGTAAATCATTGACATCCATGAGGCAGAAACACATAAAGGAAACATTTACATTTTACATTTTCGATAATATAGTACATTAGTATGTTCAATGAAATGTAGAAAATCTAGCCTAGAAGACAATTCACAAAAAAATAAGTATAGAGAAAAAACACTTGTGTACTACCCGGATACAGTCCTTGTGAGAAGTCTTGTAACAGCTGCCTTTCATTAAAAGTACCACAATACTCCATTAGCTCCGAAATAACAATAATAAAATCATATGAAAAAAAAATAATAATTAAGTCTTTAAAGCGATGATGAAAGTATATATCTGGAAATTTAATAAAAGCATACCTCACCCCCCAAAAAAATCCCAAAAGAAGGAGGCGGGGTTAAGATTGGAATTTAATGGAGACACAGAAACTGGGTCACCTGCTTAAAGGGGAAGACATGGAAATATCCTATGATTATAACCAGCTTGCAAACCAAATGTTAGGCTCCAATTTGCATTCAAGAAGAGAACAGATTCCGAAACTTTTTTGATTAAATTGTAAACATACTAATCTTTTGATGTGCAGGCCTTTGGTGTGGTCAACATCTCAGACAATAAATGTTTGAGGCATCAATACAGAAAAGCTTTCTGCTTACTTTATGATTTCAAATCTTTATTCTGTTTCTCACAGCCCTTATTGACAAGAGGCATCGTCAAAACAGATGTTCTGTAGTGCAGCCCTCAGCTAATTTTATCTGGACATCAAATCGATGTGTAATCATTATTGGAGGCTTTGCCACATGGAATGAAACACTGAAGTAAGATCAATTCAGCTTGAGCGGATTGCTACAAACAGCAGAGCTGTTTCATTTGTGAGCAGTGCTGAAAATTGCACTTGGAATTGTAATAATTAAAGGGTGGAACTTCTTGTGCAGAAACAGGAATTTTTTTTTATTTTTTTTTACAAGCTGGCCTAGTCATCCATTACTGGAAAATTGCATGCAACACAATTGTGCGCATTGTGTAATTATAACTAATTATATTTAATTGACTCCTCATTGATCAAAACGGTTAATTTTCTGTCAAAAATAAATAAATAATAAAATTGTGACAGTCACTACAAAAAAAAAAAAAAAAACAGTTAATCAGCCACCAGCTTCCATGATACTGGAATATGTTGCCAGCTGTGGCAACCCATCATACATTTGCCTCACAGACTTTAATTAACTCATAAGACCTTTGTGAGGGTATGCTGCGCCATTGCGAATTATGCACTGTTAGTGAACTATGAACTTTTACATTTGGTGATGCTCATCATCAAGTGCTGAACAATGTACCACGAATTACAGTACCCAGCTGTTTTTTTTTTTTTATTGTGGCTGAAGTCGACATGGCCAGTGGGTTCACAAACCCAAGGACAGGAGGTGAACTGCAGCAGGTGTGGTGGCACTATCCCAGGATCTAGGACAGTAGATTTCCTCCAGCTGGCTGAAAGCTTTTCCCCCAGGCCGCTGCGCAGCCAGCTACCTGAACCAAGGTGAGGCCCTCTCCGCGCTGGGGGGAACTTGAAACTTAATGTAAACCGACTCATCTATAAATGATGGCAAGCGGCGATTAATCAAAATTTGACAATGTGTATGGAGGGGTGGCAGAGGTCAGGGGCTCTTTTTTTCCCCTCTGTGCTTCGGAGACTCTGCATGTTTCTTCTCACCGGTTAGTGAGTTACTATCACAGCAGCACAGAGCAGTGGCATTCACAGCCTCAAAACCACTGTTTCGTCTCTCCAGGTTTGATGAAATACCGAAATACAACATTTACAGTGCAATCGACACTTATGCTGTTTAATGTTAAAGGAATATTTCACACAAAAATGTAAATAATGTTATTATTTACTCATGTCATGTCCTTTAAACCAAACTGCTGTTTTTTTTCCGTTGAAAACAAAAGGAGGATTTTGAAGAATATTGATGCAGCTTTTTACCACAACAATGCTTCATAGTGGCCATGTCTGTGAGTATCCTAAAATCATTAAAAAAAAGTATCATTACCGCTCACATTTATTGAAATAGCAGTTGCATTAATACAAAGTGACTTAATAAGTGTGTTATATTTCAAGTGTTATGAATTATAAAGAAATATATTATTTATATATATATATATATATATATATATATTTTTTTTTTTTTTTTTTTTTTTTTTTTTTTGTGCTCTATGGAAAACAACAACATACAGGTTTGGAAATGCATGAAAAATAAGTATATAAAAACCAATATTTTATTTAGTTTTGAATTATTACTTTAACAAAACAAAAGCTGTGTGATATGTATATATTGTGATGTTCCAAAGATGATGGCGTCTGTTCAGTGATCCTCTCTAATATCGATTGGAAATATGGAGTTTGCACATGAAGCTTAATGAGGCAAAGAGTAACAAACATGTACAGACCACTGAGCTGCATCATCCTCTTAACACAATTCACACTTGAAAATAACACATGCAACTCTTGAATACATTTGCCATGTTAACTGGACAATTTACATTTGGCACTACAATACAAATATTTATATTATTTATACATTAATGCAGACTGTAATTTAGGTAACTGAATAAACACACATTGCAATAATGGGTGTTCTCAGAAGGGTAGATATGCAGTCAATATAGTGGAACAATAAAAAGAAAACAGCAATATATATATATAGGTATGAAAAATGAATTAAGAATGTCTTAATCAACTGAAGATTTAAATACTGGAAACATACCAAAAATACTTATTAAGAAAATAATTGCAGTGTGTTGTGCCACAAATGTTCAATCTTAGACAGTTATTCATAAACAAAATCACTGTGTTGGCAGATTCCTTTTGTTGAATATGATTTGCATTTACGGTCCAGTTGTGCCTGCCAAAATTCAGTTTCCAATTATTCCATTATTTTAAGATTTAAAAAAAATAATAATAATAATGTCAGTGTATATTATTTGGTGGCAAGTATGTTACCTATTTTGTTCTTAACTCCGTTCGATGCCTGATTAAATTAACAGAGTCTCCCAGAGAACAGAGATAATGAGACACTTTGACTCTAAACATATACTGACTCTAAAAGGTCATGCAAAGGCCAAAAACTATCTATCAGTTTTATCTCCATAAACACTTAATGGCATGACCTTTTTGGGAACACGTTCTGTCATGTTTTGTCATATCTCACTGGTGGCCTGTGTTTATTTTAAGTATGTTGGTAATATGATGTTTCATGGTATGAAGTGTTTGTGAGGACATTTTCATGCACAGACCCCACAGCAGCCAATCATATTTTTCCTCATGTCCACCCTAACCAGCAGAAGCTGTTGCAATAATTTGCTAAATTGGGCACAACCAGTATGTCAGCATGCCACATTTGACTCCTTCCAACACTGTACACATATCACTCTGTACTGAATTAGGTAATGCACATAAACTCTTTCTGATTGGACAGTCATGTAATTCTGTATACAAATATTCTTCTGTAATAAATGCTTAATTAAACATTTGTCACCGCCAACCAGTCTCAACCAGTCTCAAACTATAAACAAAATATACTGTAGTAGGCATGCACTGATATTAAAATTATGCATGATATTTATAAGATTGAAAATAATTAATATATGAACGATATATACTATTTTGTCTAAATATATTTTAAAACCTAAATACAATGATCATTTGTGAATGACTGACACTTAAAAAGTGAATTTAAGCATCAAAACATTATAATGCTTAATGTGAAAAATATGGATATTCATTTAGAGGTTTGCTTAAAATGATGCACAGTTAATGTGCAAGCATTCAAAACAACTGCTCTGCTGTGACAGGAATTAGCTCACCCAGCCCTTCACAATGAAATGCTGCGTTTCTGAAGTTATTTGTCATTGTCATGTCACTCATTACCATGCTGTTACAGTTTAGAGATTACAATTTTATCAAGTAAGCTTTGCTGTCAGTGTGTGAAAACACGTTAATTCAGTCTTTCAAACAGAACAAGAAAGAGAGAGCGAGAGGGACTGCATGCTGGTGCCCAACCAGATTAAGACTTTCATAAATAAAAAAATGAAGGTGTGCCAAGAAGGAGTGAGGTCAGATCCCAACAAACCTGCTGCCTGCCGAAAGCAGAAATGTATTACTGTACCTGAAAATCCAAGAGACCTCTGGGATCTCGGATATGGAAGCATGATGTGAAGGAAATGGATTATTCAAAGTGTTCAGGGGAGGGGAAAAAACCCTGAGCAAATAACATTTAAAAACAAACAATACTTCGAGCTTATGCCACAGCTCTGAAATGACATTCAAACACAGGTCATTTAAGTTCCACCATTACGGTTAACACCAGATGCACAAATTACAGCTGACGGCAATGCTGAAGATTTTGACCCTTCGCTAGTTTCCCTAGAGCTCCTTCATCATTTGCAAGTCGCTGCCCTCCTCACAATGCTGATAAATAACTGCGAGGAAAATTACATTTGAAAAATGAGAAACGAATGACCTTTTGGCCACGCAAATGCCACTAACAAATCCATGTAATTAGACAACCCCGGGGTCCACGAGGATAACAATTAAACCTAACCTCCAAATAATCTGCACTCTATAATCATGCAAGGGAAGTCACCCTCAATATTGTGTCTTGAAAAAGACAGAACCCGCCTTTACTGCGAGCGGAAGCAGAAAACTTGTGTTTGTCGCTTGAAAAGAAAGCCTGTCCTAGTATATAAAGTTATAAGAGCTTGACACCCACCAGTGGGCGAAACTGGGAGCAATAGGGGTGCGGCATGCTACTCATGAGATCCTGCCCCTGGATGAAGGAAACTGTGTAATTAATGACTGGTTTGTGAGACAGCGCCACACGAGGGGTTTCGCACTCCTCTTTTGACAAACAAGCTCTGGCCCGCACAGAGAGGTTGTAAGCCCTCCTTTGGTGAGGCGCCCTTGTACCGTGGTGCTGGTGTGTCCTCAGTAATTAATCCCATGTTTGCCATGATGCTGAAACAACCTAGATAGCTCCAGCTGGTAATTGATCTAAAGAGAATGCTTCTCAGACATGAAGAAGGGGGCGGGAAAGGAATGTTCGGAAATACAACATCCTCACAAGAGCAAAAGTGAAAAAAAAAAAAGTGTAAGGGGTCAGGCGGACTGTAAATGAATCACTCAGCCGTTCCAAATCTTTCTTTCTTCTGTGAAAAAAAAAAAAAAAAGAAGATATTTTAAAAAGTCAGGGTAGTCTAGACTCCATTGACTTTTATTAAATGGGGATAAAATCAAATAAAAATCAAATAAAAAAAATAATAGATATTGAAATAGTTTTTATAAGTTCCTGCATTTTTTAGGTAAAAAGTAGAATTACATCAGTAAGGACAGACTCATCATAAACTGCAGTGTCAGGTACATGTATGAGCAATTCAATTAATGACTTCCCTTAATTATAATACAATACAATGAAAAGCAAAAGAA
Source organism: Carassius gibelio (assembly GCF_023724105.1). NCBI lineage: Eukaryota > Metazoa > Chordata > Actinopteri > Cypriniformes > Cyprinidae > Carassius > Carassius gibelio. The sequence continues at coordinate 7,143,047 of NC_068383.1, forward strand.
GCACATAAGAAGTGTAATTTTTAAAATCTGTTTTAGCATAGTGTCCTCATAAAGCAAATAAATGACTGGGTATTTCTTGTTTTCTGCTAAGCTTTAACACTCTTCTTCATGAAGAGTACACAGAAAAACAAAACAATTATTTTTATTTTTATTTTTTTTTACTGTCAACATTCCCAACTACACTTTTCATTTTTAAGGATCACTTTTTCAAGACTAGCTGCATGTGCTTTATTCTACATGAATCAGTGGAGATGCTTGAGGTACATTTTTTGGACCAAAAAACATCATTACATCTAATATTTAAGACACTATTTTGTATACATGTAGCACTATAAAGACACTTTATATTTAAATGTTAGAAATCAGATAGGACATTGATCAGTAGATCAAGCGATCAAAAATAAATCCGATTTCTCAGCTATATTCTTTGTTTCCCATAGTTATAGCATCATAGCCCATTTCAAACAGTCTCCCTCCTCATGGTATTACAGCACAATATTTCAAAGAGCGCGCAATGATTTTTACGTGGTATGTTAAAAGACTTGTTCCTTTTTGAGGTTTTTGCTTTCCTCAAAGAGCAAACAGCATAACAAATAATATTGGGACCATTTCAAACTGTAGCAACCAGATGGAATTTTATTTTTATTTTTTTATTTTTTTGGAGCCTCTCATTTTTGTTTGTTTGGCTGTTAAATAATTTATAAGACTGTCCTTCACTTTTGCACAGCTCCACTTCTGTGCAAGTTTAATACAACCTACTTCTTTCACACAAGAGAAACTTCTTTGCCCCCTTGTTGTCTTCCTCCTGTTTGCAACTTGATACGCAGCCACAGATGGCCTGGATGCCAGAAAAAAAAAATAGATAATGGAATTTTTAAATTCCCAAATTAAACTGAAAAAGGAGTATGACAAACCAGACAAAGCTGAGCGAATAAGTGCAGTCTGTAACACCTTGGCTGTTTCTATCTTTCTTTCTCTCTACTTTGAAGGGATATACATTATACACATGGAATATAGTGAAAAATTGCACATTATGTAAGGATATATACAATAGATGTACAGTCTGTAATCAGACTGAAGGTGTATTTTTCTGTCAACATGCAGAGTTTTTGTTAGCTTTAGAATTTGGTGATTTTGATGACATTTACAATGCACTTGAGTTGATAAGTTAGACTTTTGAGTTCAAATATATACACTGTCAGCAAAGTCAGTTCAGATCCCCTTCCAGCTGTTTTAAATAAACATGGGGGGAAAAAAACATATTTTTAACAAAAAAAAAAAATTAAAACAAGATATTTACTAAAGAAGCACTGCATAAGGAATAGTTCATCCAAAAGGGAAATGTTGTAGATGAGTAACACTAATGTTTCTTCATCAGAACAGATTTGGAGAAATTTAGCATTACACTCCATAATATATATTAATGCTTCCTTCTTATTGTAATGCTTTAATCAGCTTTTAAGATTCTGATAGCACCCATTCACTGCAGAGGATCATGTATTGTGACATGTAATGCTAAATTTCTTCAAATTTGTTCAGATGAAGAAACAAACTCATTTGATGTTCTGTTCCTTTAAGATTTTTTTTCTCTCTCTTGTATAAAAAAGACCTTATTCAAAGTTGCTTCTAAACTAAATTTCTTTTTTGAAAATTTTACCTGGAAAACTGCATTCATAATATTTCTTAGGTAAACTAATCAAATTATCTGCACTGTTAGCTGTCATCTTCTATCTGCCTTAAAATATTATGATATAAACAACCACACTGCATGTGAGGTAAGTCAATAGCCTCAAAAACATGCATCTCCATTTGGAAAAAAAAAGCATTTGGGCTCTCCTCCATGATTCAGATAGAGCGATGAGGGGGAATTTAAAATGCATGATCTGGCTTTTTTTACATTCATTGTTCATCTCCTACCATATGGGGAGCCGAAGCAGGGCCAGAGGTCTTCTCTCACTAAATGAGCCATCTTTCTCATTGCATGGCCTGTGCCTCGCGAATAGGTCAAATCATGTTGCCATTAATATTTGAAACACACTAAATTGAAAAAGATGTTCTTACAGAGCATGCCGCTTCTAACATAATGATACATGTATAAAAAAGTCTTCCACATCAGCTCAGGAGATAGGCTTGTCTATTTCTCGTTGAGCCATTTATCTCGCTTTTTTGTCCACTGATGAATTCGTTCTAGAGACAATTCCTGTCAGGATAATGAAACGGCACCCAAAGATTGTCCACTGCTTGAATGGGGAAAGAGCAGATATCATCCCCAATTATTGTAAACATTTTCTCACAAAGATGATCCATCTTTTATTCTGAGAGCTTATATTAGTTCACATCTCATTGGGGCTGTGACCCACTCTTGCTGAAGTCTGAATAGCCCCTTCAGCCAGACCTCTGTTCAGTTGTTTTTAAATATAGGTTCTCTGGAAGATAAGAACTCATTAATTCAGTGTCATTGGCTGCCCTAGTTAGATTAGTTATGCTGCACTCATCAATGTTAGACTTGAACATGAGTGTCTTCACCAGAAGATTGTGACAGCCAGTGGTCTGGAATCATTTCAGGTTCTTCAGAAGTGACGCCATTACAGAATTACATTATTATAATTCTGCAAGAGATTTATAAAGGCGAAACCATGAAAATATTCAGATTTTTCAACTTGTAAAATTACAAATGTAATATTCATAGTCTGTCCACGTATTATCTAAATAATGAAAGAACATCCAGCTCTATCATTTGCAATACCCACTTAAATTAACGACTGCTTTACTTGCACAGCTTTTTATATTCTTTTTGGTTAATAGAATCAATCAATGTCAAAGAGTTTTTATTTTGATCTTTCTGCTACTCGTATATTAAGCTTATAGCCTATGGCAGTACATGATGTGTAAAAACAATGTTGTTTCATGCACTACTACATAAGCAAGCCTAAACCAATAGGACAAATGCAAAAGTTTAATATTGCCTTTGTTATAAAACATTATCCTGTACAATGTTTCAGCAAACTTCAAGTTCATATTAAGCAACTTACTTTTTAGACACAAAGATGTCGTCTACTTTAGACTTACTTTAAACTGTTTGAGCGAATGATTCGCGTTTAAATGATTCAATGATTCAATGATGATTCATTTAAAAAGACACTTGTTATGTTCTTGAATGAATTAGCTTTTTTGAACAAATCAGTTAGCAAACGATTCAATGACTCGTTCATACTAATACACTCAATTGTTTTGTTTTTAAACAAATTGTTTTTTCAACAACTCATTCGTTCATTCAGCATTTTTTTTTTTTTTTTTATGAATCAATGATTCTTATCACATTGCTAAATGAATGAGCATTTTTTTAATCATTTAACTGAACTCAATCAGTGACTCGCTCATAAAAACAGTTTCTTGTCTTGTATAAGCCGAATAAAACCTAGGAAGAGTGGCTAAATAATCTCCACCAATAACTAGACTGACCTGTCTACAAAGCTAATGCAAACAGATGCTTAACATTGCAAAGTGTCACAGACAGTGTTGTTGGACATAAGCACTCTTGGAGCTGTTTGGTCAATCAGATTTGATGACCAGAAGTAATAGACACATGGCTTAAACTATCTGAAAAACTAAAGGCTCAAAGAAGGGTCTAGGTTGCCCTGTTTATTGTCAGACACTATCATTGCAGGACCATCACAAACTTTGAAAGCATAACAGAATACTCTTTATTCTCTTCAGCAAAATCAGCAGTGCTCTAAAGTATAACAGAGGGGAGTAATTACTGAGCTGCAAGCTTAGAGTGCTGTTATGTGATTTTTCACAGCTCTGTAACTTGCTAACAGAGGTTTGGCTTCGTTGGAAAGCTTCCTAGAACTGTTGACAATTGACAAAAGCCATCATTGGATATAAGACTTTCAATAAAACCAAGGATAGACCCTCGTTAAAAAGTCTCCCTGCATTAACCATTCTTTCCTTTAAGTGCAATGCTGGGAATGAGGAATTTGTTCAGCCTTGATTACCTTCCCTATACTTAGAGTGTTATTTTACATGAGCACCTTATTGCGTTAGCAAGGCTTGGAAATGGCTGTCTGTAAATATCAGTGCACCGTCGGACAGTGTGCACAAGCACACTAATTAAGCATTATTAAACGTGGCATCAGTTGAAGAGCAATTACATCTGTGGAAGCTTATGGTTTCACAACAGATCAGTTATCACTTTGCAATTAATCTCTTTGTTTCAAGACCGTGGCCTATTCTACAGTCTTACTGTAGGTCCCAAATCTTGCTTTCATTGTGAAATACCCTTCAAATACATTGTAAAAAAAAAAAAATATATATATATATATATATATATATATATATATATATATCTATAGATATATAGATATATATATATATATATATATATATATATATATATATATATATATATATATATATATATATATATATATATATAGATATAGATATATATATAGATATATATATATAGATATCAATAAAAAATTAAATAAAGAAATAAATAATAATAATAATAATCTGAATTATAAATATGAAGAGATTTAAATCCTGCAGGGACCTCCAACTATGAGATATGTCCACTCAGAGAGCTAGCATAATGATGTGAACTAAGTACAGAGAATTTTTTAACTTCACATTCTAAAAGCCGCTAATTACCTTCTTCTATTCTGCAACTTTATAATCACTAGAGTAAGTCATGGATAACCACATAGATTAGAATGCATTAATTTTCACAAAAGATAGTGTTTGTATGGTTAAGCCAGCTGTGATTATTCCTAGTAAAGGTGTAATTTATTACTTGTGTGCACTGAAAGGTCCAACCCACTGAGATGCTGCATCAACAAAGGCTTGACCTGAAAGGATGTCCCTCTCACCCAGCTGGACAAATAACAACTGTGTCTGGGCAACACAAATGGGCTTGGGAAATGGCTCAAAGTGCCTGAGTTAAAAGAAACATTCAACCCTCCAGTATTACCAGCCGCTCCGGCTGTCGGGCAGCTAGCAGAAAATGTCATGATCTCCATTAACGATGCAGTGTTACAGGGGCATGACAAGAGAAATTCAAGCTTTATAGCTGGTTGAGCAACAGAGCAACATTTTTTCTAAATTTGATTCACTATGCATTTACGAATCTTTCCCAAGCTTCTGGTAATCTACCATGCAACATGCCACCAATAATGCAGGAAAAAGGTAACACAGACAAATGGACCCTCTGATCATGTGTAGGAGATTTTTATTTTATTTTTTCAGATATTGCAGTACGCAAACACAACTACACTGAGGCTAAACCTGCAAAATTATGACATTTATTTATTTATAAGAAAAATAAATAAAAATAAAGACATGTCAAGCCATTGCCAAAACTTCTGAATGTCATTCTGAAGCAGGGGTTCTCAACTCTGGCCCTCGAGAGTTAAAATAACTCACCTGAACAAGCTAATCAAGGTCTTCAGGATTACTAAAAAGTTACAGGTGAGTTTGATCAAGGTGAAAGTAAAATCTACAGGAAAGTGGACCTCGAGGGCAAGAGATGAGAACCCCTGAGTCTATACAGATAAATTCTATAAAACAAACATATGGGATAAAAAGTGCATAATTCCTCCTACAATAACATCACCCTACCCAGTTTGACCCAGGGATCCTTCCTAGAACGAACACAAAGAGGCAGTGGATAAGACTTAATTGGCTTGGCACAGAATGTCACACTGTTAATTGGTATGAGGTGGCCCAACATCCCACACTCTTGTCAGTACTAGTTTCAGTACCAGTACACTGACATATAATAAATCGAAAGAGTGAAATTAAAGGACTTCACTGAACTTTTCAAGGGTCATTTACTCATTTAAACCCATTAAAATCAAGGATGGGGATAATTACACAAATATTTTTAGAAATATCTTCCTGTATGCTCACTTACTCAAGGTAGGCGGAAGTTTGTTTTCTACAAAAGCTTAATGGAACGTTAGAATTGCCGAGACGAGTCATTGGTTCTTTTAATAGCGCTTTAGTGTGCTAACTGTTTGTTCTCCTTCAGGAAACCCGTCTAAACAGTTTCTGAGGACCACCCCTGGCTAATGATGTTTTTGGAGGGATTTAGCTCATCATCGCCAGTCATATATACCTCGCAATTGACAAAAGTGCCGGAAACTGTCCGGGAAATGAACACTATTTGTTTGATAGTGGCCTGACACAGTATGATAGCTGGGTTTCATGCGTCTTGTGAGAGTTGCGTATCAATCACAGATAAATGTGTGCTGAGAGGAAGCAGCTCTGTGGTGGGGAGGGGAGGGAACTGCCACTCTGCCGTTGTGCTTTTTCAGAGGCTGTGCCTGTGAGGGAGAGATGTGTTAAACAGCAGTGCACAAACACCTCCTAGCCCCCATGCGATAAACAGGATTGATGTTTGCGAGCAAGACATTTAACTTGATCCAGCAGTGCTTGAGAGAAATCATTCAGCTTCACTGAGCTGTCGAGAGCCTGTGAAGGAAATGTTTTCCAAACCAATTTTTCTCTCTATCTGTGAACCATTTGGAAATTGTTTACAGAGTTGGGGAAGTTCTTCTTGCATATGCAGTAAAATTGCTGTGGTCAGCTTATAGAAACTAGAAGACTTCTAGTATTCTTTCTTTGCCGAAATACATTTTGTGCAGAAAAAAATAGGGTTGTTATATCTCATGCCATTCAAAGTACACTCCACTGACAGTGAGCATGGATGGACATGTTAGGTGCTTTTGCACTACCTAGAGGAGCTTTGATTTTCAAGCAACCTTCACTCACACGTGTGATGTTGTCCATGCACAAAATAGTAAAAAAAATCGGGCTGAACATTGACTGTGTGTGGATTGTTCGGATGATTAAATTTAGCCTACATCATGAGGATAAGAGACGTAAACTTGTAGATTTAAGTTCAACTGTGACTGCAATATTTCTTTTAAACAACAATGATTCAAGAAATGATTCAAAGACTCTTTTATGAAGAACGCCAAATGCTTCATCATTGAAAGATTCTGCATTGTTGAATGATTCATTTGACCAAATGATTTACTTGTTTTATTGTGTTTGGGTATGCTCATTTAAATGTCTCTTATCCACTTGATTAAGTGGAACACACTAAAAATGGTGTCTGGGATTGGGGAAGTTTTATGAGCGAGTCTAAAAGTGAAGTGAAATACTCCCCAACTTGTTTGGTTTCTGAATGAATCAGCATTTTTTTATTAATTGAATGACTGAATGATACAATTTTTGACTCACTCTAAGCACAGTGACTTGTCTCCACCTACTGGTGCATTAATTTGACCTACGGGAAGTCACTGAAAAATCCCTATCACTAATGCACTGCAGGTAAACAGACACGTACATTGATACAAACAGTGAAGTCAAAAGTGCTGTTATTAGCACTCTCTGAATGCTGCTTGATCAGATTCAAGGACTAGAACTAACTGTTGTGTAATGGTTGGGATCATCGTGAGACACATGCATTTTAAAACGATCTATCAATATATTTGAATTTGTAGCCACACAAACAACACCAACTGAGCTTTGATGGAACTGCGAGTACTGTGCACACACAGAATAGACAGTACTTCCAAAGCGAGAAGAGTAAAGTCTAGTAATCCTAGAGATCTATAGTTTGCAGCATGAGTGGCCCTAAAATAGATCAGGCCTGGAAGTCAACATTGATTGTTCAGGGAACTGCCAGTCCGTGTGCCTGTGGTTTCTTCTAGTAGATGCCAAACCCCAATGGACAGCGAGTAAAAATCAGAGGCAGATTTGCTGCATTAGATGGATTGCACATGGTTCCTTGTCTTGACACAGCCTGGTGCACATGGCATTCATTCAGGCAGATGGGTTAAGTGCCAGATTCAGAGAGATAAATGCAAGGCCTAATTGGCACTTGAAATGGTCACGTTTCTCCTGCAAAACTTAAGAACATAAGAAGGAAACATCTTAATGGACTGGGCTGCACTTTTTTTAGGGTTGACAATTTATAGGCTGTGACCATGACAACTACTGTAAATGTTTGAGTGGCTGCTGAAACACTTCCATCTCCAGGGTTTTCCCTTGTACAGTAATGAACAGACAATTTGCAGAATGTTTGTGGGAAACCAAAGCCATACATAAAAATAAAAAAAATAAAAAAAAAAGGTTTACATCGTCTGTTAGGAATGACCAATTTGCGATGCTTTATGGGAGGTTTTAACTATACATAGTGGATGCTGTCAATACGTTATTTTACAGCTGTTAACTGCTGTTGACCTATGTGTATTTATTCTTCCCACCTAAAAGTCATGAGTCTGTATTTACAGTATGGTCAGAAAGTTTGCACTTATGTCTAATTTGTCGGTAAATACTTTGAGTACAGAAAAAGAAACTTCCAAAAATGAACCTGCACATCTCAACCAACTGGGTTCTTCTAAATTTCAACTTTTTTTCTTTTTTTGTCATAAGAATCTAATATCATATTTATCTTGTATATTTTTTGTATACTTTATATGCCTTATCATTTATTTTTTGCCACTTTTCAAATGTATTTTATTCCTAAGTGTTACTTCACCGTTTTAACATAATTGTATGATGTGATTAAAATTTTTAGTCTAAAAAGTGTGTTTTGGGTTTTTTGATTCGGCAGTCAAAAGTGGCCACAGCTGAAAAAACACCCTGGTTTCATTATGCTCTCTTTATTTTATTTCCTCTCCTCGTAGTAATTTATTGTCACATCTAATTGTCTATTTAATAATGAAGTTCTGCAATATTGAGCAGGCTCTGTTCCATATTTCTTGCTCTATATGATTTGCATTCTCCTCTCCACGTCTGAAAAGTAATTACCATCACACTGCTTGTCCACCGTGGCTGGCTGGGCGGCCTCCCTCTATTATGAGAATTCCCTTGTTAAATACACACAGCCAATTTAAGGGAAACTCCTTATATATTTAAGGCTAATTATTCTGAACTTAGCAGAAGGCCATCTGGAAGAGCTGTCCTCGATCTGGGAGCAGAGTAGCTCTACTCCTGAGACTTTTTCTGGGGTAATCAGGTCCGTCGTCAGGGGGACAACCATTGTCCCAGGCCCTGTGATAATAGTCTATTCATCTTGGGCCTGTAAACTTGACCAATGATTCTGTGTTGGATTACAGCATTGTTTGTTCTTTTTTTTTTTTTTTTTTTACAATGTCATTAGAAAACATCAGGAAATTAGTTATTTCACAACCTTGACAGAGTTATTTTGGTAAGAACCAGAAGGAGAAAATGTGTGAGAGAAAGAGAGCATTGGAGAAAGATGAATGGAACATTTGGGGCGATTGGGACCACCCAAAGTGTTATATCCTGTTAAAAGGACTGCCCTGTACAGCTTGATTCATGTGGTAGCTTCTCAGAGACACGTCTGGTCCCCGTCCAATTACTATTCCAAAATACGTCAGGGGACTGGCCTGCCACAAGTGACTACTACACTGACTTTGAGACACCTGTGTCTTCTGGGCAACTGTGGCAGGTGTCTCAGATCTCTGGATTGATAAAATGGGCGAGAGATGGTAAGAGCAGGGATATGGATAACTAGGTCACACTGGACCTGTGCTTTATTTTACCTCCTGTCTTACAGGAAAAGAGCAACCTACACCTGCAGTCCAGGCTCAGTGAGCATCACCCTCAGGGCTGAGCAGCAAATCCAGAACATGCATGATGATTTATTCATTGCGGATCTGATGAACTTTTGCAACTGCAAACTGCACTCAAAGAACAATAGCTTTTAAAACTTTGTGAAACAGGACAAAATGTCCAAATGTCAAGCTGAGATGTCGTACCTCCAATGGAATACACTAACAAATGCTCATTTTTTGTTGTATAATGAAAGTCTTTTATGTTAATAAATAAAAAAATACGATTTTTAAAAGTGAGTTTTAGTTTAGAGGTCTACCGTTTTTCTGACATTTGTGTCAGATTGTATTCCAATTAATGAATGGTGTGGGTGGAAAGTATAAGCTGTGCAAATATTAGCTTATTTTGTGCCCAAAGATCAAATTTTCGCATTAAAGTTTGTTCATGGGTCAGAGATTAAATTTCAGATTTAACTTAATGCATTTCATCTCGAATAAAGAAAATCTTGAAGTAAGAATGCTTTTAAATAAATGTTTAAAAAAAAACATATTCTTATGTATTAAAATTTGATACATTTGATTTAATGAAACAAATAATTCTGAATTTTTGTATATTTTATAACATTATTATTATTATTATTATTATAATTATTACAACATTATATAAGAAATACAAATATAAAATGTGATGCTTAACGTCACAAAGTGATGTTTAATAATTTTCTACAAAACTGTACTTCATGGAGTTTATGGTCATGGAATATTGCAATGTAAGATATGTGTTTAAATAGAACATTAACAAAGATTTGAAATGTTATCTACAAAGCTTTCCATAAGAAAATAATAATAATTGTGTCCACGCAATTAGTCCTCATCAGAAGATGTAATTGTCTCATCTCTTTGCTTGTAAACGTTGTCTTACCTGGGGATTTCCATTGAATGCAAACAATGGGAATCAGCAAGAACTTCATTTTCTTATCAAGATTAAAATAACAGCTGAGCTCATGGTAATTGTCTCTAGGTGTAAGTCTTTGCCAGGAATGCTGGAAGCAATCTAGAATTTTTGATGTAATGAACTACAAAAGCATACAAATTTAAAGTTGCTGTATCTTGGCAGTTTCATTTCTGGGAGATATGCCTTTTTTTCTTTCCTTTTCTTTTTTTCTTTTTATTTAATCCACAATGTCTTTTTATGGTCTCTGTAGATAGAAAGTGAGAAAAGTCAAAGAGTTTGCAAATGTATTTATTTTATTGTCATCCCTCTAGTGTAAGTGAAGCAGAAATAGATGTAGTTCCTCAGTAAACCAGAATGCAGTATAAAACAAGAAAGATGTCACTGTCAACTGACAAGGGCAATATACTAGAGGGATCAACAAATAATTATACAAACAATAACAAGCAAAATGACAAATATAATGCCAAAATGCATAAGTATAATGTATTTAAATATCTGTTGTGAAGCAGAGTCTCTTTTGACAGACACTGGAAGTACTGACAGGCTGAGTGGTGAAAACAGCTTCTTGTTAAAAAGAAATAAAACCATAGAATTTTCATTATGCAGGAAAATAGGAAAATACTAATACTTTTGCTGGAGAAAATTACCGTTTAAGATGACCTGCTGTTTTCCACACCAAGTTTTTGTGTTAATTTAATTTGTCTCCGAGTTTAAATGTATGAAAATTTTTATGACCACTGCTAAGCTCTGCTTGGCTGCTATTTGACACTTTTACAGGTTATTTGGGTATGTGGGTATTTGGCACAGAGAATGCTCATTTTAGAGAACTGAGAACATAGAGCTATGCAAATGCTTTTGTAAAGACATCATCTTGAGAAACAATAACCATCTGATTAGTGCTGAAGGTTAAATTCCTTCATTACACTGGAAACGTTAATTGAAACTGAGCTATTTGAAATATGCACCCCAAAGACAAAAACACAGTATAATTTTGACATAATTTAGCATTTTAATTGGCCCACTCGGTTATTTATGATATATCCCTAATTTTTGATATGATCATTTTGACCTGGAGAAGATTATCTGTTTCCTGAACATGCTAGTTACTAGTTCCTTAAAACCTACTGACTTAGCTCACACATGGTATACAACCCCCATCCCCATTTGGTTAATATATGATGCATTAATTCTAGTGAAATGCATAACTAACTTTACATTCACCTTCCATTTAACATTGCTCATTATGTTTTGCATTTTCCTCCTGTTCGTCTGGCACTGGTGTTTTCGTTCTTGATAGTTCTGTAAAATATGATAACCGAATAATGGAAATGTTACCAGCATGTTAAGGGCTCACTTTGCAGCTCTGCTTTCATTAGGGCTTATGAATGCTGTATTTGAAGGTTTCTTAACCAATTTGTTTCAACAGAAAAAAAAGGAAGTTAGATAATCTGTATCACAACATATATCGAATCCTGAGGAGATGTGTCATTTAAAAGACGAGCAGCCAGAGTCAACAGTCAGGAGGATGTATATAAATAAACAGCTTCAGCCATGACCTGATAGTTCAAGTAGGAGGATATTCTAAACCATCTTCTCTGGGATATTTCATTAAATCTAGGATAACATTTTAAACCATTGTAATGGGGGTTAATCTTGAATTCTGTTGGGGAATGCACCATTACTGATTCTATATGGCGTACAAGCCAGGAATTTAATGCAAATCTTCACTGTTGTTTTCTTTTTGTGGTTTATAATTTATTCCTACAGACTAATCAGATGCAGCTTTCTGTGTTGTTCTGGGAAAGTCAAACTCCCCATATTAAATGAAACATTTTGCTAACAATTATTCAAATGCTATTCAGGAAACAAACAAGCCATTGTGTTTCACTTTTTGTCTCCACTTCTCAACAAACTTTGGAATGTGACAGTCCCTGAATGTAGTGGGCACTTAATATAGTGTATAGAGCAAAGTCAACAGTAGGCCTATATTTAACTTAAACAATAGGGCTACAGATTTAATTTCAATGTATGATGTTTTTTTATATATATAAAAAAATCACAGCAGTGTTGATGTTTAGAGTAGATTCAGTTGGCATGAATGATTCAAAAGCAATCAATTGTTTAATTCCTGAATGAATCAGGGAGTCACTCTAATTAAAGTTTCAATACCTTTCTCATAAAGACAGCTACTTTTGCCTCCTACTGATATAATTATGTAAGGTGCAGAAAGAAAATACATATTTAATTTTAAACATTTTAGCTATCTCATCCACAATAGAAATTGCATGTGAAGTCTGAATGAAATATTATTTAACTATGTGATTTAAACATTGTGTCACTGCATTAGGCTACTGTTCAAAAGTTCTAAGATATTTTAATGCTTTTGAAAGAAGTCCCTTATGCTCATCAAACATACATGTATTTGATCAAAAGCACAGTAGAATTTATATTTTGAAATATTATTACAGTTTAAAATAACGGTTTTCTATTTTCAGATATTTTAAAATATATTAAGTGGCCTTAACCACTATGTACTTACATTTTAATTAATAATTTAGTACAATGTACTTATTGTGTACATACATGTTTTTACATTGTACTTATATTTTAAAACAAAAACTACATGTAATTAAATCTGTATTTAATTTCTGTAATTACATTTATAATTACACTGTTGACCCATACTTTACACCTCAACCCACCCTTAAACTTACCCATACCTCCAACCCTCTCCCTAACCTTACCCCTATCCCACCTCAATAGCAGCAAAAGTGTTTTACAATACAATATGAACACAATAAGTACATTCTACATAGTACATAGTACATAGTAGTTAAGGCCACCTAATATAAAGTGGGACCTTAAAAGGTAGTTTATTTCTGTAATGGCAAAGCTGAATTTTCAGTAGCCATTACTCTAGTCTTCAGCGTCACATGATCCTACAAAAATCATTCTAAAATGTCATTATAAATGTCTTCACTGTAAATTTTTATTGTGTACTTGAATAAAAGCATTAACTTCATTAACTTTTTTGGTGGATGTCTGCCACAAGGTGTTTTTAATCTCTCATTTGCATACAGTGAGCTGTCAGTCCCACAATCCCCGGTTCAACCCAGCCTCTCAGCTCCAGAAAGGACTCAAATAGGACCGTTCAGCTCCACACCAGGATGCATGTAAGCCGTCCACCTCATCACAACAGCAGAAAAACTAAACCCCATGTTTCAAAGTGTGAAATGTCTCTTTATGATAATGCACAGCTCCAAAATGTTTGGAGCATTCTACACTTATCCTTTTTTTTCAAAGGCATCCTGACTTGCGAAAAATTACGCTAACCTGTGACCCTCACATCTGTGATTGTGACAGCATTTGGATTGTTTGGCTATCGCCAAACTGAAAACTATTACAGCACTACAGATCTCAGGTCAGTTTAAGATGATCCGATTCCTCTGCAGCCTGTCAGTACTTCCAGCTTCTCTACAGGAAGACGTGACAGAGCCGTATTCTCAAAGACCAGTGAATTTGAGAGCAGTTTCTTCTCTAGTGCAGGCAGAGCTCTTAACTCCCACCACTAATCCCATATTATTATCCTAGAGCTACTAGCTGCATGCTTTTCAGCATGACTTTCTGTGCTTTTCTCTGTATATTGTCGTCTATAGTTATATATCCTAAAACTACACTGACCTGATTAGTCCATACTGCCTTATGTTATACTTTAGCTGTTCTGTTAATTATATCTATTACAATTGCCCTGATTTTATCTCACTCCATTTTCTGAACTTCTCTATCAATATTTAAGGCGCTGAAATTGTTTTGTGAATGTATTCACCTGTTTCTTTCCCTTATTTTTCACTACAGAAACCACAAATCTGGATGTGTCATAACAAAGAATCATCAAAGGCTCATTGAAATAGGGCACAGGACTCAAAGATGGCAGGAAAGTATTTTTTCTCCAGAAGTTTCTTTCAGTTCACAAACTTTGTGTCATAAAATCAATATCTTATCAACCAGCTTTTAATGTATTGGATAGCTTGTTCAGCTGCACCCTCAGATGAACTATGGTGCATACAGTATATGATAAATACATGATGAGATTTGATATGCATAGGCAGGGATGACAGGAAAATAACTATTGATCGATGTCAACATTCATATAACAGAGGGATTTCATTAGTTTTAAGATTACATGAGTAATCATAATATAATTAATTTAGTCTAAACATGCATGTTTGTTAACTGATATGTAAATTGCATTGTTTTCTCAAAATGTAATTATCAATAAAGATTCGGGAGGAGCGCGTCAGATACTTAGCCTAATCATCACAGGTGGACCACAATCAAGTAATCAATCCCATAGTATAAATATCGCTGACTTACCTCTATCCATTGACGGTTTATCAGCATGCTGGTTCGCTTCGTCACCTTATCACATACCCAATTTTCATACCAACGAAGAGTGCTACACAGGGGATTTACAAGACCTGCTGCTTTTGCTGGACCCGAGATAATTTCTACCCAGCCAAACACGGCCGTTGAGCTGCATTAAGCATCTTCACGACAGCTGCTATCCTCGCCAAGCCACACATCGTGGCCAATAGACCGTGCAAACTCCGAGCTCGCCTTGCTCGATACACGATCGTGCTGCCCGAGACCGAGCTCTCGTCGAGCGATGGTTTGCAGCAGAAAGAATCCAACCAGCCTGGGCTGAACAGTTTTCACTGCGGCTCAGTCTTTCACCATGGCGTTCCGGCCGAGTGGCGCAGACCAATACATTTCCAGGCGAAGACGCTAAAAACAGGTTCTTCTTTTTCTTCATTGGATTTTTTACGGCAGTTTGCATCCAAATTGTTGCATCTAAAAGCAGTTTCGCGGCTAAAGTTTTGTTAAACTACGTCATGACGTATATCCTTCTTCTTCTTCTTCTTCTTCTTTGGTGTTTATTGGCGGTTTGTAACCTAACTTATTGGTGTATTACCGCCACCGACTGGAATGGAGTATGGATAAGGATATTATTTGTATATAGCTTATAAATAAACAAAAAAACAATCAAAACAAATGTTGTAGTTCCGTCTTCTTCTACTAGTTTTTTATGGCGGTTTTGGCAAACCAACGTAAAGGTGCATTACCGCCACCCGCTGATCCGGGGTGTGGATCGTGCATAGATTTGGACTACAGATACACCATTCCGTCGGATGATGATGCCACTTTTAACCACGAAGCCAAGGCATTAGGTTAGATTATTGTAATGCCTTGTTCTCAGGCCTTCCAGCTAAATCGTTGAGCAAGCTTCAGTATATACAAATTCTGCCGCACGCTTGTACTTCTCCTCGTGAACACATTACACCAGTTCTTTCACAATTACACGGGCTTCCCGTAAATGTGAGAATTGATTTTAAAATTCTTATCTTAACATACTAGGCACTTCATGGGACTGCACCTGAGTATCTTTGTGAACTCATCAGTCCTTATATTCCATCACGCTCTCTTCGCTCTACTAACTCTCTTTCACTTCACCAGCCATAATGTGAGCTAAAGACCATGGGGGAAATAGCCTTTTCATATAAAGCCCCTAAGCTATGGAATGTACTTCTTCTGCACGTCAGATATGCACCAACGTTGGGCGATTTTAAAAAGTTGATTAAGTCACATTTATTCAAGACTGTCTGTCTTTAATGAATTGTTGTATTGCTTTTGCCGTTTGTTCTTACAAATAAAATGCATTATTATTATTATTATTATTATTATTATTATTATTATTATTATTATTATTATTATTATTATTACATTCACCTTACCGCGCACGTTTAAACCTCACCGAAATGATACAGACATAAGTTCCAAAAAAAAAAAAAAACCTTGTAAATCTCTGGATAAAAGCGTCTGCTAAATGCTTAATTTAATTTTAAATTTTAATTTCCATGCAAGTCTTCTGGTAGGACCAAATCATTTAGGGACCTATTTTACCATTCACTGGCGTGATCACTCAAAATTTATCTAAAATGCTTCGGCCCTCGTGTTTTGATGCAGGATAGCAAGTGTGAGTAAAATTACCATCGCCTTTTAAGGACCGTAATACGGAAAAAACGGAAAGTAAATATCTTTAGAAACCACTTGGAAGTGAATAGCACATAACTGCTGTTAACCCATTTGCTGCAAGCATCGCCAACGGCGATTTTCACAGCACGTTAAACATCACTCTCTTACTTGATCTGGATAAACCGCGCATCAATTGAAGTCTAAAGACTTTGGCTTTTACATTTGACCAATATTTCGATAAAACATCGTTCCAGCGATAATTTTCCATCATGTCAGGATAACTATTCCTATTCCTGAATGGTAAACGTCAAGTGTTAGCTCGTGGACAAATGTTGATCATGGATCTAGTCAGAAAGAATCATGAACAGAAACATCTTTATTTTGGGTATGCAATTTCTGCCTCCATGCCAAAAACGTGGGGTGTCTGGTAAGGGGTTAACGTTACTGCTATAATCATTTCTTTCGGTACAATGCCTTACAAGACTAAACATGCTCAATCGTTTCCAAAAGCCTCTGTTACCACAGTCCATAATACAACGTGAAAACAGCGTTCCAAGCGTATCTGCTCGGGAGACCGTCTAAAGAGCCCGGAGGCCAAATGAGAGGAAAGATGCTTTTCCAACAGGAACACAATAAGGTGGACAAGCCTTTCCTATACCTCCTCACTGCCGTGCAGTGTCTGCTCCCGCAGGAGCCTTCCTATAACTCCTCACTGCTGCGCAGTGTCTGCTCCCGCAGGAGCCTTCCTATACCTCCTCACTGCCGCGCAGTGTCTGCTCCCGCAGGAGCCTTTCCTGTGCCTCCTCACTGCCGCGCAGTGTCTGCTCCCGCAGGAGCTTTCCTATACCTCCTCACTGCTGCGCAGTGTCTGCTCCCGCAGGAGCCTTCCTATACCTCCTCACTGCCGCGCAGTGTCTGCTCCCGCAGGAGCCTTTCCTGTGCCTCCACACTGCCGTAGCAGTGTCTGCTCCCGCAGGAGCCTTTCCCATTCTCCCCACTGCCGTAGCAGCGTCTGCTCCCGCAGGAGCCTTTCCTACACCTAAATTTTAAAAAAGAAAGAAAAAAAAAACACACGTCACCTCCACCTAAAGGCATGCCATGCATCCGAGGTTGCGGTGATAGCATCATGTATCGACAACAGCCAAGATGATATTAGGCCCATTCTCCACCCAAAGTTTTTTATAATAATCATTAGGCGGCCTACCATAATTCGGCTATCAAACCGCTCCGTTATCCCATCTCAGCACTGCATTTCCCGCTCGCCTGTACTCTTAAAGGATGATGTGAGCCCGTAGGTAAAAAAAAAAAAAAAAAATTCACAGGACAAGCAAGATGACAGTAGTGCCGACTACATGAACTAGCAGTATTTAAATATAGTATTTTATACTTAATACCAGTGTATCAGTACGTCCGAAAGTATATTTTTCGATTATTGGTGATTCCATAGGCTCTTTTCGTGCACCTGCATGGTCTAAATGGCAAATAGTAAGCTCAGACAGTATAAAGAATCTTTCTCTTACTCCACCCATGCACGATTACATCGTCGATATGTACCATCGGTCTCACGTGCTGACAATGACCACATCGCTGATACATGGCACCTATTTGGGGTACACTGGCACAGGAAATCCAATTTATTTTTGCACGCTTAATTTCGGATACTATGACTGCACCAAGATTTTTCGGATTCATTATCGGAAGCAGCTCATTGGATTTGCTAAACAATTATTTAAGTAAGCCTCACAGCGTCTACCTTCGTAGACAAACAAACCATCCTTAGTATCGAACTCCCTGCCAGGCGCTGCAAGAGGGCTCCCAGTTGAACCAACCTTTGCCTTCTCCATTCAACTATCAGCAAAGCTTACTCGTATGACATCGCAAGTATTAAAATCCTGACAGATCCCATCAATCTTCGACTTTCCATCCGACCACCACAAGTTACGCTTTCGCCGAACACTATCGGGCGCTTCGCAGATAAAACAATCTCAATTTTCCCTCTGATGGCTGGAGAGACTACCCATCTGGTGTCGCAAATTTTAATAAATAATAATAATAATAATAAATAAAAATAAATATAAATATAAAAATAAATAAATAAATAAATGATAAATAAAAAGACACCGGATGCTGGCCATAGCCTCCCAGCCAGATAACCTTACTTTTTTCAATCCTATGTCTTCGATGCCAAGAGCTTTAGCTCCCATCGGATGCTGACGAGAGCCTCCCGGCCAGACAACCTCATCTTTTCTATTCTGCGGCCAGCAAGGCTTACCCGTTCGTTGCCAGGAGCTCACACTCCTTTCGGACGTAGGTAAAAGCCCCCGGCTACCTGCTTTGCCATTCTGTCTTACGTATGGAGAGGTTTACCCATCCAATGCACGGAGTCAGGGCTCCCATTGAATGTAGGTGAGAGCTTCCCGGCTAGACAACCTTACCTTTTCCGTCCTTTGGCCAGCGAGGCTTAACCGTTCTATCCGGGAGCTAAGCTCCTGTCAGACGAAGGTAAGAGCCTCCCGGATGGACAACTTTTTCCGTCCTTCAGCCAGAGAGGTTTACCCATTCGTTTCGTGGAGCTAAGCTCCTATCGGACGTCGGTCCGAGACTCCCGGCTAGACAACCTGACCTTTTCCACCCTTGGCCAGCAAGGCTCACCCGTTCGATGTGAGTGCTCCCATCGGACGCTGGCGAGAGCCTCCTGGCCAGCCAACCACGACCTTACCACGTGGTTCAGGTTACAAACCTACAAGCAAGCTGTTCAATGCTGTAAGTACCAAACACACAAATAAACCCTCCTTCCTTCCTATGGTCGCCAAGGCTTACCCGTCTCTTGCCGGGAGTAGCAAACTCCCATAAAACGCTGACGACAGCCTAACGACCACACAAACTTACCTTTTCCATCCTACGGCCTGTGAGGCTAACCCAGTTTTGTCCCCGTTGGACGCTGGCAAGAGCCTCCTGGCCACCTATCGATACCTTTTCTGTCCGCCATCCGGAGAGGCTTACCCGTTCGATGCGTGTGCTCCCTTTGGACGCTGGCGAGAGCCTCCTGGACAGACTTGCTTTACGTTTCCACTCTACGGTCGGCGAGGCTTACCCGTTCGATGTGTGTGCTCCCTTCGGACGTCGGTAACAGTCTCTCGGCCACGCAACTTACCTTTCCATTTGACGGTAGGTGAGGCTTAACCGTCTGACGCTACGAGTCTCATCCTCTCGCCAAATCCTGCAAAAAAAAAAAAAAAAAAAGCTACTCACACATCTTTTAACCCCGTCTGGCGAGGCTTACCCATTCGATGTTCTGAGTTAGAGGCCCCATCGGATGCAGCTAGAGTCCTCCCAGTCGGGTTTTCCTTTCCAACCCTCCCCGTCCGCCGAGGCTTACCCGTCTGTCGCATGTGCTCCCTTCAGACGTCTGGCGAGAGTCTCCTGGATAGGCCTATGCTTGCCGGCCGCAAGCGAGTCTCATCCATCTGATGCCGTGAGTCGGGATCTCCCTTCAGATGTCGCCAGAGTCCTCCTTGTCGGCCAGCCCAAAAGCTTTTTATCTGCCAAACCGAGAGGACCCAGACGTCCGTCATCCTGAGTCTCAATCTCCTGTTGGAGGCTTCATGGGCCCTCTCGGTCAGCGTTAGGCCCTTCACCCACTGAATAGCAGGGGCTATCAGCCAGTAGGGCCCGTACGCCGACACCGTGACCTATTCTGTCCTATTCTGTCCTCCCGGTCGGGCACCACAACCACGCTGCTTCTCCTCATCGGCCGGCAGGGTTCACCATTCCAACGCCAAAAAACTCCAGTTGAGCATCGGCTCGAGCCCTACCGACTGGGCGCCAACAACCACGTAGTTCACTAGCTGCAGCCGGTAGGGCCTACTCTCCCAACACCCAAGTCGCTCCCTCCGGAGTACGTAGGCCCTTCCAGCCTGCCAACGATATGACTTCTCAGAAACCAAATCAGCCCCCGCCAGTACTCTGCTTTTTTGGGGGGGCATTCTTTAAACTGGCGGCTGTCCTCTTGTACATTTGCCTTTTTGGGGGGTACTCTAGGTTCAGGCCATTCCCGAGCTCGGAGCCCTTCCCCGGACAGCACGCCAAATACGCATACCATACCTCAGCTAGTTATATGTAAGCGTGAACTAGTGAAACAAAAAAAAAAATAAATAAAAAAAAATGCCCAAAACATTGTTTTAAAATGAATATTAAAATACTGCAGTTTTCCTAGAAGGGTTTCTGCAAAAGAACATCTTGAAACATCATGTGTTAGAAATTCAGAACAAAATTAAAATTAATTATTAAAACTGCACAGATGCTATTTACATTTTTCTCTGATTTCTTTGCATTTAATTTTACAATTGTATAACCCTTTTGCCATCTCAACTCAAATACATGAGTTTAATTGGAATTTAAAATAAATTATGAATGTATTTCTGAAAGGTGCAGCACACTGGTATGGTTACAGTACATAATCTATATACAAGTATATAATACTTTATTTTTTATGCTGAGACACAGTAATGCCTCATAGCTTGTTTGATTGAATTTTCACACTCTTTTCTCTGAATCTAAGCATAGCTGAACCAAACCCATCTGCCAGAAAACAGATCATAGTTTAAGAGACCTCGACCTCATTTTTTATTTTTATTTTTCACAAAATATGTATATTTATTGTGTTTTGCCTTTGTTGGGCAGAATGGTTTATATGTTTCCTTCATTTTATATACTTTTGTTTGCAATCAACAAATTAAATAAGTGACGAATCATCATCCTGGTGAAATCACAATAATTTAATTTCTGCTGATAAGTATTTGGCAGTTTAGAATATTATCTGGCATTTCAGTTGAGCAGCATTGTTTTGTGTTCAGTATTTAATCAAGTGTCAGACCAAAGACTAACTCACCTCATCTACAGTGTTGCCACTGAAGATGAGTGATCACTTCTGTGATGTGTTTATAACTCACAAACCACTTGCCGCTATATTACATGTAGAAAGTTTGGAAACATTGGCTGGGTAGCTACAGTATCACCACATACGCAGAAAAAAACTCCTGAACCAGAACAACTTTTCTCAACAAAGTGAGAGCCAGACTGTCACTGATTATGTTTGTTTTGAATAATTCAAGCACATTATTTCCTCAGATTCAGAAGCATTTCATCCTTATTTCAGCAAAAACCAAGCATCTATATTGTGGTGCCTGCTGCATGTTTCTTTCTCTCTTTTAAATAGCATAACAAGGGCTATTTTTAGGAGAACATACATGATGCACATGCTTACCCTTATATATATATATATATATATATATATATATATATATATATATATATATATATATATATATATATATATATGGGATCATACTGAGACATATAATGCAATATATCATCTAATGCGAGTAAATAGATAGATATAAAATATAAGTAAATGTATATGTGTGTGTCTATAATATGGTCATGCAGAATAAGGCATTAGGATGTTCTTAATAAGTACTTATAAACAGCCAGAATGCTAGTAATATGCATTTCACAATTGCCTATATTTTCATCATAATTGTATACATATAGCCTTGTTTATCCATATAAATGTGTATTGTGCATATATGACCTAACTAACATGCACTACTATATCTTACAACTATATAGCCTACCACATGTACATATAGTATATACAAATACTATGAAGTGTGTTACTGTATATAAAATTACATAAAAGTATGCTATATAATGAAAAGCGCCAAATTCCTTGTATTCAGTATTTTGTAATATAGTAACACAATATATTTATCTGTATTCTGTAATTTCATTAAATAATTTAATATATTGATTCCTAAAATATAATATTTTCTTTGCATACGGGAAGTATATGAAATTTCATCTTCCTCATCAAATCATTCACATAAGCACAATTAGCTGATTCTAGGCTTTTCTACCACTGAACCGGACATGAATGAAATGATCTATTGTTCCTGCAACGTGACAAAGACCTGAAATCATACTGATCTCTGACACAGCAGGTTTTTGATGGATCTGTAAAAACGGAACATCATTGCTTTCGGCAAGGTGGCGGAAGTACTCATCTGCCATAATTCACATTTAATATCTTAATCCCAGAGGTCCATGGAGGCACGTGCTGTGTGTCCTTGCCATGTATCCTTTCCTCTTCACTCACCATTAAGCACCGCGGCTATGCTCTGTTTCCCAACAGGATAAAACATGAATGAAGCAAATACCACAAACAAGGATACACCTTTTGAAAGATGAAACTTGAACATTAGTGCTGAACCGCAAACTACATAATAGCAGTTTGTTCTACAAAACATCCAAAGACATATGTCTGCAACACTTTATGAATTCAAATGCAATTAAGTTCTAGTTATAAAAATTTAATTCTGATTTACTTGCAATGGTTAATGCAATCGCTATGCTAAAAGGTAAACTTTTATTCTGTCTTCATTTATTTACCTGTCAATCCAAAACCATATGACTTTTGATTGACCTAGTCTGAGTGAATGTTGACAGAATCTTTGTTTGTAAGAGAACTGTAACATTAAGAACCTAAAAAAAAAAAACATTGAAATGCAATTTTTGTGTTGGGGAGAGGGTTTTGAGACCTGAAAGTTCTAGTCTTATTTTATTGAACATGAAAAATGACTTTTGCAACCTTCTTCAGGTACAGCCTCCTGGGAGAAAACCTAACATTATATAATATTATTCCTTAAAAACAGAAGAACTCTTGTAGTGTAATGATGGCAAATGTCGGGCCAAATTGGTTTAGGTTTACTGTTGTTTATTTCAGCATACATTCTTCGGTGTAACAATGTGAATCAGACTTTGGAGATAATGAAGAATGAGGCAGTTAAAATCTGTATCTGAACAACAGCAAACCACAGTGGGTTTATGAGCACCAGAACACAGCACAACACAGAAAGAAAGAAAGAAAGAAAGAAAGAAAGAGTAATATATATAATATATATATATATATATATATATATATATATATATATGTATGTGTGTATATATATATATATATATATATATATATATATATATATGTGTGTGTGTGTGTGTATGTGTATGTATATATATATATATATATATATATATATATATATATATATATATATATATATATATATATATATATATATATATATATATATACATACATATGTATTGTTATATATTTTTGGGTATTTTAAATTAATTAACTGTACGTGAAAACTGTACTTTCTGTTAAAAGATTTTTATGACCATGTATTATATACATTTTTATGTTTTACAATGCATAATGCTGGAACTATTGCCTGGAAAAATGGTCAAAAATACAGTTTAGCAGTCATTATGAAAATATGTGACCACAGAATCAAAAATGGTAAACTACGGTAATATGGTGATTTATTCATGAGAATCATAATACACAGCCTCCTGATCAAACAATAAAGTTCTTTGCACACACACACACACACACAGAGAGATTGATGAAACAGTATTAAAAGAATAAGTGTGGCCTAATAATGTCATCTTAATGGAAACCAGTTTGATTTCCGGTTTCGGTTTGAACATGACACTGAAAATGAACCAAGAGTATTATTATCAAATTCATCATTACACATTTTCTGTTCACTGAGCTCATTATGGTTTGAGTGTCATATCTCACAACAACATAATTATATCTGTTCATGAGCTATTTCTCTCAGGACCCGGTGAGGGAAATTGTGAGAACAAGTTCCATTAAGAAGGTGTTTAGTCAGCAAACATTACTGTCATCCTAGTTCAAAACCTCTCAAATACCATCCACAGAAATAAAACTCTTTGCAGTTTCTTCCTTTATTTTTTCTCCTCCAGATTTGAGGGATCCACACAAAACTATGGTTTCGCATATGGACCAGTCAGATTCAAGTATTTCAGAAAGATAATGTGATAAGTGGATACAGAGCTGCACTGAAATTATAAACAAATTATCTTTACATTCTCACATTTGCTGCTACTCGTAACTTCATACAATCATCATACAGTATATCATCATATGCAAGTAATTTTACGCAAGATAGGGGTTTGTAGAAAGGACAGCAGATTTTTTTAGTTCTCTCACCACCAATGAATGACACAGTAAGACACTGTTTGATAAATATTTCACAGTTTCTTTACCACAAGGGTTCCTCTGAATCTCTCTGTGACAGGTAAGAAGCTCAGATGAGCTGCATTGATGTAATGTTTTCACATTTTCTCTTTTACCAGCCTTTCCAACACTTTTGCACTTAACTGCTCTGACAATGGACCAGCCCAGAAATTAACTTTTTGTTAAAAATATGCTGATGTTTTGGATCCTTTGCCTAATTTAAAAACAGTGGAATGCAAGAATGCTGTCATTCAAACATAGAATAAAAGAATAAAAGTAATCCCATGAAATCATTATTGGACATTTGAGGTTTTTGGTTTTTATGCTTGTAAGCTTTGAGGGAAGGTGCTAGTAGCTAAAAAATAAACAAGCAGAAATACACATTTTCATTTTAGTCTTTCTCTTCTGGGAAAATGGACCAAAAATATTGATGACTGATTCTGCTGTCAAGGGTGTCTAAATTGAGGTCGACTGAAAAGAGACTATAGGTCAACCACCTGTCTCTGACAGCAAGCTGCAAATCATAATTCATGACTATAACATAAACTAAAGCCTCCTGTGTGTGCGTGTGTGTATGTGTTTGTGTGTGTGTGTGTGTATACACACACACACACACACACACACACTTTATATAAATATATATATATATATAAAGATGAGCCATGTTCCTCAAGCCTGTTTAATGTCCTTTTCAGTGTGAAAGCTCTATAATAGGGAGCCCGGGAATCAGGTGTATAAGATTAAAAAACCCGAGGCCCCTCCGTATTTTGACCAGGCCCACCTATTAATGACATTCTGTATCCGCCACTGGTTTGCACATGAGCAAACTTTTTTTAGGAGTCTTTCAGACACCAGACCACTGATTCGTCAAACCTGATTTCCTGTAGTCCATGTTCTTCTGATTTCTGACTAGTGTGTAGTTCACGAGTTCATGCTTACATATATTTAGCTGAGGTATGGTATGGGTATTTGTAGTGCTGTCCGGGGAAGGGCACCGAGCTCGGGAATGACTCAAACCTAGAGTACCCCCCCTTCCCTGTCTATTTATAAAGTGAACTCAAAGTGAGGAGATGGGGTGGAGGAGGGATGCTGATAAACCATCAAAGGATAGAGGTAAGTCAGCCATATTTATACTATGTTATTGATTACTTGATTGTGGTCCACCTGTGTTGATTAGGCTAAGTATCTGACGCGCTCCTCCCGAATCATGTTAATAAAACATCATTAAGTAATGAATATGCTTTGGGGAAATGTATCGGAGTTAAAGTGTACATTTTAATTTGGAAATGTATTGGAGTAAAAGTAAAAGTTGGCTAAAAAACTCAAGTACAGATACTGAAGTGCTGTAACGAAGTATTATTACGTCGTTGCAATACACCACTTGTAACAGATTATTGAAAAAGAAAAATGTAGGTTGTGGATTTGGCTCAGTGCATCGGTTGTTGATTGGTGTAATGTGTTTTAACTGACATCAGCGGCGACCTATAGCCAATGAGAGAGCAAGATGCATAGCAAGAGAAATCCAGGAGGAGTTGTCCCCACAACTATTAAAAGCAATACACTGAATTTTAAAGCCACTTTCTGTAGCGTCTATTCATTTATTTCATATGCTAAAGTACCATAAACTTATTTTGGCTATACTGTATGCAGTTATTGATATTACTGCATATTGCAATTATGCAACAAAATCTGAATGCAAATATATTTTTTTCACGAGTTCAGTTAACATTATAAATTAATTGGCAGGCCTAAAAATGTGGAGAATTCTTCTGATACTACACTTGTGATCTGTCCACTAAAACTTTTCAGATACTAAGCAGGTCTGTCGTGAGACAGATGGTCATTTCATTCTCTTAGTAAACATGGATCATGCAACAAAAAGTAATCTTATTAGCATTAATAGTAAAGTCAATCTATGCCATGTTTTAACCTTCTGGTAATTAATCACACGTGTTGACAGCATAATACACACTTAGCATTATGCTAATTATGTGGCACAATAAAAAGGTCAGCAGAGTGTGTAATATCTCACACTGTCCCTGTTTAGTGGGAAAACCATTAACAATAAATAAACAATAAACAATAAAAAATTTTATTGCTGGGAGGTAACTGCAAAATCTTTTACAGGTTGATTGCACACTATAATGCAAGAGGCAATTAGATCAATCATGATTTGCCAAGAAGGACAATTCTGAGTAACTGTTCTGCATTTAGATTCTCTCGGCCATTTTGAGCAATATGCAGCAAGTGTTTAAAGAACATTACAATTCTGGATGTACCTAGGAGGTTCAGGGATGAATTCATTCTGTCTTATGAATTTTAAAAGATGACGACAGTGTCTTTTGAAGCATCATCACTTATAGCAGTCACTGATATTATGGGTCATTGCACTGGTTTATCGCAGTTCCTCAGCACTTCATGTCAGTGTACATTAATTGCCTAGATACACAGAAATAAACATTAATGTGATATTAACAGTTTCAAATTAATAAGACATAGTACGGTGAGAAATATATAGAACTAATGAAGCTGGTAGCTGATTAGTATCGCTCTCTGTATTTTTTTTAATACATAATGCAACAACCAGAAATTCCCCAGATGCCACCTGTCATAAATTGAAAAAACATGAAAAGAGTTTCTGAAATGTTTCAGGTCAGCTTGATTGATTGAAAGAACTGAAAGATTGACCGACTGATTCATTAAAAGCGTGTCTCTCAAAAGGATTGTAATTTTCACAGATGGCAATACAATTCACAGGCGATTCTGTTATTTTCTTAATTAAATGTAAAAAAAAAAAAAAAAAAAAAAAAAAAAAAAAAAAAAAAAAGCTTGTGTTTCTAAGCATCCCTTATGGATCCACTCTTGCCTTGTTTTGCCAGAATATGTATTTCAGTCTGCCTCTATGGTTTTAAGTGATAATGAACAAAACATTTGAATACAATACCAGATATCTGAATATGTTCTGCATTAATTAACACCATAAACAAACAATAATAGCTTTTAATAAAAAAAAATGATATTAAATTAAATGTCAGAGGATCTCAATTAGCATGACAGCCTTGTTTGAGAAGATACATTTACACTTAACACCAATTAAGAGGAAAAACACCATAATCTGGGTTTCATCTTTCTCTTTAATCTGACCAATGTAACACAGTAATCTCTTTTGATATTTTGCCATAGAAATGGTATCTTGCGTACACCACTATAGAAATGTACCCAACTATGATGACATCTGTTTCTAAGAACACCAGAAATACGAAGGATGTCCACTGTGTCAAAATAGTAATGTAGGGTTGTCACAATACACTGCTAATTTGCTGGGAAAATTAGCTTGTCACTGGAACAGCTACACTTTTTTTTTTTTTTTTTTTTAACAAAAGCTGACCTACTGTCACCCTTCCTAATAAATGCTGTAAGATTAGTACTGTGTCGCTACTTCTAGTTAGTTACTCCCCAGCACTGTTGAGAATATACCAATATCCTTGTAGGCCTGACATTTAGCGTGTGCCTCCATCCTAGCAGAGCCACAGTTCCTGGACTCTGATATGATGAAAAAAGGTGGTAAGAGGCGTTTTAAGGTCGAAATGATGATGCTAGTTTGAGGAGTCACATGGATAAATGTTTACTTTACACTACTATACATTCTCATAAAGACACCTGAAGGTCAATATTTCTCTCTCTAATGAAGATTCCCTGTGCTGCAGGGATTAGAAATATGGGTAACGTTCAAAGCAAAAGGGCAACTCGTTAATCTAGCCTAAAACTGAAGGAAAACCCATAGTGCTAAAGCTGAACATAGGCAAGCGGCCTAGAAATAAAGTTATTTATTTTTCTTACATGCTCTGTAACATGGACCCCTCCCACTTCGCTGGTTAAAAAATCATTTGCAATCAGAAATGTTGTTTATCCAAGTGCTCCAAGAAGCAAACTAATGTGAACATGACTGCAAATACCATGATCAAATAGAATACATAATCTCAGTTTGGTCAAAAACAAATATTTACATGATAAACTCATAAAAGAGATGGTGTTTTCAAGTCACAGAGGAATAAAATGAGTTTCATCAAAAAAATTGCCTAATCACTGACTGAATAATTTGACACAGTTTACGTGTCAATTTATCCATTTCATTCACCCATGCATGAATTTCAGATACTGAACATTTCAATAAATTTAATTCTTTGAGGAGGCCCCAAATGTGCAGTAGAGCTTGTAATCACGTTGAGAAACAAATTGATGCTGTCAGCTGTATTGGTTCACTGACTGGCTTTCCATGCCAAACCCTGTGTTCTTTCTATTGTGTGACTGTATAAATCACATTGAGGGGCATTTTCAAATAATCTTTAAATCACAATTCTAACAGTAGTACTCTAAAATTTTAAAGTAGCAAATTTGATAAAGAACTTATTTCTCGAACTACAGTACGTGTATGTAGGTAGGTATGCAGACATGTCACTGTCACTATATATATATATATATATATATATATATATATATATATATATATATATATATATATATACAGTATTTAGTATAGACACAATTCTTTGGTCTGTTATGGAAATAAAATAAACTCTCCATTTAATGACTACAAATAAAAGGAATCAGCTATGGTTAGACATTTGCTGTAATATAACAAAATATTACTGATGCATGTTATTGCAAAAAAAATAAAATAAAATAAAATGTTGATTAGGTGCTTAACTCGGTTAGGCACACGTGTTCTCTAGTTTTTATTGACATTCAGGGACAGGTTGCTGCTGAGCCCACATGCAATCAAAACCTTCACCTCGATCTGTATGGAGCTTGATTACTTTCAGTTGCTAGTCCAATCACAGTAAATTACACGATGTAATTATGCAGTTACTGCTATAATTGGTTGAACAGTCATGTGTGAACGGAGAGTACTTTCTGGAACGCTTGGGGTGCCCAGTGATCACAGTCAGTGCAGATGATAATTTGCTGATCTTCACAGGTTTGCTTGTTAGAAAGTCCTGTTGCAGACAGAGTTGCTCAGTACTAGATGGACAAAAAGGGCATCAGGTTGTTTACAATACCAGCAAAAGATGTTAGTGGGACTAGTCAATTTAGTCACTGCAGTAGAAGACAAAATTGACTAGTCCCGATAACAACCAATCTAATGTGTGTGTTAAAACATACAAATAATAATACTAAATACTATTAAAAGTGTGCTAGTGTTAACCATTCTGTCCAACCTAGAATGAAAAGCTGTTGAATGAAAACAGATGGAAGTTTAGATTAAATTGCATTCTAATGGATTTTGTGTGATGTCACAAAGTTATTTCTCTCAGTATCTGTATCCTTACAGATTGAATGGCTGGCATTGGTTAGAGCCTTATCCATAAAACAGAGACATTTTATTATTATTATTATCATTAGGGCATTAACTCAGTTAATGAATTTCCATTTTGTTGAAGTAATAGGCTTAAGGTAGCGTGAAGGTTGTTCAATTGTTCAAGGGGCAGACAGAGATGAAGGAGATTTTAAAAAAGACTAGAATTTAGGCAAATCCCATTACATTCTGGACATGTCAGTCTTTATAAACTGAGAATTTCCCCAAGAATATTAAAAGTGCTAATAGAATGAAATCTTATTGCAAGCTGAAGCAATTATCAAGGAGATGCACTCACCATTTGATTGTTGAAAGCTGCTTAATTTTTCATATGAAACAACCTGATTTAATAATGAAATCATGTGAATGGAATCATATATGCCATGCATGCATTGGCCCATTTATTCTATTTTATTTTTCAATAAATGTCATTATTCATAAGAGAATTCTGAAAGTCAAACTTGAAGTTTGAATGTTATTTTAAAATCATACTCTTTTCTTAATGAAAACAGTGGTGAATATCATAAAAACAGATATGATGGTAAAAGCCATCTTGTCTCTCTATT
This sequence comes from Carassius gibelio, assembly GCF_023724105.1. Lineage (NCBI taxonomy): Eukaryota > Metazoa > Chordata > Actinopteri > Cypriniformes > Cyprinidae > Carassius > Carassius gibelio. Next base: position 7,173,657 of record NC_068383.1, read on the forward strand.
TTAACATAATGTCTGTGTGCTCAGTATTATGCATACTCTAGATTGCAGGCACAGAGCGCACCAATAAAACATGATCACTTTTGACAAATAAACCAATGCACCTTAACAGCTCTCTCTTAATGGAATGTATTACAGGGAGCTGATATTTCTTCTGCCTTTACTCAAAACGGGTCTTAACAGAAACATAAATGTTAAAATAAACTGTGCACTATGCATCTAACATATAAACACTAAAATAATCACAGTAAAGTAGGGGCATTTCCTCTGAGGAGACAATTAAGGCAGTGCCTCAAAATACTGAATGACAAAAAAATACAAAATACTAAAACTGATTGGAGATGATTCTTAAAACTTAGACTACTCTAGATTATATAACTGACAAAAAAAAAATTATGACCAGTCTTATAAAAAAAAAAAACTGATGACTAACTTTTTAACAAGTCTAAGCATTTAATGCAACCAGCCCCTCAATCTATAAGGACAATATATGATCTTCTGGAAAATAACTTCCTGTGCAAAGAGAAATGTAAATGCGCAGAGTACATCAAAATCACCAAAAGTAACATAAAAATCACAACAAAACAAAATAAACTATAATAAAGAGAGCTGATACTTCTATTATATTGATTTTAAATAAGACTTAAATAAAACTATTTACTTTTTTTCATACATTGAAGTAAATTTGGATCAGCATATTTTGTGTTCAACACAAGAAAGAAACTCATGCACGTTTGGGTTTTAATCAACTTGAGGGTGATTAAAAAAAGTGATGTCAGAATTGCCATTTCTGGGTCAATTATCCCTTTGCATAACACATCAGTAAATACATAAACATTTTTTTTTTTTTTTTTCATTTCACAGCAAAAAAAAAGGTTTTAAAGGTCTAGCATCCTCTCATGCACAGATCCACTGAAAGTGCCGAGCAGATACATCCTCATGAGCGTCAGGTAACCATAGAAACACTCTCAACTCATGCTGCTGATGCTGCAAAACCTCCGCCCACTGGCAAACATCACAATAAACACTCCAGTTTGTTACAGCATAATTTGCATAAAATGATTGCATGGATTTATTAACCTCTTTATGTCAGGCATTGGTCTGCAGCATGAACTTAAGGAGCAAGCACTTGTTGTTCTGGGAACAGACAATGATGAACAGATGGTCGCTTCAGTAGTCAGATTAAGCACACAAAGCCGTGACGGGACTGTGACTGTCAGGAAAAGATGTTAAGCTAGTTTCAGTGCTTTGAATTCACCTGGAGAGCTTTTTGAAAACCCAGCGGGACAAACAAAATCCTTCCAGTCTGAAGTGGAACTTTGCAAAGTAAGTTAATGGCTTTTCAGTGATATTTCTATATTTTTTGTCATGCCCATCACCTGGATTCTAGAAAAAGATTCATTTAGAGGTTTCATTCGATAGAGAAGATGTTTCACGTTATAATCGATGGTTGTGGTCTGCTATCAGCTTAAAAGGTCATCATAAATTGTGAATAATACTAAAAATAGTCATCAGTATAATTTTGCATTTTTACAGAGCACACAGTAGATTTATCAATACTGTGCTTGTCGTATATTATATTTTTAGAGACGAGGGGCTGTCAGTGGGAAAGATAAAGTTGCTGAATTTACTTAAAAGCTCATATTCCTGGCCTTGGCCTTTTATTGAACATTTAATACATGGGTCAATATTTTAGTGCAGGTAGTGGCTTTACTGCCATTAGTTCTTTAAATCATAGAATTCCATGGATTGGAGTCCTGAAGCATACCACTCCGCACAGAGTGTGAGAGCACACAAAATAGTAGTGTTTCAAGAAATGATTAACCATATATAAAAGCATTTGGATAATTGGATTGATTCAAAAATCGATATTGTGATCATAAGAATAGCCATTAACAGATACTTCATCATGTTCTCCTCATAGCCTTTTAACCTGCAATCTTTCTCTCATTCTTAAAGCCCAGGTAATGTTTTTGCGGTTTCACTCTTTCACTTTAAGAACGAGGGCTAAGGCAATATTCAGCTGCATGCTAATGTGGGATGGGATTTTTATGCTGGCTGAAAATGTGATAATCACCATTAAAGTTGAGCATCAGGTGGTAAAGAGCGCTCAGATATTGGCTTTTCTGTTGCTATCAAAATGTGGAGCAATTTCTTTATAAACTGTCAGTCAAGATTTTGCAAATGGGTTTTTAAATGAACCCAGCATGTAATATTTTGCTCAAAACATTTCAGATATTGTACTATTATCCGAATACAGGCCTGTACAAAATGCCTATGGTTTGCCAAGCATGCCATCTGTATAAGAAGGCCGACGTAAATTAACTACAATAGATCACATACTGTATATTGAATTGAATAGACTTGTGTCAGAAACACTATTCATGTCTATCTCTAGTCAAAAGGTTACTACTCAGCTGTTGAGAAGGGCTTAGACTGCCAGTACTACAAGGCTGTTCAAATAGCAGGTTAATCATGATTTATCTTTGGGACTTTTGTGGCATCGATTCTTTCCAAGGCTCTTCTTTCTGATTTGACCACTGGACACAAATGGGAGCACTGAGGATTATTCAGAGCAGAGAAATGAGAACTAAATCTGAACAGCTATATTCGGATGAGAAGCTGTAGTAAATGTATTTATGAAGTACAGAACAGAAGTACTTAGAAATCTATACCAATAATTCTCAATCCTGGTTCTGGAGGCCCCCCCAACACTGTACATCTTGTACATCTCTCACCTGATTCAGCTCATTTGCTTCTTAGCAGAGCGCTCCATATCCTAAAACGAGTGCCAAATATGGGGAACATGACTTAATTGAGAAGCAATGAACTATACATTGACATTTATTCATTTAGGAGAGGCATTTGCCTAAAATGACTTACAAAAGAGGAACATTACAAGCAATCTGTCATAGAACCAACGTTATTTGCAATATTCAATAATAGGTTTAGTAAGAAATGCACTATTGAAAGTAAAGAAAATGCCTGTGCACCTCACTCAAAATTAAGCGGCTAATAATGAGATAAAGTTAAATATAAGAAATAAGGTCACATTGTGGGAAAATTCCTATTTGCGAGGAGTACATTTACAACTACTAGGGGGAAATCACTACATTAGGAGTGTCCCTATAGTCATAATTATTATAATCATAATTATAATTTTTTAAATCATGAAAACTAAATCACTACATCAATACAACCTCAAGTAGGGTGGTGTTTTATGTATATATCTTAAACTAAGATTTAAGAATAAAATAAGAGAGAATAACTTTTCCTATGGAAGTTTATTATTTTTATTAACATGTTTTTATTCCTGCATCATTTGTAGGTCTAGTTGTCTTTGACAATCTTGCTGTCTTTCTTAACATCATGATTTGATGGACTGTTTATTGCCACTCTTTTGTAACTGATAAATGGTCTTGTAGGTTATGAGGGTCACTGAAGACGGTCTAGATGTGTCTATTGATTTGTTGTCTGTTTTGTGCATGTGTGAGCAGCTTTCTTGTTATCCAGGCTGAATGCTGAAAAGACATCATTGGCCGATCTGGAAGCCCATATTTGTAAGCTTTTTTGTAGCACTTTTGTTAGCCGACCCATAACAAACCCTCTGCCTCAGTCAATCAGGTTATTTTAAATGGCTTTAAATACTTTGAAACCAAAAAATAAATGAATCAATAAATGAAATTGTGCTTTTGCATTTAGCCTGTCAGTATAAAGCAACACACAAGCAACACAGACGTGCCCTTTTTTAAGTCTCCTTTTTCTTTTGGGGCAGAAATAATTAGCTTCTGATTGCACTGTGATTAACATCCCCTACCCCTGTAGAACTGGTCCAAGCTCCATAGAAGAAAATGCTTTTCGCACAGTGAGATAATATCTGTCCAAACAGATTAAGGATGTGTCCAACCAGTATGTCCACTTCTTCAGAGGGAGACCCTGTGCTCTAATTAAAGTCACATACTTTTGGAGAAGATGAGGTATTTGCATAATTGCATTACACAGCAGTAGCTGTTAATTTCTAATACACTTTGAAATACCAAGGCTCGAAGGAACATAATTAGAAATAGGAAGTTGACCGATTTCTTTCAGTGTCCATTACTTCCTAGTCTTGCTTCAGTGTGTTGCCTCATTCCACTTGCTTTTGTTGAGTTGGAGCATAATGTCATCATTCCTCCCATCAGTGTTCGTGCTGTTTTCAGGTTGCCTAGGCTTTGAACTGCTGAATCTGAGCTTTCTCGTGTCCCTGTGGCATCCATCTGCCAGTAGACGATGTGGTGATAGTGCAGTCTTGCCTCTGGCTCCACGCACAGGAAGACTTTCAGTTCTCGATATCTGTCAGCCTTCCATCTATCCGCTTTGATCATGCAGCTCTGGGATAGAGATCACTTCTCTGTTGAGGGGACACACAGTTCCTTGGCTGATATGAAAAGAGTTAGAAGTTAAATGCAGGGGCAAGAGAAGGGTTTGGCCATGCAGAAATATTTAATGAATAATTAATGCTAATATTTTGTCAATTTTTATTTAAATCTATTGAATCTTGTTAGAATATCAGCTACCTTCCTCTTTCATGGTCAGTATAGATAGAGTACAGTGGCTCTAAGGAGAATTTGGGCACTTAGGTAATAAAATGTCAAACCAAGTGGCATTTATTTAGGGGGACACCAGCTAGCACAAGCTAAATTTGAAGTGGAAACATTTCACAAAAAGTTTGTGAGAGAAAATATTAAATTATAAAACAATTGGTGTTTAATAAAAACGGTCTGGATACATCATGGTTGTCAGATTTACCAGATTATGCCCTTATCAGTCTCAACAAGATGTATCTGTCTGTCCACGCAGAGCACAAAAATGCTGCATGTGACAACAAAATCAGTCACAAATCACAGCCAATCATAAGCGTTTATGCTGTTTGCACGGCATAAAATGTTTATATTCTAGGAACATGATCTTACAGTTAATCGCAGATCTCTTAGCTCCTCCTCCTTTATTCAGCTTATCCAATAAGGATGTGTCACATCTAATGAGAACGAGTCATTGCTATTCGTTATTCTTGCCATCATTCACAGATGAAGACAGGAATTGTGATGGCACATATATATCAACATAACCCTATTCTTTTATCTGCCTTACAAGCCTAAGCAGGACCTGAGGGAACGAGATACTCAGTCTGATTTAACTCCTCTTTGTGGATGACAAGGAGGGATCAGGTTGCAGAAAGTGTGTAATACAGAGAGGGAATATTTTATTTAGCACTGTCACTTGCTGTTTTTACCTTAGGGAAGCTGAAGCTTTGCTAACATCACACATGCTCAGATGTGTGAGATATGAGCATGTAAGTAACAAAGCAAGAAGTAGATGAAAACCGCAGTATGTTTTCACAGCCCCTAAATTTTGGAAAACCAAATCTTGCACTCAAGGTATTATATTTTTCCCCACTATCAGACTTCCTTGAACAATGCTGTGAATATATATATATATCGATCTTGTATGGGCATATGCAGCACATGAAGTATATGGTACCATCGTGCCAAGATCAAAACAGCAGCCTGAGTCAATCAGAAGGAATGTTACTGAGCCTTATGAGTATCTAGGTGTCATGTCAGAGTGGCAAATATCAGGTAAATATAGTGGTGCACTTATTTTTTCCAAAGAGCACTACCGAACTGAAGACTTTCTTTTCTTGTTGAAGAAAATACCTCAAAGACATATTACCAATGTAATTTGTGAAATTATTAGGGCTGTCAAAACCACTTTATTTCTGCTTTTCTGACAGCGCCATCTGCTGGCAGAGAATTAATTAGCATTTTCAATGAACCCATCTGCTGTTTTTGTTCAGACCAATGAACATCCAACCATGTTTTTATGCAGCAAACATGCAGTTGTAAATGTGAACTGGATCGATAAAAACATAATGCATTATAAAAATCTAAACAATTAACCCAGTAAAATTTAGTTAGTTGTCAATTAACATCATGACAATCATGAGATTAATTGCGATTAAATAATTTAATCGATTGACAGCCATAGAAATTATGTTATTTTGAATCATCAATACTGCCCAAATAAACTTTCATTATCAATATATAAATATATCAATAATAAAAATAATAATAAATAAAATGAAGGCAAATGCAATTTCAGTATACACAACTAAGAAAATCAGTGACTATGACAAGTGGAGCAGCCAGTCACTGCCCTCCTTGCGACTCATGGTGAAAGATTTGAGGGCAATGTTTCTTCCAGGCAAGCAGTCAAAGATTGAGAGCACACAGGAAAGGAGAGTCAAATGTGAGTGCTCATTAGTTTGACTATAGCTTCATGCAGGCAGGTAGAGCAGAGAGCTGGCCATTTTACTGAAGTTAATTCCCTGGGGGCAGAGTGATGGCAAACTGTGGGAGAAATCCATGGTTCTGCAGGGTTTTGAAAGAACCCTGAAACTACATTTAAAACTTGAGCCATTCAATGTATGTCATATTTGCTGACGTTTTTATTATTTTGCATTCTATGCACAGCACAAGTTCCTGACACAAGTAAATGTCATTATTATTATTATTATTATTATTATTATTATTATTATTATTATTAATCACAGGAGCTATACCTACATTTTACTTTGTATAATAATAACTCAACCAAAGCTCCCAATTAATGTTATTCCAAACCTGTATGCTGTTATTTTTCTGTGGAATACAACATTTGAAAACAGTTGACTTTTAAGAATTAAGCTCCTGTCCATATAACCACAGTTCTCATCATTATGTGACTGCATTATTTCTGTTGAATTCACTTTACTCCATAGTTGGGTCCTGTTGTTAATTTTTAAACCTAATAACCTAATATTGTCAAAATATACATATTGGGTTGCTTGATGAATGTTTTGATTAATAATATTTTAGAGTTTGTCAGTTTGCAGTACATATATATATATATATATTTATATTTGTTGTCATGATGTATAAAATTTTGTTTCCTGGTCCAAATATCTACTCCAATTCAATTGAGAATTCAGCTGCTGTTTTTGAGCACTATTACTTTAAAACACAAACTTAAAAAAAAAATAAAACTCACAGTGTACACTACAGTCTCCTGACTCATGGTGTTCCAGACACTAATCTGTTAATGATTCATAATATATGAATCACTGCATAGCCAATGGAGATTTCAGTATAGATATTAAGGTTACAAACATGACTGTTCAGTAGTACTATCAGCACACCATCAGTGTTTATTAGCACCATTTGTTGTTGATATTTGCACTTGATATTTGAGATTTGACTTAAAAACCAGAATGAGTTTTCATTTTAAAAAAACTATGACATGAACATAGTCAGATTTGTGAGCAAATGACACTTCAGTGTTAGACAAAAGCATAATTATTATATAAAAAAAGTTTTTATATGAACTGATTCTGTAGCATTATGTGTTATCTACTGTACATACATTTCTTTTTTTCTTCTTCTTTTTTTAAAGCTGTAATCATACTATTTTTGCAAAATACATTATTGTCTTGCACATATTTGCTTACAGAGATCTACATCCTTGTTTTCCAATCAAAACCTACAGTACATATCCGGCTGAAGAAAAGCATCAAGCGGCTACATCAAAAAATAGTCAAGGTTCAGGAAAGACAAACATGAGAAACCCAGACCTAGTTATCATTGCCCTGGTGCTCAGCTGTGTAATAGATGGTACAGTCTACAGCCAGGTAACCTGCCGCAGAGCCACGTCTCGTGAATGGCACACTCAGCCAAAGAACATCAGCGTGAGGTGGACCCTCATGGAGAACACCTGCAGCAGCTTGACCCAGTGCTGGAGTAGACAAACAGAAACAAATGGACACTTGTGGGCAACTGGGCCATATCACTTTCCTCAGCTTTGCCCATTGGAATTTCAGCTTGGAGATGTGATGTTTGTTTCTGCTGACAGAAAGCTGGAACAATATGGTATCCACCTAATTATTGTGTCCAAAGGGGAGTTTGAAAACTGCTTGATTTTAGAGCCAAGAAAGGAGCAGTTGGTGTTTGCCAACAATATTAATGGTACTTTGCAAGTGGAAACGAAATGGCTGAAGACCGGTATGAATTACTTCACTGTTGCTCATAGAGGCAGTAGTCATCTATGTAGGCTTGGCCTACGCATTGCACTTCTGGTAAAGCCTCAGCACTGCCAGAGCTCACCTCTTCTTCGCCTGTGTTCGGGAAATGGTGAATGCAGAACTACATTTAAAGACGATTCATTCAGCTGTCAGTGCCACAAACACTTTTCAGGAAGTTATTGCGAGAACATTGATGGATGCTATGAGCAGCCATGCTTAAATGGAGGCACCTGCCTGAGCAAGAGAACAGCCTACACAGATCTGCCACCTTACGAATGTCTTTGCTCCTCTCCGTTCACAGGTAAGGAACTCTAGTTTACTTTGTCAAAAAAGAGCATATATCTGTTGTGTAATACACCTTTTGCAACAAAAGTTTAAATTATTAAATAATGAAATACATAAACTTTCTATGAACCTTCAAACCTCCAGCTTTTCAATTTTGAAACTTCAATTTGTGAAGTAAACCCATAACCCATTATTTGTGATTAAAGTTGGACAAGGCAAAAATATTTTCTGTTGTAATAAACATTATGCCACAAATGCAGTCAACTTTTAACCCAAAGCTCAAGATGGGGGGTTTCATGACCCTTTAATGCAGAGTCCATTATGAATCTATACTGACCTTTCAATCATAATGGATGGGGGATGTGTAATGGGTGTCCACCCACCTACAGAGAACAGCCTAGTTTCTTTGAAGACAAGTATTTATTATTTATCTCTCATAATTGTAATTGTTCTACATTTAGCACTGTGCAATTATTTTAAAACCAGAATATTTATTTCATAAATTGACCATTTATTCAAATAAGCATTTTTTTTACCCCTACCCCACCACCGTCTCTTTAGTTCCCTAATCATGTTAATTATTCTCAAATGTTTTTCTGCCACATGAAATAATTCTTTAATTGAGTGATATAGTTTTCCTCCTCCTTGCTTGTCAATAAAATCGGCATTCAAATGTGGTTTAAATTTTGGTCTCTTGGTGAGCAAAAAAAGAGTAGAGTATTCAAAGTGTTGTAATATTGTCATACTAGATAATGTGGTTTGTTATTTTTGTCTGCTGAATAATTCATTGTACTTCTGTTAGAAGCACTGGAGTTCCTTAGAGACCACTGGGTACCATGCACAACTAGGCCAGTGTAATCAAAGTCATATAAAAGCAGAGAACCGAATTTGATTACTGTTGGAATATATATATCTCACTCAAGAGCATTAAATAATAATAAATAAATAATAGTATACACATAAAATATGATTGGTTTCATTTTGATAAAGAGGGAAAAAATAATAAATTGTTATGATTGGCTAGCCTTTTCTGAAATGTGTACATTTTCAGCTCTTTGACATTGCGGACATTCGTGGTCACGTTCAGAAAGGCGGCTTTGCCTTTCATTGAAAGGCAAATCGACAACCAGCATTGGCTCACACGTGTCACATGACAAATTGATTCGAGATACACTTTAAAATGCTGGAAGTTGATGTTAGAGAGCAACGACAGATAGCAACGTTATCTGTAAAAGGCTTGGGATGTTGTTTACCATTTAATGGACTACTTTTGTGTTTTCTCAAGCTTAGCATTTAAAGGTGCTATAGAATGCATCGATACAATCTTTTAAATTGTTCTCTGATGTCCCCAGAGTATGTTATATTAATATAATATTTGTTTATAGCTTCTAGAAATAGTTAATTATATATATATATTATATTTTATATATAATTATATTGTTATTTAATAATTTTTAACTACCACATTCCTATTCACGATCATTCACGTGAAGGCAGCATTAGTGAAAACAGGCAGAGACAATGGTAGCTTTAGCAACATTAGCCTTACAGCGAGCCAAGAATCTATTTTGGAAAACAAAATATGATGCGTGATGCTCACTTTGTCTGGAGTCTGGAAATTTGCGCACGAAGCGTTGGTATCGATTTTTCTTTCAGAAATAATCTTTGCACAACTCCAGCGCTGAACTGACCTTTGTTTGTGAGGAAATCCGGCATAAAATGTAAGCACAAACTATAGGACGTTTTCCTGAAAACTTCCTTCGAACATTAAATTTAACCACCCAGTCCTTTTAATGGCTCTCAGCAGCTACAGCAAGAGAACAGTAATGGTGGACCGCAGCTTCTCACTCAGGGCTGTGCATATGCTAATAGAGCACAGAGCTTCACAAATGGGCGCCACTTTCACAGACTGTCATCATAGTCTGGAACTGCTCATTTGGAGAGACAGTTTATGATTTTTTTGGAATCATAAAAGAATCAAAAGTGGATCTTTATTATAGGTTGCTTTCACACCCTGCGGCCACACAACTGTATTCAAACACCTTATAAAAGTGATTTTTGCATTCTATGGCATCTTTAAAATCACCATCTACTTTCCTTGTATAGCAAATCCAATGACTGGATAAAAATACTGCATTGGGACATTTGTTTCTTTAATGTCTATTGATATTTACAATGTTTTTTTTTTGTTTTGTTTTTTTTAGATCGAACCATAATACACTATTTGAAGTGTAGTAAAGTCAATATTTTGGTAGTTATATCACTTAAGATAATATGACATAATTTAATAAATTGCGGGGGGGAAAAATCTTTAACATTGTTATGTAACAGTTTTTACATCAGGTGCGTCAAGAATCAGATAATGAGAATAAATATGCATTAATCGATGCAATGTCTATATTTTCATTCATAGGTGTCAACTGCTCTGAGATCACTGGCCATCAAAATTGCAGTAAAAGGTGCAAAGATGGAGCTTGTGTACAAGTCTCATCAACTTCCTACAGATGTGAATGTTTCACAGGATATACAGGTAAGTATGATTGCAAATTTTTCTTAAAATCAAAAACATCTCTTATAAAAAGCCACTGTGAATTATGCAATACTTTACAATAGAGTGATATTTCTTCTGAGGTCCAGTAATGGATGTTTAATTTTTTACTGTTTGGCTTCATTTGACTCATTATGTTTTGATAATGAGTCATGTGATTAATGATGGAACATTTTGGTGCCTTCACAATGGCAGCGCACTTATGCAAACTCAAATCTGAGGCTTTTTCTATCTCTGCCCGCATTAAGCTGTCTTTCCTAAGTGAAGAAGCAGATTTGAAAAATGGAACAGTTAAAGCCTTCATATACGAAAGTCTTCAGAAGATCCCTGGTGCATAAATGGCCAATTATTTAATTAAGGCTTTGGCTGTGGCTTATTTGAGTGATATGCTGAGGTTGATAAAACACATGAATGGGGCCTTTCCTGTAGAAAAGAGACAGCAATAAACAATTTATGCTCCGGTGTCCTTCCCAGACATTTATAAGGCACAACCATGACATGCTTTTGGAAAGTAATGAGGCTCATTTGCTTCTTTAAAACCATTGCTGGGCTAATGAGCATCTCACCCACAAATGTGTAACAAAAGTTTTACGGTCCCTTGGGTGTTCCTGATAATAACATCATGATAAAGTCTCCAGTCTGAGGTCCAGGTGGCCTTTGCTTGTTGATAAATTGACTTTTGTGTGGCGGCAGTTTGTTCAAGCAGATAGCAGACTTTAATGTCATGCCTACAGCTTTAATGCGGAAGAAAAATGTCCAGTTTGTCTGACACAGATTTAGGGCTATCACAGTTTATGATGAATTTCCACTTGAGATTCACCATTCACAGTAAATCGGCCATGAAACACTTGCAATCTGCATCATGGCCTCTTTTGAGAATACTATCAGCTTCAGTGTAAAAAAAAAAAAGAAGCTTTCTCTAATGTCTCTAAAAAATGCATCTTTTTGGATTATCTGACTCAAACATTTTTAGTAAGTCCCCAATTTCATTTTTGCAAACCTGATCCACACCACATAACTATGTTGTCTGAATCCCCCCCCCCCCCCAAAAAAAAAGTACATTATAGTCTAATTGGTCAGTAAAGATTTTAAATGTAATATTTTTTTTTATAAATATTTGTTATCATATTATAACGACTTTTTTTTCATTCTGTTCACTTTATTTAAACAGTCTATTCTGATTTAGCACCACCTATCAGGTTTCTTGTTCAAACATGATTGCTTCATATTCAATTGGCTTGAAATTGATATTCTGTGGCATTACACGGTATTTACATTTTTAAATAAACTGTTTCAATCAAGTTTAGCTTGATCAAAAAAGGACACTCAAAAATTTAATTTTGCTGCTTTTTCAGTTTAAGTAAAAAAAAATAAAACAAATCAGTTAAATCATCACAAATCATCCTGTTACTGAACGGTGAATATATATCAATGTGTAAATACAGTTAAGCATCTGATGTTTATTTTGTTTGGTTTAAGAGTTACATTGCTTAAGAGTTCAGCAGGTAAAATGTGACAACTTTATGAGTACCTGCTTGTTTGCTAGGGTGTGAAGCTGGACATTAATTCTTCCTGAATATTCAAAGAATCTTAAAATGCTGTAGGGGTTTTGAGAATAAATCATTTGCATCTGATTTGCCTTTACCGCAGCCATATTTTTGTAACGATTCAGCTCAATTAGACATAAGTGTTGTGCCGTGACGTCAGTTCATCAACACAGTTCCTCACTGCTTATTCTTGGAGCACCTTGTAAGGAAGGGAAAGCAACCGGTCTCCAGTTCTGCTCTGTTTGGCCCCCTGTGGGGCCAGCAGCTCTCTGACTTTGCCCAAGCTGTCACCCCATTAATCACATTGAAGTTAACGGTTGGCCCGGTACCGACTGCCCTTACAGACCAGAGCCTGCACACATAATAATGAGCCCCACACGTGGGACACTTCAAATGCGATTTTCTTTTGATTCCACTCTCCTGTGTACCTTATTCAGACGGCCTTGGGTGTTTGTATCCGCATGTTATGGAATTAATAGGATATGCCCTATTGGATACACTATTAATTTTGCTGTTAACCCGCCTCATGGTTTTTGTGGAAATTCCAATGCTGTTATTGACTTGTTTCTGAGTGGTTTAATAGCAGGTTGGGTTTTGATTCGTTGATCCGTTTCATATGACTGCTTTTATGATTTTCAAGAATAAAATAATATGTTGAGCTTTGAGTTTTATAATGTCAAGAGCTTTTCATTTTCAGTTTCCCTCTGTGGATACCAGAGAAACACTGCAGAGAGATGTACACTTAGACTGACGCCCCCCAATGGTGCGTCCAATGGTGTGTCCTCAAAAGCAGTTGGGCACCTCTGGGACGGATGACCTTTGTATCATTCTGTGAGCTTAGCATGCTAGAATATGCTTTAAAAAACTGAAAGACAAAAGGAAAGGAAAACACAGTAACAAGGAAGATAAATGAGTTAGCTCCTGCTGAGGAACATGGAGGGGGGAAAAAAGCAAACAGAGCACCACTAGGGAATAAAATCAAATCATGTTCACCTTGAACCTACAGTGCTGCATAGTCAAGTCTAAATTTAACCTGAGAGGAGCGAAAATCAGTTCCAATCCACAGTTACCAGAGGAACCAGCAGCCTAGATGTCCTCGGTCCAAATCATTCCTGTTTGTTTAGGTTGTTCGGTTCAGGGAAGATGGGGACTTAATATGGACCCTTGAACCTCCACATTAGTGAATCAATGAGATAAGTGGGAGGGCGATAGAAGCTTTATGTGCTCATTTTTCATCAAACCAAATGAGAGCCATGGGACGCCACGCTGAGACTCTCAGTACTGGTGATATGTTGGAACAATTGTCCACTGTCATTGCAGTCGTAAAGTTTGAGCATTTGTTTTCACTAAGCAGTCAGAAGCTAATACTTATTATAAAGTTGATTTGGAAGCTAAAGAGCAGCTATGTTTAATTAGATTAGTAATGTTTTGAATAACATTTAAGCATGATTCTTTCTAAAAGTGCATTTTTTAAAGCCCTTTTAGAAACACTTTTAGGTAAGCAGAATAGCATACTTCAATAAAATAAATAATGACATATACAGATCCCGAGAGGGAATGTACTATTGAAAATCTCATTACAGCTGTGATTTGAACTTTGGCACAAACCTAGCATAAATAGGATAAACGTAAAAAAAGAAAAGGTGGAGCAAAAGTAAAGAAAAGTTGAAATCATTGTAAATAAATAAGAAATCTAGCCTCTAAACAATGTTTTCCCACAAGCGAGTTGTTGCTATGCAACAAAGTAACAATGTTGCATTTTAATGCATTGCCCTTTAACTCGATGGATTTTAAAAAAAGTTTAATCATAAATAACAGTCTGTTTTTTTTACTTTTTTTTAAAATAATTTTTATTAAAATAACAAGATGAACTAGGAAATAAACATATTAATATTATAATATAATATTGCACTTGTTGTTTCTTGTATCTCTCAATATAGAATAAAGACAAAGATACAGACTGACTGATGATCTGTGATTTCATCAGCGTGATTTCATGCACAAATGCTTGTATACGTGCAGTGAATCAGTGAATCAGACCCACTGTCTAAATCAAAAATGCTTTGACAGAAGCATGTGTTTCCATTCATTTTAATTATGATCATTTCATATTCATTCATTCTCCATAAATTCCTTCATTGCAGGTACTTACTGTGAGCGAAAGAGGCTCCTCTGCGATTCAAACCCATGCTGGAATGATGGTCGCTGTGAGGAGACTGCTAATGGATATGTTTGCACATGCCCAGGGGGTTTCACAGGCCTAAACTGTGAGACCACCACTGAGGCTGACAGCTACTGCAAGTCTAACGGATGTCAACTGGACGAAGCTTGTGCCACAGACAAACTTGTGAGGCCTTTTACTTTTTTTTTTTTTTTTTTTACAATACTCATAATGCTGTTTTTGTTGTTGTTTTTGTTTTTTGTCTGAGAGAATGTGATTAATTTGAAATACCACATGCTAATTTTTGTGACACTTCTGAAGCTGATAAGCCTTTGTCACGTTTAAGGTTACAATAACCATTAATAATTGTTTTGATAGCAGAATGGGTAAGGCATAAGGTTTTTTTTAATTTCTGCCATGTTCACTTAGAAATGTTTCCCCAGATTGTTACAGTTGCAGTCTGCTGCTCATGAGCCATTACTG
The DNA here is from genome assembly GCF_023724105.1 of Carassius gibelio. Lineage (NCBI taxonomy): Eukaryota > Metazoa > Chordata > Actinopteri > Cypriniformes > Cyprinidae > Carassius > Carassius gibelio. The sequence continues at coordinate 7,188,773 of NC_068383.1, forward strand.
TTATGAAGAGATGAATTTAGAAGAAAGTGTGCCAGTGGCAGACTAATTGCCATAAGTGACCTTCATTTCCTCGTAGTGAATTTCAGCACACAGGCCTGTCCGCAGCAGATTCTCATGAGATGCTTTAGTCATTCGAGAGCATGGACAGTAAAGATAGACATTAATCTCTCTCTAACACACATATACACACTCAGACACATTAAATTGATTTGTTTGACATTGATTTGGTTTGTCTGAGACATCCTCCTAAGAGAGCTCATCTGTATGAAAATGAAATAATCCTTCACGCCCCTCTAGAACTGCATCGATGCTTGTATCAGTGAGAGTCTCCATCTTACTTTCATCTGGGATTGTTCTCTGCTTCTATTACTCCTCTTTGAATGACTGAGTCAGAAATATTATTGATGTCAGGATCGGTTAGTGCAAGTCGGTGAGCAGAACTGGTTAATGGCTTATATACTGTATTGCGTTTTTCAGCTCTGGACGCCTCCGTGCTGGTTATTTCCATGTTTTAACATAATTTAACATGATTCTTTTTTTGTCTCACTGTACTGCTACTGCAGTATGATTCTTGTATTTATCCATATGAAATTAAATGATTTAATTTACAAATACAACATCTGGATTTTTTATTCACTTGTATTTTATGTCTGACCATTATATATCTTACTACATTTTGAAACAAAAACAAAAATTACCTGGAATTTTAACATTTGGAGTAAGATTCCTATATAAATAAATAAAGACTTTGATGCATTTTATTTGTTTGCAGCTGAATTACATTACATAGCCAGAAACTGTGTTTGGCTTCAAATTAGTGGAAATGTGAGTTTGCAGATCTCTTGGGACAAGTTCAAACTCTGATCAAACCCCACTACTACTTTGGTGGAAAAATGTTAAATGATGCAGATACTGTATAACATGTTCAGTCCCACCTTAGTATGTGATAAGATGTCTGCATGTTTCTCCACTTGACATGCAACTAACCCTCCTTGGGGTGGTCTTTTTCTTTTTTGCAGAATTTCACATGTATTTGCGTAGGCCCGGAATGCCCAGAGCAGGCAGAGGTGTGTGGAGCTTTGCCCTGTCTCAACGGTGGCATGTGTGTAGTTCAGAATGGCCAGTATCATTGCAGGTAAGATGCTCAGGTCAGCAGGGTTGACATTTTTATTACCATTTCTAGCGTTGTTATCATTTTATTTTATTTGGATGCAGCCGGCTTGCTCAGACAGTGCAGAGTGGCTGTGCAAGCTCTGATGATGACATGGCTATTTCACAGCTCAGTGAGAGAGCATTTCATGTTTATTCTAACACTTTTAGTTCCCCAAATGCTCACAGATCAGTGTTTTTACAACTGTAGAATATTTTTTGTCATGTACTCTTAACGCTGTATTGCGTTGTGTTTATCAAAACGAAAGTGAAAAAAAATATAGATAAAAATACAGATTTGCTGATCTAATGTAGGCTATATTCTTTTATATACAGGTGCTGTTTCTGGTTGCTGCAAATGACTTAAAATACCTGGACGTTGTCCCTGTGTAAACTTGTTTAATTGGTTAGCTTGTTAGCTAGTCCATGCTCATGGTGTCTTGTGTATATTATAGTAATTCAATCTAATTGAAGCTCTTGAAGTTCCTTGCACCGTGTACTCTGAGACACGCTTACGTGTTTGTCGTGTTTAATGTTGGTTACTTTAGAAGTAAATAGGTTGTGAACAGGATTATACATTGATTTTTATGGGGAAGTTGTGGCTTAATGGTTAGAGGGTTGGACTCCCAATCGAAGGGTTGTGAGTTCTAGTCTCGGTATGGTTCACCATACTTGGCTGAATGTCACTTCACTTTATACTTTTCACTTTTACATTGTCTTGTGTGACCTCACGTGTCTAGAGGCCTGCATAGCACCTTTTGCATAGTTTGTTAATCAAAGGTATGCATTTTACATGAATTTGGTCAATTGCTTTTTTTTTATGAAATTTTGAACCGCTGAAAATCACATACTGTGAGTTTTTCCTGTTATTTTACTGGCCAGAAATAGGAATACAGTCTGTAGACAGTGAAACATTCGTTAAATTTCCAGTGGTAAGGTGCAATATTCAGCCTGTGACAGCTTTTGAATGACTTCCTGCTGATAATGAAGGAATCCGCTAAAGTTTGGCTGCTTTATGAGTTCTTCCAGTCCTTGGGGGGCTCATAGTTATGTCTTCTTTTGCTCCTGATCATCTTTTTTAGTTTTTATTAGCAAAGATCACTTGAATCAATACATTTGATGGGCCCTCTGACTAAATGACAAGCCAAAGATAAGATAGGGATTGAAAGGGGAAAAATGAATTAAAAACTGAGCATGACTAGAGGATGATAGTGTGTTTAAAGAGAAGGAGAGATAAAAGCGAAAGCAGCCGGTCACCTGGGAGTCTGTGTTAATAATTGAGTGATTTTGCCTTTGTGTGACAGAATAAGATCACTGAAGTCTTATCACAGCAGAAGCAAGGCCAAGATCTGGCTAAGGCCAAAGAAACAAGAGGATTTTCTCTATTTATGTCTGTCAGGGGTTGAACATTTAACAGAGATTCTTGTCATGTGTTTGCTTAAAGGATCTCTTAATACTCCACAAATGTCACCAAGGAGCATAATGGTCATTATGAGACACGTGTAACATCTAAAAACAGCAGTAAAATGCCTGCATTTCATCCCATTATCATTGATTGTTACTCTGGGTCATTTTTACTCTATTTTTATATGTGGCTAAAGTTAATGTCATGTTCTTGCAGATGCCGACCAGGTTTTTCCGGAAAGAACTGTGAAGAAATAATTGACTTCTGCAAGCTGCTCAATATTAACTGCCTGAATGAGGGATTGTGTCTCAGCCTAGTTGGAGGATATAATGTAAGTAACCTCATTTTTGGAATGGTTCATTTGTACAATAAAATCCATAAAAAAAATAATTTCAGATAGCATACATTTCTTATATTGCTCTATTATAGAGAAGCTAAATCTTAGAAGTTTAGAAGAGGTAATGTATATGCTTTATAAATGCAGGAAATGTAAAAGTTGGGAGAAAAGTACTGTCTATATATTACATACAGTATATTGCAAATTAGCATCCCAACAAAAAATCTCTCCTTATCTCTGGCTAATGCATGTCTATTAATTTATAAGAGTTCTCAGTCTTGCAGTCACATTATCCTTGATTTATTCTTGTGTCTCAAGGTTTCAGCTATCCTGTTCTATTTCAATATCATCTTTCTGTCACTCCCATCAACAGATCTGCTCTTTGAGTGATGTGTCTCAGTTATACACTGTTGACTGATGCAGTCGCATCGCTTTTTCTTATGAAGTGCTCTAGAATATTAGAATATGTGCTTCACATACATTGATTTACTTGAAGTGCAATTTATTAAACTACATGGGGATCTGACACAGTCATGAAAAGGGTTTGCATGTATGAATATAAATGCTGTTTTGATAATGGACAAATACTTTTGAAGCAATAAATGACCTATGATGGAGCCTGGTTGTTAAATGCATAGTTTGCCTAAAAAAAAAAATTAAAATAAAAAAAATTTGTGAAGTTCCTTGGAAATAAAATATAGAATACAGGTTTGGGACAACATGCAGGTGAATGAATAATTACAACATTGTATTTTTAATTGAACAATTTAATCAGAATGTCTGTTTATTTTACTGGTATAGAAATCATAAAATGAGGTCTGAAAAAAAATCTACATTCTCAAAAATGATGGAAAAAATAGCTTTTGAGTATGTCAGCATTAACTTTGAAAGATGAAGTAAAAGTTACAGTGAGCTGCTAACATTCTGGGAAGCTCAAAATGTGTTCTTGAAGACTTTATGTCTGATATATATGACTTTACTTAAAATAACCTGCGGGGAAAAATGAAACTTGAAAAACTGCACAGATTCTGTTGTGCACTGAATTTTAAAGCACTGTTTCTCTGCAGAAGTGTCTGTGATGTATGTAAACATTGGTTATTATAAGAGCTGATTTGGTTAGTGTGCTGTTTGGAGACATCTGGTTGTTTAATTACTAATCACTGTCATCCTTAATTAAAACTTTGACATAGTCCAGGAAACACGCCGCATTTCTTCATTAGTAAATTGGTGAAGAATCTGTTGGTCATCAGCAACATTTTTCTTCAATGAAGAACAATGCCCCCCCCCTCCCCCCCACATATACTTATTAAACACTAGTGTGCTATGTAATTGCCTTCTAAATAATAATGATTCTTAGAATCGCCAAGGGCTTAATTAACTAGGAATTCTAATTTTAGGATATTTAGTAAAATTTAATTTGTAGAGAACAACATAGGGGATTGGAAAATGCAATTACCTTTTCATGTAAGCTTGAATGCAAGTTTAACCAGAATATAAAAATAATAGCAGAGGATTCTAGATGTTCTTTATTTGGTACATTATTTTATATGCATTTAGTGTTTTTGCTGATAGATTGAATATCTAATAATTAAGATTAATTACTAAAATATCTTTACCCCCCACAGTGTCTCTGTGCACCAGGATGGACGGGGGAGTTTTGTCAGTACTTGGATAACGCATGCTTAGCCTATCCAAACAGATGCTTGAACGGAGCTACTTGCATCAGTATGAGTGAGCCAACTGCACCCCCGCACTATATGTGCACCTGTCTCCCTGGATACACAGGTTAAAAGAAATCTATATCAACAAACTCCAGAATATGTTATCCTGATTTATGTTTGAGTTTGCAGAGCGTTTGGCAGCAGAAGTTTTTTAAAGCCACTTAGAATATATTTTTTTTTTTTCTACAGTATGGTTGGAGAGGAGAATTATTGTCACGTTTTCATACAGAGATTGCATAGAACAAAAATTGTTTCCTCATAATTCTGCTATATCTGTAGAATTCTGAATATTGAATATAAAATATATCTGTCATCCACGGTAACACGGTGTGTTATTCTGGTGACATTTTTGAGATAGTTACATGACACTCAGGCTTGAGGACTTCAGGACAGAATTTAAAGTCCACTTGAATCCCAATAAAAAGATTAGATTTGAAATAACGTAGCAAACTGGATACAACATTACATTTTGAATGAAAGGAAACCTCTAAAAACATTATTATTATTTATATTTTAGGTAAATTTCCCAGAATCCTCTACTTTGCTCAAACCTAGATCTGTACCCTAGGTCTTACCCCATCTGTAGAGAGGAAAATGTTCTACCTATCAGGATTTTTATTTATATATATATATATATATATATATATATATATATATATATATATATATATATATATATATATATATAAAATATGCACATTTAGTCAAAATGAATTGTGTAATCATGTTTTGCTACAACATTTCTCTTAGTCCCATTCTTGGAATCACAGATCAGTAAATTACTCTTCTTGTCAGTCAACATTCTGTAGGGCATGGCAAGTTCTATTCAAATTCCAACTCATGAATTTGAATAGGAGCCAGTTCTGAATTTTTCCCTAGTCTGAATAAAACAGTTTCATGTCCAACATCTATATCTTCCACAGAGTGTGTGTTCCAATGAGACGAGTCCCAATGCCCTGAGGCATTCCTTTACTGTAACTCCTCTTTGCACATTGCCCGCCTAACTGGATTATTCTATAATTTGTTTCATCATGCCTGCTAAATGAAGGGCAAATAGAGGTTAGAGAACACTTAATCAGTAAATCTATCTGGGAAAGCAAGATCTTTTATTAGCTTGGCCACCAGCGCATGAGCACAGAATGAACTATTTGCTTAAATAACCCAGAAACAAATAAACAATCAAGACAAATGATTTACTGGATTTCATCAGCCGTGACGTGTTGATCTCAGTGCCATGCGTTGCGGTTCAATGCTCTTGCATGGGTAAATGTGAAATAGTCTTTTATAGGCACTTTACATGAATTATAGATCATCAGCATTTCATGACACCTATAAACCATAACATGTTATGAAGCCATATTATTTGAAAAATGCCTTCTCTGAGAGATTTCCTTTCAGTAATACACAGTAGATCTCGTATTTTCAATAGGATAATCGCCAGTGCTTCTGTCCTTGTTATCACCTCTCAGTCTCCTTGATGGCTCTATTTCCCATCTAAGCAGATGAAGAAATCTTTCTTTCAGCATCCCAAGTGTCAGCAACAAGAGGCACCTGACAATTTCTTCCTTTCTGTGAGCTTTATATTGGATTAGAATACTATTATGAAAACATGTCACAGCTCAAACCTCAATGTTTTATTTAGATATCTTGATGATGCTAATGATATCCCCATCGATTAATGACCTCAGAGACTTTAAAAAGACCATCCCTGTCCCATTTCTCACCACGGTATTTCCAGAAGGCCAATGTGAAATGTCAAGTGCTTTCATTATGATCTTCCTTGAAAAAGTCAGATGGCATGTTGAGGGAAGATAATGTGACTTCTTCCACAGCAGAGAAAAGCACTAAAAGCATTGGTGAAGCAGATCTTGCACTGGATAAGACTTTTGAATAATTTCTTTCTACAGCTTACCTTGCTTTTTCCATGCAAAGATTTGATTGATTTGATTCCATGTTATTTTACTTGTTATGTAATTGTGTGTGGATGGACAACATTAATAGAGAACTGCCAGCGAGTTGGGAAAATGACCTTCAGAACAGTTCTTGGGTTGCTGCTGGATACTAACTGCTCTAAATATAAACCGCCATAACACCCACAAAAATCTGAGAATCAGTGCCATATGCCCTATTTATGAAGTTGCCTGAGGTCAACCTAAAGATGCAGCTTAATTTTTAATGCACTGCTATTTGTAATCTTCAAGAAAAAAAAAAAAATGTATATATATATATATATATATATATATATATATATAAATATATATTATTATATATATATATATATATATATATATATAAGCCTTTTTTTCTGTGGAATAAGACAAGGGGAGGATTTCCAAATTTGCTTGTAAATCCCAAAATGTCAAAAGTGAAGTCAATATCTTCCAGGGAGATGGAGCGTAAAAGCTTAACTAACACTCCATTCGCACCCCATCTTCCTGCAGGACGCTACTGTGAGGCTGAAGTAAATGAGTGTGATTCCAGTCCCTGTCAGTACCAGGGAACATGCACTGACTTTGTTGGATTCTACAAATGTGCCTGTCCTTCAGGTATGAGTTTCTCTTACTCCTAAGAAGTTTTTAAATGTATTTAATTTTTTTTTAAATAAATATATATATATATATATATATATATATATATATATATATATATATATATATAAACATTTTTTTTTTTGGACTGTGCCACAAATCCCCACTGCTCCAGCACCAGTGGCTCTGACTGACAGCTGAGCAAATCACTCCCATTCTCACACTGCCAGAGCTCATTAATGCTGCAGAATTGTGTCAATATTGTGTTATGAAATGCTCTTCCCTTTTGAGGCCGCTGCATTGATATGGTTCCCTCTCGTAATTGTTGGTTCTGCTCACTCTTTCTGAGGCATGATTTGCATTCACTGATGCAACCTGATGGCTCACCCTAGAGATTGGCAACTCACTGGCGGGGTTACAAGCATGCTTCTCTGCCAGCTGCTCCCTTCCGCTCAATGAGTAGACGACCCAGAGTCCCAAACGCCCCCCTCCCTAAACCTGCCCACGCGTGCTCGACGCTCAGAGAATGGGATACAAAAGGGAGAATCATCTGAATGACTTCTTCATAAAAAGATTGAAGATGTTTTCTGTTTAAAAAGTAAAAAAGCTCGACTAGGCTATTGTGAAATAGTAGGCATAATTTAGCAAAGATTATTGACTTGAAGTATATAAAATTAAGTTGAATTTAGAGTCAAATATAAAATATTTTAAGTGGTCAGTTCACTTCAAAAATGATGTCATTATTGTCATTATTTCTCACATTTCATGCTTAAACTGAAATATGTTTTTCTGTGGATATTTTGAAGAGCGTTGGTAAGCAAACAGTTTATGAGGCATTTCTCAAAATATCTTTTATGTTCCATCGAAGATAAAAATAATTCAGGTTTGTAACAGCATGAAGGAAAGAAAATGACAGAATTATCATTTTTGGGTTTAATGGCATTATAAATCATAAATGTACCTTTGAATCGGAACATGAGGCATTCCAGGTTTTTTTTTTTTGTTTTGTTTTGTTTTTTTGAATTATTACCTAGGTTGGTGTTGTTGTAAACAATGATTGTAAAATTATAAAATATAAAAAAATAAAAACAACAGCTGCATGAAATACAGCAGAGTGGAACAGAACGTAGGGGTCTCAATATTTTTCAAAGTTGAGTTGTTTTTAACTGAGTGTGTAAATAGACCAAGAAATAAAGTATTTTCTTTTATTTATTTTTTATTTGTGGAGTTATAAATGTTGACATTTTAAAACATTTTCCGAAAGCCTTTTAAAAGTATCAAAGCAAAAAAAAAAAAAAAAAAAATACCAAATAAATCTACATTAAATCACTAGTTGACCTCTATAATAGACTGTAGTCGGCTATCCTGACCCATCCTTAATTTTCATGAGTGTGATATTCCTGCTTAAACCTCTATGTGAATGCCTTTTGAAATTATGCATATAAACCAATGCAAGCAAGCCAAAAAATATTCTCTCTTTCCAAAAGCCCTTGTACAAACTAGCCTGGCCTCTTTCTGACCTTTACAATTTTGTTCTTTTCATTTGGACTGACTGGCTTTTCGGCTTTGAATAGGCTTTCAAAAATTGATTGCCATTTTCTTTTACTTCTTTTACCCTAGAAACAAAGAGGGGAAAAAGAAAGAAATTTGATTTCCAGCTTGCTTCATGTTCACTGATTGACCTTATTGATTGAGGCACAATGACGTGAGGAATATATGCAGTGTGTTCTCAAAGGCATTAACAAGAGCTAAAGCGTTTCAATCTTGTTTAATCTTTTAAATTCTGTTTTTGCACAAGGTTCTTTTAGTTCCCAATCAAGGAAGCAGGGACGTTGAAGTCCAAATGTTTCTTCAGATTGTTTTCTCACCTTCCTTTCCAGGATACACTGGGGTTGACTGTGAGGTTGACATAAATGCATGTGCACCTCCAAATGTCACTTGTCCCCCTGGAACATTCTGTGTGGATTTGCCAGGTGACCAGCTCCATATATGCCACACTCAGTGTCCTCGCTCTCTACAGGTAGGTCAGAAGGGTTCAGCCCCTGATACAATACACAAGTTACAACAATACGACTGTTTAGAACAGGGGAGTTTACTCCGAGGAGGCAGTGTCTACTCAAAATATTGGATGAGAAAAAAAAAGTAGTAAAAAATTAAAAATACAATTTGTCAATATTACAAAATATAGCATTAAAAAGTGTGAAAATCACTTATATTTCTAAAGAAACACTGTATAACAGCAACCGCAGCAGGTAAAGTTACAGTGTCTCTTTCGCCTCACCTGAGCCCACTGAGTTTTAACAGAATTCCTAAAGTGTGCTGTGAGTTTGGTGGGGGTAGTTGAGAATGAATGGGGGAAAGTCATGTTAGAGGAAGCAGTGTGTACAGTACATTGCAGTATCTTTGGATATAACTAGTTATGAATGGCTGTGATTGGTTAATGCTATAAATCCCACCATCTCCATGTTTGCACAATATTTATCAAGCTTTGATGACTGATGATCCGAAAAAGTATAAAATGGGTAAAAGTTAACTAATAAAAAGAATAGCTTATATATATATATATATATATATATATATATATATATATATATATATATATATATATATATATATATATATATATATATATATATATATATATTTTTTTTTTTTTTTTTTTTTTTTTGTTTTGTTTTTTTTTTTACCAAGAAAATGTGACTATGACTTGTATTTACATTTGATTAAAAAAAAAAAACACACAGTTTTACTTCCAGTCAACTATACTAATTTACATTACACCAGTGACAAGACGGGAAAAAAAAACATTTGAGTCAGTATAAACAGTTATTTAGAGTAACAACCAGGCATATGCATATAAGTCGTATTTTTTCAATGCATGAGCTCATTCAAAATGCATACACCACCCTCTTTCATGTTCCACTTGAAAAGAGCATGTTTAAAATGTTATGTTCTTAGCACGCTTGTTTATTCTTTTGATGATGTGAAACTGTTTGCATGCTTTGTTACTGAACAATACCACCAATTGCAAATTGCATGTTCCTTTTGAACATGTTTGATCATTTGGATTTGGTTTACTTGTGCTGATAATCACCACTAATATAAATGGCAATTAAAATGCAGCTTTCCTTCATTAACCAGCATGTTTAATTTAACACTGGGACCAAGCATGGCTATTAACCAAAGACCAAAATTACCTTTTTACACACATTTAAATGAAGGATTGTTCAGGAATAATGGTTGATTTTCATTTTGACAGCCTTGTGCCAATGGAGGACATTGTGTCCTTAACAACATCACCAGTTACAGTTGTGTTTGTGCACCTGGATGGACTGGGCCGACCTGCTTGGTCAACATAAATGAGTGTGTCCAGCACAGGTGTCAGAACGGAGCCACCTGTGTGGATGAGGTTGGTGGGTACAGGTGAGTCTGGGTGAAAAAGTTTTTTTTTTTTTTTTTTTAAGACTACATCAAATGCTTTGCTTAGAACTTAAGTGTATTCAAATATAATTATTATTATTTATTTATATACAAAGATAATTGTGAACAAGTGAAACGCATTTAAAATGTACTTGGAAATATTAGCATGAATTAAAATGCTCATAAAATAAATGCATAAATAAAAGAAAATTCTATAATTCTGTAATGATTTACCCTCGTTTCATTCCAAAACTGTATGCATTGTTTCTCTGCTGAACAAAGCCTGAACCGATTTTTATTTGTATTTTTTTCATACACCAATAGTTTGTAGTGACCATGGTCTGTCAAGCTCTGAAAAAGACAACAATGGACAGCCTAAAAGTAGTCCATATGACTTCTGAGCAGCTGCTTTTAAATAAATATGGCACCTGCTGCTGCTTAAATGTCAATTGAATCAAACATTGATTTTTCCAGGGTTTTGTAACCAAATGTCATTGCAGCAATTTTTTTTATTATTGTTATTCTGCACAAAACTGGTATGGTTTGAAAATCAGGTTGTGCAGACAACGTTTATCATTCTTTTATAGTTCCTTTTTGGGGTCTTCTCTTTTATTTTATTTTTTTCTTCTCCAAAAAAGAGTGGTTGAGGTGGATTTATCCATTTTAAACAGGATGCTTCTCCCAGTATAAAATTAAAATTGATATTCTGTTCAGGTCCATTTGCTATTTACTGCCTCATTCTAGAATTAAACCACCCATAGCTGTTAAAACAAATAGCATGTTTCTGTGATAGAAAGCAAAGCAAATTACATTGTCCTCCCCCATGACTCAGCCATTTATTTTCATACCATGTCTTGTCTGTTTTGTTTGCGATTCCATTAAGAGATACTGTTTTATGCATTTCAAGTTGCCTTTGCGGTCACGGATATACTGGAGTCCACTGTGAACTTGACATTGACTTCTGCTCTGGGCATCAGTGTTCAGAACACGCCTTCTGTCTGGACCGACAGCACAACTACACCTGCCACTGCATGCTGGGATATGAGGGAACGTTCTGCGAGCTTGAGACAGATGAATGCAAAAGCGAACCATGCACCAAGGGTGCCACTTGCATTGATTTGGTGGCAGGTTACCAATGCCTGTGTGCTCCAGGATTTAAGGGTAAGCAAATGTTTGACTCAGTGGTACTACTTAGCCAGGAAAACCATCTCTGGGCTTTTGATGTGCATTGACCTTCAATATCTTACATTGTTGTATTGCTCATGAAAAATAAAATTTAAATATGTTTATATTCATAATTAATGTTTATATTTATATGAAGGTTATAAGCATACTTGCTTCTTTCTAATATTTAATGACCTCTTTTAATTTTCTAATTAATTCTCAATAAAATAATGATTACAATTTCTCTAAATGAATACCTTGTTTTGCTTGGAAATATGTTACATTACAGAAATAAAACATGTTGCAAATGGTTATTTAAATTGACTTATTTATAAAAATTATCACAGAAGTCTAACATGATATGATACAGGCTTTTTTTGTGTTGTTGTTTCTGTGTACTGGAAGCTTATGTTACTAAAACAAATTCCTTGTATGCAGAAGCATACTTGCCAATAAAGCTCTTTCTGATTCTGATTCAGATTTTCTTTTCTATTTTGCCTGTGTTAATGTCCATCATGCAGGTCGAACATGCTCCAAGAATATGAATGAGTGCTGGTCCAGACCCTGCCTTAATGGGGGCACCTGCATTGATCTGGTCAATGACTACATTTGTATCTGTCCACTTGGTAAGTTAAGTCCAGCACTCTGTTCCAAAGCAACAGATGCATCCTGAGCTTAAAGCACTAGTGCTACACCATGTATGATGTAAATAATCATTTATGATATATAGTAAACATTATGTTTAGAAAATGCCATTGTTCTTGGGAAGGAGCCAAAGGTCCATATAGGAAATTATTCCCAAGGAACCATTTAGACTTTAGTGAAGCCCTTATCTCCACAGCTCACATTGAAACATGTCCTGTGTGACTCATGCTCCCTGTTTTCTAGATAATCTTCCAGCCCAAGGGGAAGAGAATCCATCAGTGTAAATTTTCTAGTGTTTATTAAAACGGGCTCTCTTTAATTGTCTTAAAAATGATGGTGACAGAAAACAGACCTCCATCTTGTTAGGACAGGTCTCATTAGAGGGCACCATACTTACGGGAGATGGTGTGGTGTTGGATGCCTTGATCGGGTTAAAACCTTAAAAAATTCATTTAGGTTTCAGAATTCATTGTTCAAGATTGAATCTCCAAATAAAAAGTGATGGGAAGCCATTTTCGAAGTCCTGTTCTCAGGAAACAGTGCCTGAAAATCTCAGCATTGATTTGAAAATGCAGGCCTAAATTACCATGGCTGTGACTGCCACATATAAATGCATTATATTATATTATATTATATTATATTATATTATATTATATTATATTATATTATATTATATTATATTATATTATATTATATTATATTATATTATAAATGATTCATACATCAGTTTATTTTATTTATGTATTTATTATTTTATTTATTTTTTAACTTAAAGCTGCAGTAGGTAACTTTTGACGCTCTAGCGGTTAATAAACAGAACTGCTTGCGTCTTGCGGAAGAACATCGTAGCCGGAACTACTTCTCTCTGTTTATGTCTATGAAGAATCACAAAGGTACTGGGTTACTCCGCCGCGGTACCCCCGAAGCAATCTAAAATAGTCCGAATATAAACACTTATTATAGGTGCACCCTAGTGATTCAGGACAAGCTAAAAACACAGTTTGGAAAATGGATTCATTGTGTACTCGCTTATTATATAATTTTTTTTACATTTTGAACACAAACAAAGTTACGGACCGCAGCTCTGATTGGTTGTTTCTTACCGGGAGCGGATGACCTTCTGCAAATGGCAATAGGACACTGGGAGGAGCCAGAGGAGCTTGATTTTTTTCACTAGCCGCGTTTCCACCACAGGAACTTTACCCAGGAACTAGGGACTTTGGCCCGGTACTTGATGTGTTTCCACCGCAGGAACCAGCAACTAAATAAAGTTCCGGGTAAAAAAATGCCCCTCAGAAAGTCCCTGCTGGCGAGGTGGTACTTTTTCAAAGTTCCGGAACTTTCCGGGGCGGGGCTTTGGCGCTAAACATGCTGATTGGTTGAGTTCATGCAGCATTGGTTGAGTTCAACCACCATTTATTCGGATCAATATTTTCAAAATATTACTGTTATTGTGTCATGAAATGTTATATTAAAAGTATTTCAGGCGAGAATGTAGTTGTTTAAAACTTAAATCTGTGGTTTATTTATAAAGACAGCGCCTATTTAAAAATGTGTTTCGCCGATCTCAGAGACGGTTAGCTCCCCTCGATCAGCGGGAGCTCAGTCCTCATGTATCCGCAGAGAGCAGCCTCATCTCGGCTAGACCTTCTGATATGTGCTGGCTCTGATGTCTCTTTAGTGGTTAAACATAAAATATAATTCAGCTGCGGGGTAAATCTAACAGGTTTTCTTTGGTCTGTATTCAATTTATCTATATGTTAAAATGAAAATAAAAAAGGCAAGTCTATATAATATTTCATTTCATTGCAATGGCTGTATATAGCATTACACATATCCCTGAACTAAGTACATTTCTGTAGCTGTTATTATGTTTAAATGAAAACGAAAGGAGGCAGTGGTATTTTATATCCTATTTCATTTTATTGTAAATATACTGAGGGGAAAATAACAGTAGCCAAAGCGATCTGAGTTCACGCAGCATTGGTTGAGTTCAAACACCATTTATTCGGATCATTTTAAAATATTACTGTTATTGTGTCATGAAATGTAATTTTAAAAGTATTTCAGGCGAGAATGTAGTTGTTTAAAACTCAAATCTATGGTTTATTTATAAAGACAGCGCCTATTTAAAAATGTGTTTCGCCGATCTCGTAGACTGTGAGCTCCACTCGATCAGCGGGAGCTCAGTCCTCATGTATCCGCAGAGAGCAGCCTCTCCTGGGATAGACCTTCTGATATGTGCCGCTGGCTCTGATGTCTCTTTAGTGGTTAAACATAACATAATTCAGCTGCGGGGTAAATCTAACAGGTTTTCTTTGGTCTGTATTCAATTTATCTATATGTTAAAATGAAAATAAAAAAGGCAAATTTATATAATATTTCGTTTCATTGTAATGGCTGCATATACACATATCCCTGAACTAAGTACATTTCTGCAGCTGTTATTATGCTTAAATGAAAACCAAAGGAGGCAGTGGTATTTTATCCTATTTCGTTTTATCGTAAATATACAGAGAGGAAAATTACAGGATTCGCGTCGTCGCTGACATCAAACTCCCCAGTCGAATGCACGAAGTCAGAACTAACTACCGATGATGCACGTCCAAAATCAGCGTAACCTTTTTTTTTTTTTTTTTTTAAATAGGCGGGACTTTGTATTGAGAAACACGCAGACCTACGTCACCAGTCTATTTGTCTAATCTACCCGGTACTTTACACCATGGTGGAAACGCAGAAAGCAACAGGTCTGGGGGGAAAAAGTTCCTGGGAAAAAAAGTTCCTGGTACAAATGTTCCGGGTAATTTCGGTGGAAACGCGGCAACAGATTATCTGTCTCATATTCTACTGTCAGGACATAATGACAGGTTTAACAAATATGTAAAAAAAAAAAAGTTACAAAAGTTGCCTACTGCAGCTTTAATCTGCTAAATAATAATAATAAAATAAATTATTATAATATGAAATAATATAAGCATAGAATATGATGTTCATTATCTGTTAATAAATAAATATATAAAGAGCGAGAAAGGGCTTTTTTCATATTAGCATTAGTTAATTGGACACATATCAAACTGTTTGCTTAGAATACAGCAGAACTTAATAAAACACAGTTCATTTTTTTTTTCATGACTCAAAAAAAAAGTATAGCACCACACAATTTAGTAAGAACCTTAACATAAATGTAGATAATAAGATGTGCCGTCCTCTCAATCATGCATATTTTCCATCTCATTCCTGTCTACTGGGTCATTTATGTGCAACAGGTTAGGTGAACTGAGTGGGCTTTCTGGCAAGAATGGATCTGGTTTTAGTCTCTGCATCCTCCTACAAAGCTGACAAGTATGCTTATTGCATATCAGGAAATGATGGAAAATAAGTGCAGTCTCAATAATCCCTTGGCAAGTGTTTGAATCATAGCCCTCAGGAAAATAAAAGGATATAAGCTGCCACCATGCTGCGGATACAAATTATTTCTAGATAAGGGGTAGTCATGGGAGTATAGTGATTTGATGACGTTATTTGATGGTAAGGGTTACTCGCAATACCAAGAACAACTTCAAATGCACATAATGGCAGATTATATTCAAATTGACATTTTCTAAAAGAAGATATGAGGATCCTGTTCATGATACTGCAGTGTGATCATACCAAAGCGTCGTTTGCATGATTTTCTGAACCATTACTCTCAGCGTTTCCCCATACATTTGTAAATAGCTGACATCATTATTGTCTACATGTAAAACATTGAATAACTGCCAGTTCGCCTGATGTTTTCAGTTTTGATTTTGTTAAGGCTATTTGTCATTTTAATTGTATGTTTATAGCTTTATATATGATAAAATTCATGTTCATATAATTTTTGTGTCTCTCCTCTGTGCAGTGTGACATTTTATTGCATCCTCTGTGAACTGCAATGTCAGGTCTTTCGTTTAATTAATTCACATCTATATTCTCTTGGCATGCCAGCTCGGCCCTGAGAGCGAACGTGTTCTCATTACCCTCACGGTTCAGAAGACCAATAAATACAAATACTTGTTCTTATAATCCTTCAGCAGACTTGTACGTGTACGGAGCTGTGCATGTAAATATATTTTAATGGGCTTTGTCATCCAATGTGGCTTAAAATGTGGGTGTTTCAGAATACTAGTTTGATGAATTGGTGAATTGCTTTTAGACTATATACTGAATTATTTTGCAATCTGCATTCCAAGTCACTAAAACGGGTTCCATCCTATGTTGGAGTTAAATACCAAGGAATTTCAGGTCCATAGTGAATGTAGCTATTTAAAAAAAAAAAAACATTAACTTCTACAAAAATTATTTTTCATTGAAACCTACCAATTCATGCTTAAACTTACCAGCAGTATTTGTGAGAGAGGATATTCCAGCAAAGTGTGGTCGATAAACTTGTATATCTTCTGAGTGTGCAGCAGCACAGGCATGAATGAAGTGTGGGTTGTTCTTTTCTTATTTAGCTTTTTGGATCGAAACGCTAATGAGGCACAGTATATCAGTACTTGCATGTTGTTCTTTTTATTTGGGCCTTCAGTGGATTTTTAGGGGTTTTAACATTTATTTTAGTTATCAGGTGGTGGTTACTGCAATCTTGAGGTTTCAAAGAGAAGACACTTATTAGAGGAGATTCATTGTGAGATTTGGTTGTACACCTAGTGGTCAGAACATCATTTTTCAATAGCTAAATTCTAAATTCTGTTCTATTTTAAAGCTTTTTTTCCCCCAGGTGGTGGGCTGTGAATGACCTATGGGCTGTAGTTTGGACACCACTGAGGAAGGCTTTTCGGAAAAAAAAAAATAAGTAAAGAGGCATTTTTTTGAGTGTGTCACAGTGCATGGATGCTTTGTGGGAGTGAGAATAGCTCACAGCCCCGGAATGTGTCAGAAATCCCATTTGGAAAAGGCAGCACTATATGTGTGACATTCCTTCATGCTACATTAACTTCTTGGCGAATTGCATGCACAATTGGTTGTTAAATACCGCTTACGTGGTTTGGCAGAAGTGCTGGCTGTCCATTAATGACTCTTTTCCAAACATGTGGCAGTTGAAGAGATTTTTAGGTTGATTCATGCATTTGCACGCTCAGGATTTAGAATGATTTTCACAACACTGACAGTGAATCTTGTACCTGTGATAGTGCTTGTCTTTTCTGATGTAATCCAACTTCACTTCAGATGAGTCATGAGTTAGGATTCGAGTAGGAGAAACCAAAGGGCACATTTTACCTGGGGTGTTTCTGTCAGACCCTCACTGTGTGTTTAGACTCTGATTTCCTCCCCTTTTATAAAGATTGGATGCAAAAAAAACATAATAAGATGGCCAATGTGTTGAAGCTGAATTTGAGATTTTGACACTCAATGCCAAGGGAGGTCATTAAGACTGTAAATTGTTTAATTATTGGCACCACGCATCAGTTGGCCTCGTTTCCAGCAGGCATTGATCAAATATTAGTTATTGCATGTAGTTGTGTTTTATTTATAACAAAGGTTATTGACATGCTCGTCTATCAGCTGCATGTGGACAGTGTATCTGCACCAGCAGACAAATGTGATATAGATCAGCACAACAGGGCTTTATGTGCAGATTCAGTCTATTAGCATACAAGCCAGCAGGTAGTCTGCCAGAGGAATCGATGGCTTCATAAATCTGAGTCAGAAAGGGCATCCTCTGCACACAAAACATATCAAAGCCATTAACGTACTCTGGAAATGTGCCGTTTAACAGCTCTGCTAACCAGCTTTAAGAAATATGTCGAAGCGGTGCCTAAAACGGGAAAGTGTGATATTTTGGAAAATATCATCTGTGATATCTGTGGAATAAAGTGAAATGCATTTCTGATACTCTTAATCTGTACTGAATTAAGGCTTCTGAGGGAAGGTTTGCTCAGGGGATGTGGACCTTGGTGAACTACAACCAAGCCAGGAACACACTGAAATGTGGGGAAGCAGAGAATAGAAAAGAACATCACCTACGTATGTGAGGAAGGTCAGTTTAGATGTTCAGAAGAATAACGTGTCATTCTATTCAATTCTGTTCTTTTCTTAGTATTATATTACACTACTATTTGAGAGTTTGGGGTCTGAAAAGTTTTTATAGAAATAACAGTAATATTTTGAAATATTAATACAATTTAAAATAATCATTTTAATATTTTAAATGTAATGTTTTTCTGTGATTACTCTAGTCTTCAGTGTCTCACGATCCTTCAGAAATTGTTGTAATATGCTGATTTGGTACACAAGAACATTTCTTCTTATCAATTTTTGTGGATTAATTGTAAAAAAAAAAAAAAAAAGTGATTCTTTGAATAGAAAATTCTAAAGGACCGCATTTATTTAAAATAGAAATTTGTAAAAAAAGAAAAAAAAGAAAAAATAATAATCAATTTAATGCATCCTTGCTAAATAAAAGTTCAGTCAAAAATATATTGCATTATACTGTATATTCATTGCAAATTTGTTGAAAAATCCCTTTTTTAAGATTATTTTAAACATTCCATTCATTGTGGTAGATGAGTAAAAGCATTGAATAGACATTACAAAATGTTGGTTTAGAACTCTGTATATCATTTCTTTTTTTATATCATTGAACATCATTGGCTTTCAGTTGACAGCAAGTCATTTTGCAATAGAGTTTGTCAGTCTGTCTGAGGTAGATTAGGGGCTGTTCACACAGGAGGCATTTTAGCAATCTGTCTGCACTTTTTTTTCTTTTTCTTTTTTTTTGTGCATATGTGAGAGATGGAATTCTTTGGACACACTGTCTAGCTGTTTTTGTACCTGATACATTTAAATTACATACGCAGTGTGAATAGAGCACAATAGTTGGGTTCCAGATTTATTTTTCAAAAAAGCACTTTGTGGTAACAAACCTTTCAACACACATTTGCATTTTGTAGAAGTGACAAGTCAGGAATTTCAAGGAAAAAATAAAATAATAATGTTTAATTTTACCTCTGGGTACTAATATGCACCCTTTAAGGAGAGATAAGGTACCAAGATGTACATCTGATACCCAGTGGATAAAGAAAAGAATCACTCCCTTTAAAATAATCCGATTTTAATGCTTTACAGACGGAAATGAGATGGACACAGTTTTTGTTTTATCCAGCTGTACAGTGCAACTTATAACATCCAAGTGAAAGATATAACACCAACATGTCAGAAGATAAAAATAAAAATACAGAAGCACGTAGTTGAAAAAAGGATCACCCCCTGGTGTCACTATATTGTTGAACCACCTTTTGCTTTAATTACAGCCTTTAGTCTGTTGGGAGATGTCTCTACTAACTTTGCACATCCAGATTTTGCAATATTTGCCCACTGTTCTTTGCAGAACTGTATTTCCTTCTTGGCTCTTTTATTCAGTTTTGAGCGATGTCCTGATCCAGGGAGGGTCTGTGTTGTACCATACCTTACACTTCTTAATAACTGTCCTTCTAAGCATTGGTGAAGCCTTTGAAATGTTTTTGTATCCATCTTGTGCCTGTCCACAACTTTATCCCGGAGATCTTTTGACAGTGCCTTGCCACCCATTGTTGATTGTTTGCTTGAGTTGCACTACCAAGGCCTTAAATGCTTCAGGAAAGCTCTTTTCATGATGAGCTAATCAAAATTAGCATAGCTGATCTTGGTTTAATCTTGGTTGCTGGATGAATTAATTTGAGTACATTTTATTTTTGTTTTGTTGATTTTGTATTGTTTTGTTGATTCAGTTTAGTTTTATTTTGTTTGAAATAAAATAAGTTGTAGTCATTCAGATCCATACTCCATACCAGTTGGTGGCGGTAATGCACGTTTTTGTTGTGTGCCAACCTCCAAGAATGTACAAATCATTTTTAGGAGGGTAGGATCCTTTTTTCAACTCTATGATTCTGATTTAAATATATATATATATATATATATATATATATATATATATATATATATATATATATATATATATATATATATATATATATATATATATATATATATATATATATATATATATATATCTTATCTGTTATATCTTTCACTTAGATGTTATAAGTTGCACTGAGTAAGTGCTGGATAAAACAAATACTGTGTCAGTCTTCATTTGAGGCTGCAAAGTAACAAAATGTAATTATTTTAAAGGGGAGTGATTATTTTCTATACTGACTGTACTTAATAATATCAAAGATAGCAAACAAGACAGTGTACTTAACATGTTTAAAGCCATAAGTAAACAAATCTGAAAAATTATGTAATGATTAAATAATCTCAAAGCTGGTTTGTCGAAGGCTTAAAACTCTTCATGAATTTTTAAAATGCTTATGGAGAAAATAAATGGGGTAAAATTCTTCCAGTACCGAGGTACTAAAAACAGTAAACCTTCACTATTGCACTCTGTATGCTGCATTCCTGGTATAAATTTTCTCATGCATGTCATTTGCTAAATTATTAGAAGACGTTTTAAGAATATTTCAGCCTCATTTATATTAATGGCAAATTTTCAAAGACAATATCTCTCTTGACTGTCTGAGCTGTCTGCACAGTGGTGTTTTCTACAAGTGCCAGAGATTAAAGAGCTGAGCTACCTCGCATCATTATTCTACACGGCAAGTGAGAATTTCATTTGTGACTGTTGATTTTACAACATTTAATGCCACTATATCAATAAGCACATCTTCATTAGTCTACCTCCATTTATTCTTGACATGTCTAAATGAGAGATTGCCAGTGATGTCATATGCAAATGAGAATCTCATACACACTCAAGGACAACTGAGATATAGACATTTCATAGATGTTTCTTGCCATAATGATGTTTTAGCGGAAGGCATAAATCCATGATGTTTGCAGAATTTACATCATTTTAAATTATGTAACCTTGCATGATAGGTTCATTTTAAGCTCTCTTCAAGATAAGTGGTGTGATTTGATATTAGATTGAGCTTACTGGCTTCATAATTTATCAGCTTAAGGTTGTTTACATATTGATGTTCTATTGTAGTTTTTGTTAAATTTTAAATAGCTTTTATTTTTTGTTTCATTTTTTTTTTTACATTTTAATTATTTTTTATTATTTATTTTTAGGTTTAAATGTATTCATTAATTAATTACATTTCTTTTATTAATTTATTAATTAATTTATTTTTATTTTTGATTTTAGTTTTAATTCATTTTTAGTTTTATTTATTTTCAATTAATAATTTTGGTGTATATTAATCTAATTTAAGCTTTGTTCCAATTCACAAAAATAATTTTATTTAGTTTTAGTACCCTAGTTGTGAGCCTTTAAGATAGTATAATTGCATATTTTATTGCTGATTTTAAATGTATGACTGAAATGTAATCTTTGACAAACAGTATTATAGACTTTCAAGTGTATATAGTAGGAGCTGTTTGCCTGCATAGAAAATAGCTACCCATGGACATCACCAAAACAGCTGGCAAATGGACTGTTTTGTCATAAAAGGACTTTGATGGAGCATCTTGAATCAGTTGTATCTTCCTTTCCCTATACAGTAAATCAGATGGCTTTCCAGAGAAACCATCACCCCGCAAATATTTAAAAGTGTAATCCTGAAGGTGAACCTTCTTGCAAAATGTATACACCTGTTATCTAAAACAAACTGACAAAAATGAAGGGTCCCTCTGACTGTTCAGTAATCCCTGGTATTGCCTCCAGAGCTGTGGTGACTGCTTTGTTAGGTTGCTCTGTCAAGACTAGGTGGAAATGACAAAGTCCTTCCTGTATAACACGCTGGGTCTCCTGCAGAGCTCTAATGGGATCACATTTCCTCATGGTTAAAGAAGATACAGGAAGGTTTTTAACCATGAGAACTCTCTGTCTGACTTGCATGGTTGTTATGGGATTCTGAGGCAGAGCACACCACTGTGATTGTGCTAGGTACCAAATTTATTGGATTTGGTTTAATGCTGTTTCATTTGCTAGCAGTTAGATATCACTTTTGATTTATTTAATGCATCCTTTCTGAATAGGATGACCCCAAACGTTTGACCGGTAGAGTTTTTGGTTTATTTACTCCATGAAAAAATGAATGAATGAATGATGTCATTTATATTCATGTGTTAAACCTTTGCTATTTTATGACACATTCAGTACCCCAAATTGACCATACCATTTTTGAGACAAAAATATGGATGGACAAAAATACAGACTGTGAAAAGATAGCCTAATCTAATGATTAGCACAATTATCCTGATAAGAGTCACCGTGAGCTCGATTTTAGATTTATTCGGCCATTGTTTGCATTTGTTTGTGTAGTCCAGTGCATGTGTGTCAATGTGCAGATGATTTCGCTTTTATCTGGGCTGTGTCTGGTTTTGTCACTGTCTTGCATAATGCAATAAATCAGAGAGGCAATGACTGCCTCTTATTTAACATGATTAAATGATCCAGTGGGTTGAGTCCGTGTCTGCCCGCAGAGCTTTCAGAATCAATAACAACCCTGTAAAGCTTCTTTTGAGTGAAAAACAAAGTCCTACAAATCCTAATTGCCTGTGGGATTAAACTAACCAAGGGGACTGTAGTAATGACTCTGTTCTGCTGTGCAAGCTTTGGCAGCCATCTCTGTGAGATAAATCAAAAGAGATATAAATCAGATTCTGCTTGAACATAACTGTGTGGAGAGCAGAATATGTACAGGTGGCGCGTAATATGATGTCCAATGCAATGTATTTCTATCTTTTTTTATGCTTAGATGAGATGCAGAGCTGTTTCTGGTCTGTAAATTTAATTAAATCTAGCCCCCTTTTACATGTAGGTAATATTATTGTGCAGATCCAGTTGTGGTGCATTAAAAGTACTGTTGAAGTGACAAAGATTAAACATTTCATTTGCACAATGAGTCATTTCTCTTGTCACGCAACACAGACTGAATGAAGCCCTCTGCCAGTCAAATTATTGTAAAGGGTGCTTTAGTGTGATCTAAACATTGCTTGATTTATTGTTAGTTGAATCCATGTGGAGATACTAGAGTTGCCTCTTGAAAATTGAAACAAATTGGCGACTACTTGCAAATAATCTCATTTGTGATTTTAAAATGAGTTATGAGGATGAAACTTACTTTTTCAGTAGTCTAGTACAGTTTTCAACTCTACTGATTTAAATAAGTTAATGCATTTTAAAGGTGAAATGTGAGATTTCTGTACCTCTAGATTCACCAAGCAGAACAGCAAAATAATGACTGTTTTCAAACAGGTTTCCGGAAACACTCTACCTGCCTTTCACTGGTCAGACAAGGAGAAAGTCCAACCCCACACTCAGGACGTTGCTATGACAGGCTGGATGTGAATGGTCGAGTGAGCAATGTTTTGATAACGCCACAGTGTTTACAATCATCCTTAAACATCAAGCGCATTAAAATAGGATAGAAAATATATTTACACTGGAAGAAATTACACACATCACCACCTGGAAGCATTTGTGCAAACCTGTGCTAATCCATTTAGATTCAGTAATTCAAATGTAAGTTAAATTATCTATCATTTATTTATTTATTTATTTATTTATTTATTTATTTCATTAGCTATGTTTTTTGTTTTGTTTTGCTGCCAGATTGAAATAAATTCAATAACTCTGATTGCAATGTTACCATGGCAGCAGCTACATATGCAAGCAGAGTCTCAGGTTTGATTACGTTGTCCTGCTTGTTAAACCAACTAAATTACCCCAAGTCATTTATATCATTAAGTTGAGGGGGGAAATAAATCCTTATAATTTGCCGATAATTTCTTGGCTCAGTCAATGCCCTACCTGTGAGACACACTGCTGATTAAACCTTGATTGCAGGCAAGGACTGCTATGCATTATTAATGAAGTCAGAATAATTGTCAGGTTTTATGACATGGGGAGAGGTAGAAATTGGTTCCATGGTCAGTTTGAGGAATGATGAGAATTTGCCCACACCGATGGTGCTGATGGCCCAGCATTAGTCACGGGCCTCCTGCAGCCTTAGCCTGCGACAGAGCTAATGATGTCATTTTGTAGCGTGACCATGCTCTGGAAAGCATTTATGGTGGCATAAAATGTCAGAAATTTTGAGTCCTGTACTTTTCTCCACTTCACCCCATTTAGCTTTTCTACCTTTTAAATATATGCTATGTGCGGAATAAGGTGTGTTTAGTCATTTCAAACAATGAGCTTGGATACAGTTCTGCCTTTAACCAATCTAGGTAATAGTTTTAAGGAAATTGTCCTAGGAAGATTTTCACAAAAAAAAAAAAGGAAAGAAGAAATATTGATTAGGAATAGTGCCTGATGTAATGCATATGCACAATTTCACCTGATATTTGAATGTGTAATGCATAAATAAATAAACAAACAAACAAATACATTTTTGATTGTTCTTATTTGACAATCAGGCTATAAGTATGGGAACATGCTAACACTGAGAAAAACAATGTTGAAGGAACATGCGCTGGAAAGTATTTATGTTCGCATAAAATATCAGAAAATCGGAGTCCTGCAATTTTCTCCACTTCACTTCATTTCGCTTTTCTACCTTTTTAAATATACGCTACTGTATGTGCAGAATAACTGCCTCCTTTGAATATTATTTAAAATTAGTTAAAGGTACTTTAAGTAATATTAGTCATTTCGCCATTTTGCAAACCACACACTGTCATTCAGTAACCCTTAATGTAGAATAATATTTTTTCTGATTGGCTAAAAACATTAAGAGCCAATCTCATAAAGCTTTTTTTTTTTTTTTTTGCAGGCTTTCATAGAGATGTGTGATGTCCCAGGTTTCCCAATTCAGTGACACATGTCAGGTAACTGGGACATTTTCCATGTGATGTAAAAATCACTCAAAATGAAAGTCATGACATTTGTCAAGTATGGTAACCCATACTCAGAATTGGTGCTCTTCATTTAACCAATCTAAGTGCACACACACAGCAGTAAGCAGTGAACACACACCCGGAGCAGTGGGTAGCTATATATCCGGCACCCAGGGAGAAACTGGGGGTTCAGTGCCTTGCTCAAGGGCACTTCAGCCATGGGTATTTAGGGTGGAAGAGAGCGCTGTTCATTCACTCCCTCCCACCTACTCCTGTCAGCACCGAGACTCGAATCATCAACCTTCGGGTAACTAGTGCAAGTCTCTAACCATTAGGCCACAGCTGTCCCAAGATGTTCTTTTACACTTTTAAGATGTTCCACTCTGATTATGATGCTGCTTTCAATGTGACTTCCAGTGAAGACAGTGAGGCTGCTCAGTAGGTTTTGGTACAGAGCCAGCATGTTTCAGTTTTGCCTCCATTTAGCTGCAAGCATTTCTGATGTTTGGCACTAATGTTGAAGGAATGCAGTTGCATCCAAATTTGCTTCATGGGGTTGAGGTCAGGGCATCCAACGAAAAAATTCTAAATGAGCCTCTGTTTTTGCACCAGGGGGAACATCTATCTCAAAAAGCAACCAGAAAGCATAGAACATGTAGTATTTATCACATTTTTATATATATATTTCTCTATGTAAGGCTTAAGGGAATTGCCTTAACAATGAAAAAGTATTATTTCTCCTTCTCCAAATTGTACAGCTGGTACTGTGCTTTAGTGCGGGTAAAGTTCTCCTGGCAAATCCAAACTCATCCTTTAGGCTGGCAGATGGTGATGAGTGATCCATCACTCCAGAGAATGGATTTTAACTGCTCAGGAGTCCAGTAATGGTGAGCTTCACACTTCTGCAGCCCACACATGAGCTGGTTTGTAGCTCCACAGCTGTTGAAACCCATCTCATGAAGTTTTCTGCGTGCTGACTTTGCTTCCAGTAGCTTAGTGTTGAATGTTGAATGCATTTTTTGCACTCTTACATGCTTCAGTATTCAGAGATCATGCTTGTTTGGTGTGTTTTACCACTCTATGGCTGAACCGCTGTTAATCCCGGACATTTCTTTTTTTTTGTAATAACACCTCCAGTTAACCAGAACAGTGCATAAATGTGGCTGTCCTCATTTTATGACCGTGTTAAAAGCCATTGAGCTTTTCAGTTCGATGGCTGCATTTGTCAACAAGGAAAAGGTCTGGAATAGCTAAACGTTTTAATTAAAAAGGGTTCGTATCTACTTCTGCTCATGTAGCGCACCAGCAGGGTGTGTGGTTTACAGAAGGCTGATATATTTACTTTGTGTTATTCAAATGTAAGTTTTGAGGGCACCTACTGTGAAGTGAAGCAAATTCACAGTGGTTCTGCTTTCTGCACCATTAATTTTACTTGCACTGATCTATCAGGGGGTTATGCATGCATGTGCCCTTAGGGATTCATTGCTAAGTAGCTGCTGTAAAGAATGTTTTGATTTATTCTGATTTTTCTATTATGTCACAGCGAGCCACACTAATCAATACTGTATGTGGCTTGTTAGAGCACAAAAAGCAAAACATCAAAGATCTAAAAATAAGCCCATCTCCTAGAGGAAATTTGTTAACTCAGTGTTGAGTCACATCATTAATGGAATTATTTGAAATGCAAATATTGGAGCGCAAGAGAATTAACAAGTTGTGTCCAGCAGCATGCAGGGAAATAATGTTTGTGTTTTATAGTAATCATGACCTGTTGAGCTTTAGTAACTTCTCTACCATGAAAAGCGTGTTGTCTAAGGTCTTTTTCGATAATAATAGGCAGAATAAGGAAAGAATGGGAGAAATCACAACAATTAGCATAGCAGCTGTCGAAAATTAACTCACACCTTTCAATTAAAAGGGCCAATTGTCGCATTGGCAAAGCCATCACCATTATGAGATATTAAAAAATCTTCTGGGACTAGGCATCATACAGTATATTCTCCAGAAACTGCATTTTGATCAATACTTGGATTGAACTCCGTTCTGCTTAAAGTCTGTGGACGGGCAAGATTGTTTTCAGGGTTGTATTTTTTGCAGCTGTATTGTTCAGGGTTGCACTGTACAAGTTAACACACAGGAGAATACCCGAGGCTTTCAACATGGAGACGAGCATAGATTCAACTCTAAAGAGTGCTAGCATAGCAGTCCCTCTTTCAGTGTTCTATGTGCATCGTGTACAATGACATTACAGAGACATCAATGTCTCTGCAACATGCTCTGAAAGAGGAATGTTGGCACTTCAGATGTCCCATTGATTATACTGAAAGATCCACAGGCCTTCTCAGTTCTTCACAGCTGTATCAATATTAGCGCCCCCATTTGTCCCCTTTGAAAGCAGTAGACGATGTATGATTACTAATTTGTTACAGTTGTAGCTCTAGATTAATGAAAAAATAAAAAAGTTTACATTTATATTAAACATGTTTCTATGAGCTGATATTAGAGTCATTAAATTCCATAATTACTGGATAATTTAAATGAAAAAGATAGTAAAAGTACAAATAATAAATTGAGTGTAATTAAAATGATATGGGTATTATGCAGCGGGTATAGTGTCCTATTTTTGACATTTATTATACATGCAGTTTTAATGCCATTAATTAAAAGGACTGCGAGGAGCATGTGTGCATTCATTTGTGAAATTTATTTCACACTTCACTTTCACACTTCTCTTTATGTGAGCAGCAATGTAGAATAAGAGATAAGAAATTGTTATATGTAAAATAAATGTTTTTTTAATGTAAAATATTGATGTTGAGAAAAATGTTCAACATACATTTTTAATGATGTTGGGGAATAGTCATACCCATATTATTTGTGAATTTCACAAATGGGAAATGCAGTGTGGAGTGTGAAATAAAGAACAAATTAAACATCTGTTTGTCTATTTTTTTTTATTATTACTTTATTGTTGTTATTATTATTATTTGTCAGGAATTTTTTTCCAAAATTATTGTTGCTTTATTTATATGAAATACACAACGTCAAAGCATTGCAGAAAGAGTGGAAAAAAATAAGAGAATAATAGGACTTAAAAAGACTAATACAAAAAAAGTAAACGCTTCCAATTGAAGATGTTGTTTACTCTTCAGTTGTTGGCCGTCTCAGATTAGCAATGTCAATTACATGCCACTTGATTGGAGCATTGATGACAGGACGTGTTCTTGGGTTGTGACCTCTGCATCACTCGAGTAGTTGTGCTTTTTATCTGCTGCCTCTCCAAGATAAGAACTGTTCCACAGCTGACACTGATTGCACATCTCTGGATAAGGCCTATACACCGGCGCATGCTATATTCTCTGAGAGGACAGACCTATTTCAAATGGCCACCAGTTGAAATACGGTTCCTATAGCACAGATTTCGATTTTTGTGTAAATCGTTTTAACTGGTGAGGTTGGCTTAAGTTTTATTAGGTTTACTTCAGTAGGTTTATTGGCATGATGTATCCGTTCATCTTTGAAGAGTCAAGGTGCAAGAAATACAAAATGAATCCAAAATATCCAGTTTTGAGTAGTTTTAAGTTCCCTTTGATTTATGAATTGCACGACATTTGAGTGGCATAATATTTGTGTCTGTTTATATCACTACTTAATGTTAATATATGGAGTACTAGCGTTTGGCAACAGTGTCATCTGAGGCATGGCAGGTGAATAACTAATGGTAAAGTGTCCCCATTGAGCCATTCCACTGCAATCAGCTCTTTCATACCATTTCACACAGGATTCACAGGACATGACTGCTCCATGCTGGTGGCAGGCTGCACTTCCAACCCATGTGATGCGAAGGGCACTTCCATGTGCGAAGAGCAGCCGGGCGGTTTCAAGTGCACGTGTCACCACGGCTATACTGGCCTATTTTGTGAAACTTCTATCAGTCACTGCATTGAAGGATTGTGTCATCACGGATCAAAGTGTGTCGATCTCCTGCAGGGTTTCGTGTGTGAATGTTTGCCTGGTGAGAATGTTTTTGTATGGTCTGTCTCCTCCCGATCCCCCTGTTCTCACCTTCACTAAAGCATCCATTTAACCCTCACCCCATTTTTTATCTCTGCTCAGGGTTACAAGGACGATTCTGTGAGGAAAACATTGATGACTGTCTCAATAAGCCTTGTGGTGCACTCAGTATCTGTAAAGATGGTATCAATGCCCATGACTGTTTCTGTGCACCTGGGTTTGTCGGTAAGTCCACTGCAAGCAATTTTCTAGAGCAATTTCTTCCCTTGCCCAGTTTTCTAACATTCAATTCCCCACTGTTAAGCAATGTTTAAAAGGTCTGTGGCCTCAAATATGCTTCTGTATTGTAAGACATTTGTTGACCGTCTGCTTATCAGGAAAAAATTTTTTAAACCGCATTACCCTACCATCACATTTCCTGCCATCCATTCGACCAAGTAGACAGGATTGTTTTTTTCTTCTTCTTCTTCTTCCATAGCACCTCATCATTAGCTCGGGTTTATTTTATTTGAAGGGCCATCATGGCCCCTTTATTTGAAAGTAAATCCTTAATGAAATGAACCTTTCCCCATCTTCTTAAGGTCATAACTGTGAGATTGAAGTAAATGAGTGTCTTAGTCTACCATGTCAGAATGGAGCTTCTTGCTCAGATGAGCTTAACTCCTTCAGCTGTCTCTGCCCTTCCGGGACCACAGGTACATAATTCTTTCCTGTTATTGCAGTTTCACAGTCTGAATTTGGGTGACAAAGACAACAAAGTTAAATACAGCATTACATTAGCAGCGCGTAAGGTCATGGGTTCAGTTCCCAGGGAACACACATACTGGTAAAAAAAAAAAAGAAATTAATAAAAAGAATAGCCTGAATGCACTGTAAGTTGCTTTGAATAAAAGCGTCTGATAAATGTAAATGTGGTGTTGTTTTAATTATTTTTTTATTTATTTGTTTATGATTAATATTGTTCTTTTTTTCAAGGTTACAATAGTAGTCAAATAGTAATAGTAGTAGTATCAAGTAAAAATAGATTTGTCTTATTCGTGGAACGTCTCTGTTACGCATGTAACCGTCATTGCCAGATAGACGGAATGGAGACGTTATGTCATGTCGTGTCTTATTTGGGAGCCCCAATCACATTTACAGTGTTTAAAAGGGTCATATGATGTTGCTTCTCTATGCCCCTCCTTTCTGAAATGTGTCGATTTTTGCAAAGCTCATCATTCCGAAAAGCGTGTGTATGCTGATTGGCCAGCAATCCAGAGTGTTGTGACTGGCCAAATTCCTCCAGCGTGTGATGTAGGGATGTAATGATTAACTGAGAGCCGGTTGAAAATCATTTAAAATATTGACGATTCAAATCGGCTGAGATGCTAAAGAAATCGTAATTCAACTAGGGGTAGGAATTTATATGAATGAATGTCTGAGGGGAAGTTACTGTCAGTTTAGACAAAACCAATAAATCCCATTACAAACAAGGTATTTGTAGCATCCAGTGGGTACATAAATATTGATTATAATTATATATTTGTACTGTCTTTTAACATGTTGTTTCGTATCGTGCTGCATAAACATAAAATCATGTCTGCATTGATAAATGGAGAAACGACCAACGACAAGCGCTACTCTACAGTTCTCAAAACTTTAAATCATCAGTGTCACATTCTTTAAATATGGAAACATACTTACAGACTGAGTTAGAAGCGCCAGACTGTCCTTCCAAAGTTGGAATTGGCCCACTTTATAGAAACATTGCATTGGCATTGTTGACCACTCTTTTATGAAACAGTCATTGTCCTCCGTATAATGCACTGCACACATCTGAATATTTGGTTTGAACTGTTCTGTAACAGTGCTGTAAATACAACTTAACCATTGATTTCTAGTTGTGCCCTCTTTTGGAAGGCCAAACAAAATAGTTTCGCTGTCACAACAAAGCACACAGCTTCTCCATAACATGGTGGCGGCGGCAACAGCAAGAATAAAAGTTATGCCTTCTTTCTTTGCATGAACATTTGGGTGTCGTTATGCAAATCTTCCCACATTGTGACGTAGACATGGGGGCATGTTAGAATGAGCCATTTTAGGTAGACGCCGTTGATGCTTAACTCTTATAACTTTATAACTCTTATAACAACTTTAGAGAACTTCTTTATGCACCAAGAGCTTGTAACGCTACTGTTTAATTTACTTGATGCTGTAAAGCACATTGGTCAGCTATTGCTGTTGTAACTGGTGCTATATAAATAAATTAAACTTGAAAAACATGTAATTAATCCTCAGATCTCCCAGGAGAAAGTAGAGACGTGATCACAGCGATGCCATGGTCATGCGCTCACATTGCAGACATGAAACATCCACTAACGCGTCTTCAGCGTGTTCTATACCCGGACATGACACACAGTGGTCTTGGCCATCATCAGGGGACAGGAAATGACCACAGCCAAGATGACATGGACAGCATCTTGAAAAAGATACAGACCATCCGCAATTTGCTATTTTAGGGAAACTGCCCTTTTAATGCTGTAGCGCCCTGGGCAATCACATTGCAGAGGGGGGGACACAGCTGAATGCACCTTCTTGCCGACACTGAAGAGCTTGTTCGTGAGGTGAATGGCTTTGTGAAGTGTAGACATACACCCACTCAGCTTCAAAGAAAAAATTGGAATGAATGGATGCATGCCGGCAACTTATTCTTTGCTTGGCATGCAAAATGCACTTGCCAATTCTCAATGGCCTTTTTGCTTAGAGGTGATTGGGGCTCCCAAGTAAGACCCCTAATGTCATCACAACATAACTCGTAGTGACCAACAGATAGGGAACTTTATGGTGAAGTGTGTAATTTCCATGCTACTAGAAATACTAAATGGAATTGTTCCGAATATATATATATATATATATATATATATATATATATATATATATATATATATATATATATATATATATATATATATATATATGAAGAATGTAAAAAAAAAAAAAAAAAGCACAGATTTATGTTTATAACTGTGGAAACATGTCATCACAGTGTATGAGAAGGGTCCATAGTTTGAGCCAGAAGTTGACCACCCATTCAAACAAACAGCAATGATTTTAAATTGCCACAGATGACTTCACCTGTGAATGGCCTATTTGTAGTTGTCTCAGCACTTTAACCTGAGATGGAAGAATTTAAATTTGAAAAAAAAAAAAAACAATACACACTTCACCGTTAAGTGATATGCTCATTTAATGTGTCATGTTTAGTTTACAAACAACCCTTTAAAACAGAGAGGCACTTTTAGTTCTTATCCAGCCACATTAAATTTCTATTTCGAGAGTAATTTCCACTTAATTCTTTCATGTTTATGCAAATTGGACAGGAAATAGGCTCATTTGGAGGTATGAGTCAACTCAAGCTCTCAGTATATTTTAGGAACCTCCTGCCCAATGGAATTTAAATTCATCTACTTTCATTTCAAACAAGGAGGTGTATTGCTCGAAGGCTTAAAGGGGGATTTTAGATTTGTTTTTACTTTTATTCTAGATTCTTTGTGCTGTGAAAACTTCAGCTTATAATTGGATGGCATGGGAATTTCTACGACATCTCTCAATCTTATTTTCGTCTTTTGTGTGCCTTTCTCTTTTTCTCTTGCTTCTCAGGCAGTTTATGTGACATAAACATAGATGAATGTCTGTCATCACCATGCATGAACAATGGCACGTGTTTGGACCTCTCAGATGGCTATGAATGCATTTGCCCATCAGGTTTCTCTGGTGTGTATAATGTTTATAACATTATTGCATTGATTATCTCTCCATTGCTTTTCTATTGCTCTTATGGGGCCCAGCACAAAAATATGACTCACATCTTAACACTATACATAGTCCCCAAATCTTAAATGTCTTAATTATGAATGTCATATTTTTGTCTTTTGTGGAAAAACTGTCTATCAGATATTTTCTGAGAGACACAGGCTTCTTTTAAAGTATTTCAGATTTCTGATGTTTCTGCTTTATATTGTGCTTTAAAGGTCCTGAGTGCTCGCTGGACATTGATGAGTGTCTCTCATATCCCTGTAACAATGGAGGCACCTGCATTGACCAACAGGGTAATTACTACTGCCGATGCACGGCTCCATTTAAAGGTAATGAAGACTGAGGGACTGGGGTGAAGGGTGAAGAAAAGCAAAGTTAATTAACTTTAGAGAGCATTCCTCTCACCTGTCTGAACACATGCAGTCAGTATTGCCACAAGACATCTTCATTGTTCATACAATAATTTGAAATCAAAATGAATTTAAAATGTATGATGTCCAGTAAAATATAGTCTCAATTATATTTAAAATAAAATATTCTAAAAAATTTAAAGTATAAAATAAAAATACAAAATAGAATTCTGATATGCTGGACTCTCAACAAAATGTGGTTTCATCAAGCTGCTTTATACTCTACCTTTTGATTGAATTTTTTATGTCAGAAATGGTTAAAGGTGCAATGCATAGTTTTCATCTACAACAATCTAAGGATAACTGTTGAACATTTTGGTGAGGATAATGTATTGTAGTAAGCCCTGCATTTATACACACACATTACGGTATGCTGGTTCAGTTTAGAGGTTGATCGAATCAGACCTAAATGTCAGGACGCATTCCCCCTAGAGTACTGTGATCTTTGACTATGTTATTCAGATCAGGAAACTGTGGAAATTTGTGCTGTCTGAATATACCCGTTTTACACGTCTGTATTTTGTGCATTTTGTGCATTTGATGCTCAGCTGGTCAATTCCGGACACAGAATGCATCTCATCTAAAATCGATCAAGCAGCTCAGTCATCGCTGCTTATACTGAAACAGAGATCGTGGATCACACTTCCATTAGACGCGCAAATGAGGTTGTCAAGGATAATGATGATATCGGTTATTCTGGTTTGAAATTGAGGGAAAAGGGCACATGCGGCTTCACTGCTCTGAAACACAAGCATAGTGTGTCTATAGAGGGATGCTGGGAACATTAATCTATTTACATAGCTATCCTTTACTAAATGATCTGGTAACACTTTACAATAAGGTTGTATTAGTTAACGTTAGTTAATGCATTGGTTAACATTAATTAACAATGAACTACGCATCTGTTCAGCATTACTGTATCTTTGCTCATGTTAACTTATTCATATACAGTACTAATGCTTCTCTTCACAACAATACCACGAGTGTAATTAGACGATTCAAAGGCATGTCATTAATTTTCATTGAAATTGTTCTCATGTATCTGTCTCTAATGTGTAAGTATGCTATGAGTTCTTGTACCGTCTTTGATCCATGTATATTTATGTCTAATCCATTTTCTTTTCTTGTAAAAAAAAAAAAAAAAAAAAAAAAAAAAACTTCACTAGTTTAAATTACAATTATAAGGTGTGTTGACTCATTTTGGTAACAGATCATGATTGCTCACCTATAACAGGTTGGAATTAATAAGATGACCCAAACTAGTCAAAACTTTTTTTTTTCAGCAAGATTATCAGAAAATAATATAAATATCAGCTTCATTTGTGAAAAAAGGCAGGAAAATTTGTGTGAGATCAACATTACTAATCTAAAAACAGTTACAATTAATAAGATAGATAAAATATGCAATTTAATTAATTTACATTTACTTAAAGATAAACCTTTCAAAAATGTTTGCAGATTTATTAAGGCCTGAAAAAATTATTGCGTGAGAAATTGCACGTTATTAAAGCTATTGCTAAACTTTAATGAAAAAATTAATTAATTAAAATCATTGTGAAGTAATCCTTGTGAGTTACTGGAAGAGTCAAGTCATTATAGTGATTGTTTAAATTCACTGAAAAATAAATTTAATCCACAAAGTGGTTTAATTTGAATTAATTTGATTTTTTATGTATGGTGGTACATCAAAATAATAAATTGCAACTAATTAGGTGACAAAAAAAGGATTTTTTTTGTCCCTCTGTCTTGGAAAAGTCATGGAAATTCAGTGGTCAAAATGTGTGGGACCCCTTTCAGAAATGACAAGGCTGCATTTGACTTAAATGTAGCAATAGAGGGATTTTAAGTGATTAGTTATATGAATTTTTCAAAACATTTTCTGTTGTTGTTTTTGTTGCAGATGGAATTGTATTTTTCATTCTGTATCTGGAATTTCAGGGATTAACTGTGAGTTGCTGCCCTGTGAGGCCGTTAATCCGTGTGATAATGGGGCAGAGTGTGTGGAGGAGGCTGATCCCATCCTCTTCCCTCTGGGTTTCCGGTGCCGATGTCGCCAGGGTTTCATGGGGCCCCGCTGTGAGATCAACATAGATGAGTGCAGCTCCAACCCCTGTCTACACGGCTTCTGTTACGATGGTAAATACTGTAGTTCTCAGCCTTGAACCCCAAACTTAAAACATTTCCTTTCAGTCTCATTAGCACACTGATACTCTAAGGCACTGTTGGTTTACCCCTTTGACAGTGTTAGCTGTGACTTAGTTTTGTAAGCAGTTTTATGAGATAAAAGTTACTCGTTTCAGTATGACCAGGTCATGCTCCAGCTGTGAGAGAGGATCTGTAAGCCATAAATGCTGCTTTGTAATTTGAATAATGGATGATAAATGACAGAGTTAATACAATCAAAGTCCAAGGCATGGGGTTGTTCTCCCTCAGCAATCCAATAAGCATTTTTATTTTTTTTGCCTCTTCTTTATAAATCATTTCAAAAGCTGTAGATCAAATGTATTTTATCAGTTAAGGATTACAGATTGCAAAGCACTAAATAGACATTTGCAATTAAGTATTTTAAAATTGGAACCTGTAACACACTTGATGCCGTTGTATTTGTAGGCTAAATGATCAGTTATTGCATACAACCCTCCAACCAATGGCAGACAGGCAACGTGTTTAGGAAACCTGTTTGAAAACAGTCTTTATTATTGCAAATAACACTTACACCTTCATATTTAAAACATCCAGTATATATCAAAGGGCCTTTAAAATGGGTAAAAAAAAATATATGTTTTCCAGTTGGCAGTATTTTATGATGATAAAGATTTAATTCCAGATAGCATAATGGTGGATGTCATTGCAGTGACACCAAGAAGACGACAAACCTTGTCTTTGATAACTCGTAAGATTTTAAAGTTTGTTTAAAAATTTGGAGTAATGTAAAACCTCTAAAATAGAAGATCTATGCTCTCATTGTAACTGATTTTTATTTAATTTTGTTTTATTATTATTATTTATTTATTTATTTTAATTTGTTCCCTCAACAACAATCTTTTGAGTTTAATAACCAGGGTTCTCACAGTCTTGGAAAATTGGGTTATAGGAGGGATTTTAAATGTGTGATTTGTAGGTCTGGAAAAAGTCACAGAACTTAATAACAGTTTCATAATGATTTTTTTCACTAGTTATTTTTTAACCTCTAAAATATTTTATAGGGTATAAATTTCAACCTCCAAAATATTTTATAGGATGGAAATTGCTATAAGAACTATAAGAATCATCTAAATTAATCGGAAATAAAAAGTCCCTAAAGAAAAATATTGTGGAATTGTGGAATTTCAGTTTAAGTACTTATTTTATTTCATTTTAACATAGCTTCTGTAAATAAATAGAAAAAAAAGTTTGAAAATGTCTTTTGAAAGTAATTTCTGAATATTGATGGCAATGGGGGCACTTGGAATCAAAAAGGGAAATTATAGGGACTAAAGTCAAATTAATCTGTTAAAGATAGTTTCAAGCAGTGTGGTGATTCAACAGATGACGAATATAAGAGCATCATGAAACAGAATCCCCAGGCAGTAGACCACTAATCTTACAACACTAACTTTTGAATGCAGTAAATGCTTGCATTTCTGTTTTCGACATATATTAAGTATTTGTTCATATACTTATGTAGCTAAAGACTTAATTTTCTTCTGAGTGTACATCATTTTAAAGATATTTTTCAAAATGTCTTTGTTTGAAACTTTTAGTTCACCCAAAAATGAAAATTTGCTGAAAATGTACGCACCATCTGGCCATCCACAGATGTAGATGAGTTTGTTCCTTCATCCAAAAAAAAAGTGGAGAAATTTAACATTACATCACCTTCTCACCAGTAGATCTTCTGCAGTGAATGGGCGACGTCAGAGTGAGTCCAAACAGCTGAAGAAAAAAAGCATCCCAATAATCCAAAGTAATCCACACAACTCCAGTCCATCGGTTAAAATCTTGAGAAACGAAAAGCTGTGTGTTTGTAAGAAAAAAATCCATCATTAAGGCGTGTTTAACTTTCCAGAGAAAAAGTCATCTCATCTGACGCAGGAGAGAAATATGTGCAGTTCAAGTACCATTTACAAGTAAAAACAGTTTTAAACAGCAGAAGATGGAGTTTTTCACTGGAGGAAGCATTATTATGGATTACAGACTGGTAATTTGGCAAGAAGCAAAGGTTCAAAGATAAAATGTCTTAATGATGAATTGTTTATCACATGAGGAAATAACTACTAAGTGTAACTTTAATGCATGAAATTTACTTCACAGTTTTGATATGCATATTAACATGCTGTGGTACACTGAATTGTGCTGTAATTCAATATTACCGTATGCTATATTGTGCTTTGCTAACTTAAACTATTCATGTACCTTCTAATTTCTTACCATTTAGCAGATGCTTTTTATCCGACATGTAGTTCACTAATTGCGCTCCCCGAGCAACCTGCTTTTAAGCACTATGCTCTGAGGTAAAATGGTGAGAGAGATGAAGGACAATTTTGTAACCAGGCAACCAAGTATTCCTCGTCCACCACTTGGATTCAAACCAGCAGCCACTTTGTATTGTCTACCAACATCTCCAGTCCCTACAATCTCCGCCAGACAAAGTTTACTTGTTTACTTTCTCCCAAACTGCACCAGCAAAAACAGCCCAGCACATGCTGTCCCTTAGGGCCTGTCTGCAATATATGAGGTGTGCAATCTGCTGTGTTTTGTGTGGGGAGAGAGTAAGAGGGCAAGGTGTATCTTTTGAGAAGCTGGTGTGAGTAATACGGGAGCCACTCTGGACTCTGAGCATTTAATGAGAGTAATCATGGGTACATGAACAAAGACAGAGTGGCAGCATAGATTATGTGGTCAATCTAAGGGATAATGAAGAATCCTGAGACTCAGTGCAGGCCTTGTAATAAATTTCGCAGCTGTAAGGACCCACAATTACCTCTGTCACAGGCTGCTGTTTTGCAGCAGAAGGGTATGGGATGCATTTCTCCTCAGCGGCGTTAATGATTAAAGGCTTGTGGAATGGGTCATTAGGTTTCAGAAGTCAGATGCAGCGTGAAGACCATGGACAGCGACACTCTTGTAGCATTTGTAAAAGAGATGGCTGTACAAACACACATTTTACATTTAATTGGACACGCTGTGTTTCCAGCAGCTGGAGAGAATATAAACGACCACGGAATTGCACAAGCAGAGAAAATCTCTTTTACTGATAAGCTTAGGAACAATGGTTTACAGACAAAAGAGAAAATATGATGAAATATGACTTTTGACTTCTGTGGCTGTGGAGGGAAATATAGAGTGTGAAAAATGTATCCACAGATTGAACGTCTTAAGTGTCT
The DNA here is from genome assembly GCF_023724105.1 of Carassius gibelio. Taxonomy (NCBI): domain Eukaryota; kingdom Metazoa; phylum Chordata; class Actinopteri; order Cypriniformes; family Cyprinidae; genus Carassius; species Carassius gibelio. The sequence continues at coordinate 7,227,519 of NC_068383.1, forward strand.
TTAAATGTCTTAAGTGCTTAAAATGTCAAGTTCCCATGTCTTAAAATCTGAAAATCTAAAAGCAAAGTATTGGTTCTATGCAAGTTATTATTTTTATTTTTTTTATTTTTTTTTTATTACTGTTTATTATGTATGTCATCCCACATTTCCTATAAGAAGCGCACATAGATTTTACCTACAACGTCATTGAATGATGAAGTTCTTAAGCACGTAATTGCAATTGTACTTTTTCTGAAAATGTTTCTTATGTGTTTCTAAAATAGGAAACTGTATTTCATCTATTCTAAAGTGAATTCTCCTGTCTCCTTGTGTGTTTCCTGCTGCAGCTGTGGATGGTTTTTACTGCTTGTGTAACCCTGGTTACGCTGGAATAAGATGTGAGCAGGACATCAATGACTGTGTCAGCAACATGTGTGAAAACAACTCGACTTGTGTGGACCTCCATCTGGTAAGGACAATTAATCTTCAACTAACTATGGACAGCTCTTAAGGAGAGAACAACAGCAGTTCTTAGAATAATACATATGGGAACTACATATAATAACCTCTAATGTGCTGTAGCATCTGTTGTTAAATGATTATTGTTCTCTGTGCAAGGCAATTAATAAAATATAAATCATTCCTTGGCCCACCTGAGATATTATGTAACCGGCTCAGAACAAATAATGTATAGGCCTTTTGTAACCATGTTGTTCTTCTCCACAGACTTCTGCAGTTATTTCAGCCTGTTTATTTGTAAAACTTTGATATACTGAATAATTCAAAATGACTAATTACTATAAAATATATCAATTTAATGTACAGATTGTGTCCACGTACTGAATTCCTTTTTATTTTTCCTATTTGCATACTAAATCATATTTTGGTCTTTTATTTCTGATATCTATGTAGAGCAACAGTCGGCTTCGTATTTTCCATCCCATTCATTTTCTCCATAGGGGAATTGGTTTTTAACAATAACTTATAAACCTTAAAAAGACAGACCTATTCTGTTACAAGGTTGTTATTCGATGGTATATACATTTATTGAAGGTTTCAGTCTGCATTATTTTAGCTTATATTTAGATAATCATGTTAAAATGTGGAATTCTATATGGGACATCTACATTGCCCATGATTCTGCAAACCGTTCAGAGAACCGAAACAAGCAATTTGCACCGGAAGAATAATTTTAGCACCAATGTTTTTAGTTTCCAACAAATGTAAATTATGTTGTTTCTGTATGTGCAACAGCTTCTAATCAATAGTTTTATATTCATCTGTCAATTAGAATTTTTCATTTGCAAGACTTTATGGGACTGGAGTTATGGGACCAAGGCTGCTGAAAAAGTGGCCAGTCACTGATGCACTCTATTTAACCATATACAGTAGCTGTTGATTCATTACAGTTATGCCTCTTACGAACGGAAGTATACAGTACCATGATTCATAAGTTTACCTAAAAATGTACTACTCTGCCTTTCAAGAACTGTAATATCTGTGTGTTTTAGCCCCAACCGTACTCCAATCCCAACCCCCAACATTATTGTCCCTGGTGTTATTGCTAAAAGTTCATCAGTGCATGATAAGGAGAAAATATTTGTTTTTATAGAATTTTTCCTTTGCTGGTGTAACTAAAGTAGTAGGGGAAAAGCTATGTGTCACAATTATGTCTAAACCATATATGTTCAGTATGGTTTTCACAATCCAATTTCACTTGGTAATGTCATATTACTGAAGCTGAAAATGTTGTAAATGTCATTTCAAGTTGTCTTTTAAAAATTCTAACATATAACCGAGTGCAACATTATTATTATTATATTATTATTATTCTAATATTCTAAGTATCATTAGTATAATTTTTCTATTTCAGGCACTGTCATATCAGTCTGGACATTCTTTGAGGGGGAGTTTTGTTCTGTAGATTAAGCTTGTGTTACCTCACACTCTCTGAGAACAAAAAGAGGGGCAATGAGAGCAATCAGTGGCTCAGAAGCCTGTGTGACATGTATTTGTTTGGCTCTTATCCCAAATCGGCTTTTCCTTCCCTTCAGCAAAACCACTCTAATACAACCAGAAAGAGAGATACCAGCCTCTGTGCTCTCATTTCACACTCTTCCGCACCTCCCCAGCCCTTTCTCTTCTTATTTATCTCACAGACTTTCTCTTCTTTTACTCTATTTTTATTCCAGTAGCTCTCAGAACAGAACAGGAGGGCAAAAATAGTTTATCATTTATTCATGATGAATAATGCAACCCTAGGCCCTGGTTTCTGAATGGAGAATGCACTTGGGCTATTCACGGCATCCCTCGAAACCTAGAGGTGTGAACCTGTGGACAGAAATGCAAGAAGGGATACTGGCCCTCTTGCATGCTGAGTTAATTAATGATCTGAGTAGCAATTTTGCATCAAGGAAAGAGATCATCTCGGAGATGCATAGAGAGTCATTTTGAAAAAAGATGATCCAATGTTTTTGCTATTTCAGATCAAGAAAAAAAAAACATTGATTGACTAGCCTTCTTGTTAAGGTGTCCACACCATGCATTTTTTTCTTATTGTTATCATTAAGTTCATGCAAGACTTATGAGGTGGCTGCAGTCATCACGACACTCCATTCAAAGCCACGATACACTCGAAAGTCTAGATTTATATTTGATCTTGCTTACAAATTTAAAGGAAGAGATTTAAAAGAAATGCACGGAGCAATTATCATCTGACATGTTTATGGCTGGCAATAAAGTTTTTGAATAGCATCAATGTGTTAATAGCCTCTATATGCACTCATCACCATAAGAATGCTTTAAAAGATAGTTCTACTGTCGCAGGTACGAAATCACTGATTGGGAAATAATTTAGCTACCACGTAATGGAGCTCTTAAATTCTATGTTTTCACTTACTAATTATATAGCAAAGGATATTGGTCGGAGAGAGTGGGCCAGTCATGGAAAATCACGTGGGAGTTAATTACTTCCATACAGTCAGTTAATTAGATTGACCATCCTCTGTGTGTGAAAATGCATATTCTATCACGCTGGTTTGCCAACAGTAGTCTCCACCTGCCCAAAGCGTGGGTCTCTGGAAGAACAAACATGATAGGCAACAGATCAATCATCTTGCTTTGAATATTTGTGAACTTATCAAATTAATTGAATTGAGAGGCATGCGGAGAGAAGTGGGTTTTTCAATGGGTTTGCTATATGGTCAAGCAAATATTTACCTTTTACATTTTTTTCTTATTCAATTGCACAGTGAAGGGGTCATTTTTTCTGTTTCTATACAGTATATATGTAAATTTTGATATGTATTATTTTGTGTTTTATGATAGATCTCTTTTCACTTCACATCTCAGAAGTGTTAAACAACCTCAAGACAACACTCTGTTTTATATCCCCATAGCACCTTTTTTTCTGAACTTGTCTTTTATTGAAGGGGCTGTTACAACATATCCCTTGAGCATTATGGTTTTGTGAAGTGTGCGTAATGGCCCGATGTCCTCTGTGTTTCCCTAAGACATAACACATCACTCCATTTGAACACCACAGTCTATGTGTCCTCTGCTCATCCATTTGCTACATTAAATGTATATTAAATTTAAATTTAAATTGCCAATATCCTTGCTATAGTATCTTCCTTAACCCAAGAAAATTGGCAATCAAATTTTCCCCAAACTTTTTCACACATTGTAGAGTTTTAATCTCAATTAAGATGTATTTGCTTGTATGAAATGCACACATACATAAATGCATATATATATATATATACTTTACACTTTATGTTGAACTATGTATTATTTTGTTGGTGCAACAGTTTATGTTGAACTCTTTATTGTTTTGGCCAAGGTTATTGAGAGTTGGACTTAGTATGTTATGGCCTCTGAAGCAACAGAGAGATGTTTTCTAATAGTCAGTGTTTCCAATGTTCTGAATGTAATTGACAGTATTGTGTTTTACTTAAAAAACACTTTACAGAAGGTTCCAGCACCTATAAGCTTCCTGAATTTCTGAAATTTACTATTTCTAAATTGTTTCTAAATATGTTATTGCTACACTTAATGGCAAAAATTGCACTGGTCTGCTAGACTTGGTTGAACAAAAATAAACAATATTTTCTTGCTTAAGCTTATGTATTCAGTCATTATTCAATGGTATACTATAAATCCATGTGAAAAAAAATTACTTTGCACTGTTCTCAGATCAAATATTTATATGCGATTAAAATGTGATTAATTTCGATTAATTAATTACAAAGCCTCTAATTAATTAGATTAATTTTTTTAATCGAATCCCGGCCCTAATATATATATATATATATATATTTGTATTGGTAGCTGTTGTTTACAGTAATAGTACAAATTTGTTTTATTTTATATTTATTAATAATTTATTGAGTGTATAATCTATTAAATATTTTTTACAATAGCAAACACTACAATAAAATGTGACCAAATTAAAGACATCAATAATACAATATAATATTTTTTATTTTTTATAAAACTGTTTTTATATACAGTTTTATGTGTAGATGTTTCATAATCGATTTATAAATGTTCTGCCTTGCTTATCTCCAGCGAATTATTATATATATTTTTTTTTTTTTCAGTTTTTTAATTCAATTCTATTTGCTGTCTTCCCAGCATATACTTGAGCATAAAAAAATAATATGGTTCTACCTTCTGACTTTCATTCCAGGAATAGTTTAAGATAATGTATAATATATAGCTATTTTTAAATTAAGGTGACTACTTCAGCAATCATATTACTTATTGTTACAATTATTGATTGTTATTTTAAAATATTTACAAGCAAGTGGTTCTTGGAATTCCAGTTAACTTTTTTAACTTTTTTTTTTTCTTCTTCTTCTTCTTCTTATTTATGTGATCTGTTTGTGGTTACTCATGTTTAGTGACTAATTTTGACAGCCCATTTGACCCATATTGAATGTATTCTGCCATAATTTTGAGTATACTATTCCATCTCATTCCATAACAATGATCTTTTCTTGTGCAGCTTCATGTGGAGACAGGATGTTTCGAAATCCTTTTCACCGATTGCAGTTTACTTCCTGTCAGTGTTTACGTAGCTATTTATTTACTTCTGTTAAAATAAAAATACCCCACTCAACCCCGGGTTTCTCGGGAGAGATACGATCTCAGCTGATGATTTAGCAGCCTAAATAAGATTATACTATCCTTTGCCAGGGGTGAAAAACAGAAGTCTTCTGGAAGCATCTGATCTTTCTCACCATGTCTGCATAGCTTCTTCTGTCCTATGAATAAGGCCTGCGGTGCTCAGATTACATTAGGCAGAGTTTAACACTGTGTGTGTGTCTGGATGATGCACAGATTAGCATGCACTCCAGGATAAACCCTCAGGAAAGCCATGATGAAGAACTCTAACCATGCCTTAACTGTGCAAACCTGTGCTCATTTCCTTTGCATGGGATGAGACTGAATAAACCTTTGCCTTGCAAAATAACAGACAACAAACCACCCGCAGTGATTAATTTTCATAATGAAAATTTTAATGACAAAGTGGATGGGAGAGTTGCAGTAAACTCACCAAGACGGAAAGGACAGCACATCTGAAGACAAGAAGAAGATGCATTTACATTGTATCCCGTATTCAAGCATTAAGTAGAGAGCACAAATTCATTCACTTCAAGTGCCGTTCATTTCAGAGCATGGGGTGTAATTCTGAATATTTCTCTTTGAAATGTGTGGCTCATGCAGATTTCTTTAGTAATTTATGCCAAAATTAATAGCTTGCATGCCTTTAAAGACATGCCTGAATATCTGATGTGCAATGGTGGGTGGTAGAGAGAGTGCATTTGCATAGCAATGGTTGCTCTTCTGTAAAGATAACAACTTTGAAAACCATGCTAAATACATTTGGAGTTAATACCAGGTGGGCTGAGAGCTGAAGCTGCCCACAGAAAATTATATAATTTGTATGTTTTTTTTCCAGACTAAGAGTGAAGAATTGGAAGGTACATATAGATTTACTTGTTTGCTTGTTTCATGTTTCAAAAAAGGGTTGAAGTGTCATCTGTTATAATTTTTATTTATTTATATATGTTAGGACATTTTTGGAAACATGTTGGAAACACACGTTTTTATTCAATGGCAAGTCAGTTTTTTACAATCATAAGGTACTCAAAAACGGAGGTAAGGGGGTACATCAGCTGAGTTACCAAAAAACTACCCAGCACCTGGGTAAAAATATTTAAAAAATAATATAATTTTGGAATAATTATTTGAATGTTTTAATGAAGACATTTTCATGTGTGTTGAGTGATTGGTGTCAAGGCAAGGGTTAGATGAAAGTGTAACACTGTTGTCTATTATCTGTTCATTTGCTGTCTTCATTTGCATTACAGAGTTACGAGTGCCTCTGTCGGCCAGGCTGGGAGGGGGAGTTCTGTCAGTGGGACACTGATGAATGTTCCTCAAACCCCTGTAAAAACAATGCCACCTGTACAGACCTCCTCAATGCTTACAGGTGGGTTGCAAAAACACAGCTTGACGGAGCAAAGAAAATCTGGATGAATGGACAGGCTAGAGACGAGTCACATGGTTGACTAGCTTTTTCAGCAACTTTCCTGCTGATTAATGAGGTTGTTCAGTTTATTTTTTTTTTTTAGCATTAAAATCCCTTTCTATTTGTTTCCTGCTGACATTGACTCTTTAAAAAAAAAACACATCAAACTTTCTTTTAATCATTTACCATTTATTTATTATTTCTCTGTTCCAGCCTTTACTATACTGGACAGTGCTTCATTAAGAATTTTAATCTGTTGTTTCTCAGTTGTAAGCTACTTTGGATAAAATGTCTTTTAAATTAATAAATGTGATGTAAACTTTAAGTGATAGTTCACCCAAAAATCTAAATTATGTCATTAATAACTTACCCTCATCTCGTTCCAAACCCGTGAGACCTCCGTTTATCTTTGGAACACAGTTTAAGATATTTTAGATTTAGTCCGAGAGCTCTCAGTCCCTCCATTGAAGCTGTGTGTACGGTCTACTGTCCATGTCCAGAAAGGTAAGAGAAACATCATCAAAGTAGTCCATGTGACATCAGAGGGTCCGCTGGAATTTTTTGAAGCATCAAAAATACATTTTGGTCCAAAAATAGCAAAAACAACGACTTTATTCAGCATTGTCTTCTCTTCCGTGTCTGTTGTAAGAGAGATCAAAACAAAGCAGTTTGTGATATCCGGTTCGCGAATGAATCATTCGATGTAACCGGATCTTTTTGAACCAGTTCACCAAATCGAACTGAATAGTTTTAAACGGTTCGCGTCTTCAATACGCATTAATCCACAAATGACTTAAGCTGTTAACTTTTTTAATGTGGCTGACACTTCCACAGAGTCCAAACAAACCAATATCCCGGAGTAATTCATGCACTCAAACAGTACACTGACTGAACTGCTGTGAAGAGAGAACTGAAGATGAACACCGAGCCGAGCCAGATAATGAACGAAACATTGACTCGTTCACGAGTTAAGAACCAGTTGCATCGGATTTCTTATCACCAGTAGTTCTTTCAGACAGTTCGATTCAATAAATGGACAGTGGACAGTATACCGTTCACACAGTTTCAATGGAGGGACTCAGAGCTCTCGGACTAAATCTAAAATATCTTAAACTGTGTTCCGAAGATAAACGGAGGTCTCATGGGTTTGGAACGGCATGAAGGTAAGTTATTAATGACATAATTTAGATTTTTTTTGGTGAACTATCCCTTTAACTTTAGCATAGAAGTTGCTTCCGTAGGGTTTAACATTGCGTCATTTTTAAAACATTTATCCCTTGGTTTCAAACTTGTTATTTGGAAAAGGTTAGTAAATTAGAGTGACAGAGGACTGAAGTGTGACCTCATAAATATGTAAATAAGAATGTTGACCCAGGGTTTACAAATATACAGTGAGAAATCATGATACATGACTACCCGGGATTAATTACCATTTACCATGTGTTAAGAATGACCCTTAATTAACAATTTAATGTCTGACAATTCCATTTAAATACATGACATTCGAGTTTTGAGGCTTTTAGTCCATGTGTGTCAGTTTAGAGGTCAACTCCTAAATGTTGATGTAAATACACTTAAAAGCAGGGATGTGTATACATTTTTTTTTTTTACTTTTTTTTTTTTTATATAAATCTTATATATAATAAAATTCACTCTTATAGTTTTTAAGATTTTATATCAAATGAACAGTAATTCAAAATGTAAAAATGTGTTCTGCATTGTTATTCATAAACTGGTAAATCCTATTGGAATTGGGTTAACATCACAACTACAGTAGTTGATATTAAAAAAATTGTTTCGCATGGACTTTTTTTGTCAGCCAAACCCAGAAGACATGAAAAAAAAAAACATGTGATTTTAAGTTCATATTTCAGTAATTTCCTGTGATCAGTTATGAATGTGGAAGTGCAGTGGAAAGAGCAAATTGAGGATTTGGAAAGAGAAATGTTGGAGGATTTCGATTTAAGCCAAGAGGACACTGGTTTTCCTTTGCTGTAAACAAAACTCACTGGACTAACATATTCTCACTGGAGCTTACGCTACACCTACATCCTACATCATCCACTGGAACACCACTCTCTTGTGAGCTTGCGACAGTTAGTGGAAGCTAGAGATCAAGTTTTATAAAGTTTTAAATATATATATTTTTCTTACACAAATGCATCACTTCGCTTTGATTCAGAAGGCCTTTATTTACCCCCAAGAGCCGTGTGGAGCACTTCTCATGATGGATTTATGCACTTTATTTTGCTTCAAAATCTAGACCACAATTCCCTGCCATTATAAAGCTTGGAAGAGCCAGGACATTTTTAAAAATAACTCTGTTTGCATTCATCTGAAAGAAGAAAGGCATATTCACCTAGGATGGCTTTAGGGTGAGTAAATCATGGGGTCATTTTAATTTTTTGGACAAATTTTTCAAAAATGTTGACCTTACAGAAGACATTAGCATGTTTCTGGTTCTCTAATATTGATATTTACAATAATATAAATTATTATAATAATTATTATGTGTTGTAGTTGTACAGTAGTATGTGTTAACTCTACATTACATTTGAAAATTAAAGTTGTACTAATTAATAATGAATATTTGATTATCATCCAATGAAATGAGCTGCATCGGACTATACAGCTATTTAATTAAACTGCTGCCTTTGATTTGATTATTGCAGTAAGCTATATTGTGATTATCTTGCAGCCAAATGTATTTATTTAAATTGTACTTTCAATATAATTACGTATTAGCTGTTCATCAACTCACGAACCCCCTGCAGTTCCCTCGCAAACTTCCGGGGGCTCATTAACCTGCATTAGTGAAACCCTGGACTATATGAAAAACAGCACTAAGTTTAGCCACCTATTCTCTTGTCAAGCAGAGACAGACTGCACTTTCACAAATGTGTGAGATAATGAATTGCAGATGGCAGGTAAAACAAATGAATCAATCAATGGAGCACAGCAGGTGGAGGTCTCTCTCAATCAGTGACTCTCTTGAGGAAAAAGCTCCTGCTTCTGAGTCACCTAATATCCCCTCTTGCTAAGGGCAGCAGAGGGAAGAAGAGAGAGAAAGAAGGAAGAAAATAGACTGAAATGAGAGAGAGAGAGAGAGAGAGAGAGAGAGAGAGAGAGAGAATAGAGGATGGGTTTGAGATGGGGACTGGCAGCACGGCTGTAAGATCACTGCCACCAAGTGGAATGTAGATCCCTCCGGCACTCTCTGGGATTCACTCTGGTAAATATAATCCCAGCTCGCCGCTCTAACCTCACAGTGTCCTACTTCCAGCTGTCTGGGATTTAATGGTCCTTAGACCAATAGTGCAATTAACCTATAAATCCCCTCAGCTGTCCAGAAATCTCCCAACAGTGATTCCGTTTTGAATATGAATGGCAAAGTAAAGTAAAACAGCTTTGTTTGGAGCTTGATTAGCTTTTTTGGAGATTTGTGGCACATAATAGCCAATGTCTGTAAGCTTTGCTGACAATACTAACTTTAACAGATGAACAGGTTCGATTTTTGTGACATAAACTAAAACTTACTGGCTATTTAAAATAAATACATACATAAAAAGAGACAATCCATTTGATATCCAACAAATTTCAACAGGAAATACATAAAATGGACTAAGACATTTGTGTAAGTAATTTACTGTATCTCATGGGCTGTTGTGTTTTGATTATGATAATGATAGAGGATTTTTGAAATGTGCCCGCTATGATTTTCATCTGCAGTTCTGCCAGAAAATTATGACTCATTGTTCATTTTATTTTAATAACGTCTGAAGGAATATCATGTATAGTCTCTTTAAAATAGCTTTTGTGTGGGGGGTTTTTCCCCTGAAATTAAGTAGAAGGTTTAATTTATAACAGTTTAGTTCATGACACACATTGTAATCCTGGTCTAAAATGAACAAAAAGGGATTTTCAGAGACGTATGACATTCATTAGTGAAAAGCACCACAGGGTAAAGCCAAATCGGAGTCCTCCCCTGGGGGGATTTGCTTTTATGCTACAAGGTCACTGTGTGCCAGGAGTGTCAGTTGGTTTGTACATTAATGAATATTTTAATAGTACAATATAATTTTCCTCTGTAATTTCACAATGGAATTCCAAAGGATTTCAAGACACTATTATTTTCTAAATTATGTTTTAAAAGGATAGACCAACCGACAATTAAAATTCTGTCTTCATTTACTCGCTCTCATGTTGTTCCAAACCAGTACATCTTTGTCCTTCATCAAATACAAAAGATTATTATTATTTTTTAAGGATATCCTTGCTGAACTTTTCCAATAAAAAAAAGGTTAAAGAAAGAATAAATGGTAAGTGGGGTTGTAAAGTTCCAAAATTATTATTATTATTATTATTGTATCCTTATTATTTCAATTTTAAATGAATGCAGTTCTGTTGAACTTTCTAGTGCTGAAGAAATGCATCTAATTTCAAGCAGCACAGCTGTTGTCAACATTGATAATATAATGTTGAAAATGACAGCTAAAGTAATGGCTGATAAAAATTTTGATTTGCAATCACAGGAACAAATTACATTTTTAAATATATTAAATTAGAATACATTTATTTTAAAATCTAGCATTATTTCACAGTCTTATTGTTTTTTTCTTTTTTTTTTACTGTATTTTAACAACAAATGCAGCCTTGGGGAGCATTAGAGACTTTTTTCAAAAAACATAAAAACAGATCTTACTAAACCCAAACTTTTAAACGGTATTGTAACACAAAAGTGATGTACTTTCTGATTCTCTTTTATGGTGCAATTTTTGTAATTTTAAAGCTTGACACCATTTGGTCGTAATTCTTGTTTGCTATACAGAAAAGAGTTGCCACAGTATTCATCAAAAATAATGAAAAAGTCACGTCAGCTTAAAAAAAAAAAAAAAGAACTTATGTGAAAATACTTCTTTTGCCTCATAGGTGTACGTGTCCTCATGGCTGGACAGGCCTGGATTGTGGAGAGGATGTGAAGGAATGTTCATCCTCTCCCTGCCTGAACGGTGCACATTGTGTGGAGTCTGACATCCCAGGGGAGTTTTCCTGCACCTGCCCACCCTTCTTTACCGGCCTCCTCTGTGAACAGACCTTCAACCCCTGTGACCTGCGGCATAACCCCTGCCTGCACAACTCTACCTGCCATGCCAAGTCAGATGGAACCGCCCTCTGTGTTTGCCCAGTCGGTGAGATATAGCATCCCAACTATATCCTACCTTCTCTCCCACCCACATGCTGGGTCAGATCTGTCATTCAAAGGTGCCTTATGTTTACTGCTTGTTTAAATTCACGTGCCTTTCACTGAGTTGGTTATTCAGGTAATATTATGCATTTCCTTCTACACCTTTGCTAGATGCTTATTTTAGTCCACATTAAATGAACATGGAGAAAGATATATTTTTTTTCACCACATCCATACATGAATCCTTCTGAATGGCCATTAAAGCCGAAAGATGCTTTTTTCTGCCGGATGGTGTACTTACAGCATCTCCTGCAGGATCTAATGAGGTCATGCCCAAACAAAACCTTGACTCCTTGACCACATTGGAGACATTTTGTACACTAAGTATAGACACTTAATTATATTATTATTTTCAAAGATCAAAGAAAGTACATAGATTTGGAAATTCACAAAGCAATTTATATAAAATGATTTTTACTAGCTCTTATCTATTTTCCATGAGCAAGTAAGGAAATTTGTTGAAGGTCAAATAAAAATCACAGCACTGCTTTGGTGGTATACTGATGAGTATAGTTTCCTTCCAGGCAGTCAACCTGGATTTGATTTCTTGGTCAGCACACTGATCTTGGGTCTGCTTTTGGGGTAATCTTATTGTACCTGTACAGTGACTATAAAGAACTTAACTGGAATATTTACACACTCTTCTTTTTTTATTTATTTTTTTATGGTTTTGAAAGAAGTTTCATATGCTGACCAAGGTTACATTTATTTGTTCAAAGATACAGTAAAAACTGTAATATTGTGAAACATTATTGCAAATTAATATCACTGTTTTCTATTTTAATATATAGCAAAGCTGAATTTTCAGCATCATTACTCCAGTTTTCAGCATCACATGATCCTTTAGAAATTGCTTTAATACGCTGATCTGGTGCTCAAGAAACATTTCTTATTGTTGTGAATGTTGAAAAAAGTTGTGCTGCTTAATATTTTTGTGGCGGCTGTAAGAACAGCGTTTATTTGAATAAGAAATCTTGTAATACTGTTATACTTTTAATGTTCATTTTTAATGTATCCTAATAAAAATATTTCTGAAATTTCTGGAAAAAAAAATCAAACAAATAAATGCAGTATTGATATTGATCGTAACCGCCCTGCTACAATTGTAGACCGCCAATGTGCCAGAGAAACTGGCAAAGCCATACTAAAGTGATTAGCGACCTTTGTAAAACTAAATTTCAGCCACTTGCTTGTGATCTTGAGATCCTTCAAAAGAATACTGTAAAGTGATAGTTTCTGTACAGGAATAGCTTGTTGTTTAACCCTAATTGAGCAGCACGTAGGTGTGACGAATATGTAAACGTGCACGGCTGCATGTGAGATCGCAAACATAGATTTTTTTTTATTAGCCTTGAGCCACTTTTGCAGCTTGATTTCAATAGATGGTCTTTTTGAATTGTCGAACAAACAAAAGTGTGTTGTTTCCATTGTATGACCCTGTTTAATGTGTTTTAAGTAAAACATTTGAATGCAGATAAATTAGAGTTAATAGACAGTCATGTTTATATTCTTTCTCATTTACAATAATCTGAAATGCACATCTAATATCTCCCTTGAATTGTGTTATATTCAACTAACCTTCAAATCTGCTGAAATACTCCACATTTCTGTACTCATAGAAGGAAAGAGTGGCTCATGAGAGGAAACTGTGGCTCTCTGGATATGCAAGACTTTCTAGTTTTGTTCTGCCAGCTCTCCCCTGCAGTATTTGTCCATTGATGTCTTCAGCATGGGAGAGAATTATTAAGGATCACACAGTGATTTGAAGCCATTGTAACTGCTTGAATCATACTTTCTTTCTTGTTAAACGGTGTCTTACCCTTCCAATGATTTTCCCATTTCCTTTGCTTTCCTATTTTTGACTTTGTCTGCAGAGACAGGACAGACCCTATCACTTCTGCCAAAGAACAAGTTCCAAGTGTTTCATTAAATATTGGCTGCAGGTTTCCATCAAAGGAAGAAGAGCCCTGTCTGATGAATGCATAGAAAAGGGGGTGCAAGAGAGGTTTCTGCACAATCTCTTTAATCACAGTGAAGCATACTCTATTGCACATGCACATACACGCTCATCTGTCATTTGAAACCCTCCTGATATTATTATGCTCGTTGAGACCAGATCACTTACTCATAATACATGTCTGCTGCATCTCAGGCACAGATTGCTCTAACTTGAAATTTTGCACATTTGTATTCAGTTGATCACAGCGATTCAGATGCTATTACTCATTCAACAGTAGTGAATACCACAGTGCTATGCAACTGTATAATGCAGAGGTCTGTCTCACTGTGTGGTTACTAGGGATGAGTATTTGCAAGTGACAACCATGGCAGCAACGCTTTTGGCACTATAATTAGTTGCAATGGCAGTACTTTAAATCAGAATGCATTGTATCCAGTTTACCTGTAAAGTAACGATTAAAAGAGCTTCACTACTTGAAGGTAATTAAAGTCCTGGGCAAACCAACATATGCAGTATGTAGTCAGTATTTCACATCACAACCTAGAAATAACTGTAGATTTTTTTAAATAATGATGCATGGGCCCTAATAATAGCAATAATTCTGCTAGTCAGTCTTAATAAAATGTGCATCCCTAGTGGCTACCCTAAAATCGTTTATCCCTTCTGCTGTATTATTGAATTATAAGCTAAAAAAGTCTAACTCATAACTTTTAACAGTCCATCGAGAGAAAAGCCCATGAGATGAACAGCGCACACCCCTGTCTAGAATGCATCTGGTTGTTATGAACTATGATGTGGCCAAATGCCTTTCTTCCTTGTTATGCATCTTCGATGGCACCTGCATGATCAAACCTGCCTGGCATCCCTTCTTTCGCTGAGGGCATCCTGAACGAATGTAGTTTGTGGGATAAGAGATGCCAGTCAGTGAAAGATTTTTTTTTTTTTTTTTTGTAGTAACATATCAGGCAGGAAATGAAAAGAATGCTGGGGAGGGATGAGAATTGAGTCCTTTGGCAATCCGTGGATTTATGTTTTGGGGAGAGAAATAGGAAATTAGCATCCACTGCTGCATACATTACTGAGCTAGAGATGTGCGTAGGCTCACATGCCACCTCTTTTTCTCTTTATTTCTATCTCTCTCTCACAGTATCTCTTTTCTTTCTCTCTCATTCTACAGACTCTCTGACTCACAGTTGTTCTCAACCCACACTTCATATATTAGTACATAGGTCACCTGGCAGATACACTGTGTATTATTGTACAACCGATAGATTGAAACCCAGCCAGCATTCCTACAAAAATGACTTCTACCCCAAAGCTGCTGTACTTTGCCCTTTTTTGTAGTAGTCTGTCTTTTGCAGACTTGTTTATCAACAAATTGTCATAGTTTGCTCACCTTCATATTGCTATTATATTATATAATATTATATTATAAAAGCACCTTATTTGTTTAAAGTGTTTGCAAACCAAATGTTATACATTAGTTGTAGGCTTAATTTTAAATGAAAAATGTGCATAATACACTGCTTTTGAATGCCTTGTTAGTTTTGTGCATAACAATGCGATTAATTCAGATTAATTGCAGACAATTGTGCGATTAATCAAAAAAAATTTTTTAAAAAGAATCATTGTTCAGGACTAATTTTAATTAATAATTTAATTAAACATTTTATTATATTATATTATTGTTAAGTTTTGGGGGTAGTCTTTTTTTTCTTTATTCTTTTTTCTTTCTTTTTTTGAAAGAAATTAATACTTTTATTTAACAAGGGTGTATTATTTTCACAAAAGTTTTCAAACATTTCAAACATATTAACAGTTTCAAACATTGATGATCATATTAAATGTTTCTTGAGCACCATTAATCATAATTAAATTTGTTTAGCACACCAGAGTGACAAGGAGTTTGAAATTCTCCAGCCATGACTTCCTATTCTATGTTCTACAGGATTATAAATAGAAGGAAACAAATGCCAAAATTCCTTTATCCCTAATCCATCGCAAAGAGTAAAACCAAAGAATATAGTTCTGATGTGCTGAACAAGATTGTTGAATTTCACAACATAGAAAGTGGCTATAAGAAAATAGCTAAAGCTTTTAAAATCCCCATTTTCACCATTGGCCAAAGATATTGCCTTTATAGCCTATAATAAAAAAATCAAACAGCCCCTATATCACCACGTTGTTCAGAAAGATTTCAAGAAAAATCCTCTTCACTCATCCAAAAACAAATTCCAGCATACCCAGTTGTCAGACAAGATTGGAAATTCAAATGGGACTTCTTCTATGGTCAGATGAAACGTAACAAAAAAAAAAAAAAGAGCTTTTTGGCAGCAAACCCACCAGATGGGTTAGGTGCAAACAGGGATAAATAGTACCCCATGCCCGCAGTTAAATATACTGCTGGATCTTTAATGTTGTGGGCCTGTTTTTTTCTACCGGAGGTCCTGCACATCTTGTTCAGATATTGGCATCATGGATACTATCAAAAACCAACAGATAAAAAAATCTAAACCTGACTGCCTCACTAAGCACAAAATGAAACTTCTGTCACGGTCATCTCAGTTCCCTGACCTGAACCCTATAGAAAATTAGTGGGGTGAACTGAAGAGAAAGAAGCACCAACATGGAGCTGCGAATCTGAAGGATCTGGGGTGATTATGTATGAAGGAATGGTTTCTGATCTCTTATCAGGTGTTCTTCAAACTCATCAGGCATTGTAGGAGAACTCAGAGCTGTTATCTTGGGAAAAGGGCGTTGCAGTAAGTGTGGCTAATATGAACTAGAGAAAAACATTTATTTCATAATAAGGGGTGGTCTTGAAATTATTTATTTTGAAATAAAGGGGTGGTGTTGGCACGGTGGATAAGACACATACCTTTCGTGTGAGAGACCTGAGTTCGATTTGAGACGTCAATGTGTCCCTGGACAAGACACTTAACCCCTAGTTGCTGCAAAGGCATGCAACCTCTGACATATATAGCAATTGTAAGTCGCTTTCGTTAAAAGCATAAGCTAAACGAATAAATGTAATAAGCCCCCCACACACTTTCCATTGTTTCAGAATTTTGTGAAATTTTTTGAATGAAAGATCAAAAGGATAAATGATGCAGGTTTATTTTCACAGCCACCTTTGTTAATATTTACCAAGGGTAAATTCAAATGTACCAAATTAAATTCAAATTTTACAATTAAAATTTTGCCTGTATTATTAAAGCCCACTTCAAAAATTGCTCTTAAGAAATTGTATGTATATATTTCTACCCCCCGCCCACCAACTGTAAGAGAATGTTTACACCCTTTTTCATTTAACAACATTAACCCTCATAATGAATTTAAAATCTGTATTCTGTTTCTTAATTAAGTGTTCCTCCAAAGATGATGATCAAGCCCTGCATACCCTATACACTATATACCGCATGGCAATCGTTCCTTCTCTGTGCATCAATTCAGTTTGCAGTTGGTGGTTCAGCTTTTGGGCAAATTCCCACGATCAGAACAAAAGCTTTTTATTTTCTGGTGTGTTTTTTTTCTTCCCTCTTCTCATTTTATCCCTCCCTATACAGTTTTCGACCCCTGTCTACATTTGTTTGAGATTGTATCCCATTCTAACCAGTCAGTAAATGGCTTCCCTCTGCAGTTGGCCTTATCTTTTCTACTGCATGATTGTATCTCTGCCTATAGTGCAATGCATTGCGAAAAGTATGGGTGGCTGTACATGTGTGGCCGCAAGTACATCCTTTTGTTATTTTTCTCTTTGTGTGACAAGTTAATTTCAATAAGAAGTGGTCCCTGTTATCAACATCAATGTGGCGAAATGAAATTCTTTGAAGAATGAAATAGAGGTTATGACTTCATTCTTCATAATTGTATGGCAGCAATGAATTGATCAGCTCTCCTGAACAACCTCAGACACACAAAGAGACAGGAAATGTGAATAACAGACAGTGTATACAAAACAATGACATTCAGTGCAGAAATGACTCTAACAGTACAAGCACTGAAGTCATTCAGGATGGTCTCATCTTATTGACCTTGATGCAGCCATGACACTCTCTGCCTTTCACTGGTGCATTACATTAAAGCTTTATGAAACGATAGCTTTATGCTTAATAAACATTAAAATAGCTGAAAGCTGGGGTTTCTAAAGAATCTGCAGCCCGGGAAGGTGGATATCTGTAAGAATTGGATATTTGTACGAGTGAATTTACCTAATAGGTTTCTTCCTGCAGTATATATGGCTGTTATGAATCATGCATGTTAAGTGAGCATATGCTACATGTAGGACAACACTGCAAAAGGTCTGGGAATTTGGCATCCATTATTGAGAAAGCTAGATCTAAGAAATGGCACTGAATGAATCACCTTATTCTGTGAGCCTGCACCTACTTAGGCAACATTTAATGGCATCACGTCAATGTGAATACTGGTCAAAAAGTTTGGCACATTAATTATGTTGTCTTCTAAGACACCTTCTTATAGCCGTTATATGTATGTTTTATAGGACGGATAAATTGTCTCGGAAAAAAAAGGGGGGATGCATAATATATGTTTGTACTGTATAATTTATGCATATTTGATTATCAATATGCCAATGTGAAACTACATTCTCAGAAGAAAAAATAATTATAAGAAGTACAACAACTTGGGTAGTTTGTAGCTTCTTTACCACTTAAAAGTTCATAAAGGGTCGTTCACACACTTTACTGTGCTACTTTATTTTATTTTATTTTATTTTTTGTAAATGAGCTAGGATCTGACCATTGCGCTCATGTCCTTATTTTTCAGTGTCTCACCCATGACAGTGTTCTAAAAACACAGATTTTTAAATAAGTTCCAATTTTATTACAAACAGGCCTATAGGCTAAAGTTTTTGAGCCCATTAATGGTTAGGTATATCGACAGTATTTCATATCGAGTTGACATTTTAAGCCTTTATCAGCTGATTCTGATAATGTTCAGATAATACTGTGGATCCCTACAGTATATTAAAATCAATTGTGAGTTGAGTCTTGAGAGTGTTTTCTTCTTTAGTGCTATTTGTGCAACACAGAGAGAGTTAATTGAAAAATGTTCCAAATCTGTCACTTATGAGGTTCTATTTCAGTTAGTATGGTGCCCTAGAAGTGAGGAAGCTTACTATGTTTTAGAACAGAGCTACTGAATAAGTCCAGTCTTGAATGCGCAATTAATAATAGTTTGAAATAATAGGCGAAGGGAAAAATATAATGGCACCTAAGAACTGTCTAACTTGTCAAAGCTTTCCCAGGCCAGGAAGAGCCTATGTACTTCAGAACTGTGAACAATGCAGAAGGTTAACTAGAGTTTCTTTAAGTCAAACACATTTGTCCTTTAATTATATTTAGATAAATAATTTGTGTGTGCGTTTCATCACAATTAGCCTTTGAGCTGGAATCTCTCACTTTGTGCATCCTGCTTCGTGTACGCTCACCGGTTATTATAAATATTTAGCTTTGGCCCTATTTTGCTCATGTCTTTCAGATTGATGATCATGGGCCAAGGCTAATTACCAGTATGCTGTTGCTTTAAGACTGCTTTCATAAATCTTAGTTATTTATAAAGATTGTTAATAATAGGAATGACTGTTGTTCACCTTGATAAATTCATCAAGCTAGTTAAAGACTCTGGTTTAAAATTTAAAGAAAGTGCTTTTTTGTGCATAGTACAACATTGGCCAACAATTCTTGGGGAATTTATGTACTGTAAAAAATTGTCCTGTAAATGAACGGTAATATACTGACAGCAGAGTTTCCAGCAGTGAACTGTAATTTTACAGTTTTCTGAATTACAGCTTTTTTTGTAAATTAACAGTAATATACTGGCAGTAGGGTTTCCAACAGTGTACCATAATTTTACAGTTTCATTACTGTAATCTAGATTATTATTTTGTATTAAACAGTAGAACTGGCAATTTTGACTAATTCAAATACACAGAAAAGAGAAGACCAAGGGGGTATTTCTTATAGCACAGTATTTTTTTTAAGTGCCCAAGCAATAGTTCAAATGCTTTCTCAAAAAAAAAAAAAACCTAAATGGAAGAATCAGTCTTTTTTTTTAAATGGGGAAGTCGTTGCCTAGTGGTTAGAGAGTTTGACTCCTAACCCTAGGATTGTGGGTTTGAATCTCAGGCCGGCAATACCATGACTGAGGTGTCCTTGAGCAAGGCAATCCCAAACTGCTCCCCGGGCGCCGCAGCATAAATGGCTGTTCACAGTTTGTGTGTATTTACTGCTCTGTGTGTGTGCACTTTGGATTGGTTAAATGTGTAACCCCTCTCACCCGTTACACTCACCCCCCTAAACCTCACTCCCATCTGGGTCACGGCACCAATGCAACCCCTCTCACCCGGGTCCTCTCTGACACTCCTCGCACTCGCTCCGAGCGGGGCTCGAACCCAGGTCTTCCGGCATGGGAGGCGGACGAACTATCAAGGAGGCTAAATGGCTACAGCCACTAGCGTCTGTCGCTAGTGCGTCTCTTGAGATCGGGGAGTGAGGTTTACCTGCACAGCACTACTCGCTGGCCTCCGTTACAAATGCAGAGCACAAATTCTGAGTATGGGTTGTCATACTTGGCTGAATGTCATGTCACTTTCTTGGTCATGTTAAATTTTTGTTATAGATAAAATTTTGATATAGATATGACAATGTGGGACCAACTATATTTGATTTTTATTGTATAATCGTGTACACTCTTGTAATGCAGACTTTATTTGTTTTCAGACTTACTTGTTTCTCAATGTCTCAAGACTAACAGTGAACTTCAAACACCAAGACACATGGCTGTGTTGATATGGCTAAATTTCAAACTAGTCTCATATTTACTTTGGAAGGATGAGTTGTCCCAAGGATTACCTGCACGGCTTTGTGGGGTGCGCAGAGGATGCTGGGAAAGAATGATGGAACATTTGTGCAAGCCACAGGTATCTTGCGCTATGTTTTGACAGTGAAGAAACTCCACTCTCACTGTGTGTTCTTACTGCAGATGCATTAATGTTGACACTCCAAATTTTCCTTATGGAGACATTATGATTGACAGTTCATCATGGGCCTGTGCCAGCTGTATATAATCCAGCAGATATTGTACTGTACTGTGCATCCATAATGGCAGAGACCCAGTTCTCAATTGTGTTTGCTAGAATGGAAGGATGATATGTGAAATGAAATTTGGGGTTTATGCCCGTTCAAATCAGCCAACTCTGGAAAATCAACAAATGGAAACTCTGGGGAAAATAAAAAATCTAATGCAAGAATTACCAAAATAGTGGCTATAGTATAATTTCAATTATATATATATATATATATATATATATATATATATATATATATATATATATATATATATATATATATATATATATATATATATATATATATATATATATATATATATGTATATATATATGTATATATATATATATATATATATATATATATATATATATATATATATATATATATATATATGCATATGTATATATGTATGTGTGTGTGTGTGTTAAGTTAGTATATATTTTTACAAGAAATTAATAGTTTTATTCAGAAAATATATTATAAACTGTTTCAAAAGTGACAATAAATCTGTTTATAATGTTGCAAGATTAAAAAAAAGTTTTTTCTATATTCTATTCTAGTCAAAGAATCCTGGGGGGAGAAAATATTGCACATTTCATGAAAATATTAAGCAGCTCACTGTTTTCAAAATTGATAATGATAAGAAATGATTCTTAAGCTCCAAATCACCATATTTCTAAAGTATTGCTTTAATCTTAAAATATTTCTGATATAACATCCAATAGGTTGTATGGTCTACTGTAAGTGACATAACCTGAAAAGGAAAGTTGTTTCAGAGGTAGAATATTAAAGTAAAAAGGTCAATTTTGATTTTATGTTGACTCTAAAGCATTTTTCAGGGATAACGCATCTTGCTGAACAGAGGATGAGCTTACAGTGGCAGCGCTCCTACAAAAAGCTGAATATTCACGTCTCCCAGGACCTTTTCCCCAACAAGAGCCCTGAGCTGATTACACCCCTTCCTTCCCTTCATCCTTATAATGAACACGAGGAAAGAGGCCCCTGAACTTCACCTCCTTCTGTCTCCCCCATCCTAACGAGATCCTCTCCACACTTCCACCATGAGTCCTCAGCCTAATCTGTGGAGGCACTGAGGTATTATTAGAGCCGCTAGAGCCCTCGGAGGAGACGCTAGGAGCGCGAGGCCTGGCAGATGAGATGAGCTATAGGGAGGTGCACAGTTCCATTAAGATGCCATTCACCAAGGGCCTTTGTTATCATTGATCCTAACGCTTTCAGGGAGCAGTGAGACTTACTGATCCATGACCGTCTCATCTGTCTTGCAGGGTTTGAGGGAACTCGCTGTGAAATTGATAGCGATGACTGTGTCTCAAGACCTTGTCAGAACCAAGGCCATTGTGTGGATGGGGTCAACAGATACAGGTCTTCTTGCCTTTTATTTCTAATTTTCATTCTCCATTGTGTTTGTTTGTCTTTCAGCAGATATGTAGTACTGTTTTGTGTTGATGGAACAGTTCACCCAGAAATGAAAATCCTGTCATTAATAAGTCACCTCCAATGTAGTTTTAAACCTGTATGGAGTTACAGTACTTATTGCTTAGAACACAAGATAAGCCTTTACGTAACTTTTTTCCTCCATGAAATGATGGTTCACAGTGATCACATCTGTCTAGTTCTAATAAGAACAAACAACACCATATAAATCCAACAGAATGTGCAAACAGTCTAAACAACATAGTGACAGAATTGTTATTGTTGGGTGTACTATCCCTTTAAGACCTCACAAGAAAATATCAACATACAGTGAGAAACAATTGTTGAAATATCTGACCTGAATATATTTCTTCAAGAATTGCTCATAAAATACAGTATAATCTTGCTCAAAAAAAGAAAGATTTTTTTAATCATAATTCATTATTATTGTCAATAATTATGTTATTATTTATTACTAAATATGTATAAATATGTGTTAATTTATTCATAACAAATGCATACAGTAATACTAAATAAAAACTATTTACATTTTAAATTCTTTAAAAAGTATGTAAAGAATATGTAAAGAATATTTTATAATATTTCTCATTTCAGCTGGCTCCACATTTATTTGACTTGAGGTCAAATTCTGACTCGACTTCTGTTTTTGCAGTTCAATTGTTGTTCTACCTAAAGCAGCCCATTTACTTTGTGTATAGCAGTCGAAGTTTTCTAATTTCCAGACATAGTACTGTGTATATTTATCAGAAAGGTCCATTTTTGGCTTGTATGCCACATGTCTATTTTTTCCACTTCTAGTTAGTTGGGAGCTCAGGTGTTGTTTTAACACACTAGAGATGACAGCCATTTATTTATTTATGTTTATTATATATGTTTATTAAATTACTATTCTTTTTCAGCTAGCATGCCTTATGTTGATCAAATGTGACAGTAAAAAACATTTATAATGTTACAGAAGATTTCTATTTCAAATAAATGCTGTTCATTTTACCTTTCTATTCTTTAAAGAATCCTGAAAAGAGTTATAACAATTTCCACAAAAATATTAACTGTTTTATGAACTGTGTTTAGCGCGAATAATAATAAAAAATGTGTCTTAAGCACCAAATAATATAATGATTTCAGAATGATCATAAGACACTGAAGGCTGGAGTAAGGGCTTCTTAAAATTCAGCTTTACCATCACAAGAATAAATTACATTTTGAAATTATATTAAGCTAGAAAACTATTATTGTAATATTTTAATAAAAATTGCAATCATTTTTCAGAATATTGCCACTTTTACTGACTGATGAGGTCAGCCTTGATAAACATAAATACTTATTTAAAATATATTTAAATTACGGACCCCAAACTTCTAAACAGTGGTCTATGTCTTAATATATTGGCTAAAATATCAAACTTTTCAAAACCAGAAATAATAAAACGTTTCTTTTATTGAAATAAACTGAATGTATGGTTGAATTTTACGTTTTTATTATTATTATATGAACAACGATTTAAATAGTTTATTATCGTCATGTCTGGTAGGTCTTGCAATATAAAATATAAAACATTTTGGTCACGTAACTCCAGAAAAAGTTTTTTTTTTTTTTTTTTTTTTTCACAACTGTAAACCAATCCTCCTTTTGTCATCTCTGTGCAGCTGCTTCTGCAAGCCAGGTTTCTCGGGCCAACACTGTGAGAAAGACATCAATGAGTGTGCATCCAACCCCTGCCAGAACGGAGGTGTTTGCAAAGACCTTGTGAACGGGTAAGTACCATGGCAACACCACATTGCACTTTTTCCACTCTGTACCAAAACCCCCTTAAACTGATTATGATATAGGAGCCCTGTCTGAATTGTTTGTTTTTACTAGATGGTCTAGAAATGAGACACATTTGAGAGATGCTGGTATTATTGTCTAAAGTGCTTCAGCTAATAATGAAGGTCCTTTTTCATCCTTGACATATATAAGCTGCTGGACTAAACACAAGTGTGAATAGGTCAGCAGGTTCGCATCACACCTCTATATTGGCTTTCCTCTACTAGATCTTCTCCTCGTTGTACTTTAATGGGCGCCCCAGGGCCGCTTTTGGTTCATTCCGACATATGGGCAGAGGAATCCCGAGGCCAATTTGAGTCCTAAATGGTTTGTCTCCACTTTGTCTCCTATCATGTACGGGCTCCCCTGTGATCATCTACTCTCAGCGATGGATTTCACTTCAGGTGTTTCCGTTGGCTCACAACTTACTCTCTTCCAAACAAGTGCACTTTTGAAGTGGCAGGGCTTGCTTTAGAGGAGATCGTTCTCAGCGGAGCTCTTTTACCTTGACCTGTCAGAATCCGGTGTGTCTGTATGTAGTTTACAGATGTTTGCTTTGAGATCCTTCGTAGGCTACAGCATGCAGGATGGTGTTCAGAGTCAAGGAGGTCAACGTTTGGCTGGTTTGCATGGTCCAGAATGCCCCTGCTGGTAGATATCGTAACTACATCATCTTGTTGCAAAAAAAAAACATTGATAAACATTTAAAATAATAATGTATTCCTACAGAATATTTTTGCAAGCAACATAAATTGTACATAGCTAATATTTAATTATATTGAAGTAAATGTCTTACTTGTGCCCAATTTGTACCCAAGGGCTCTTTAAAATGTGAAATAGTTATATTGCTCTACGGCAGGATTTTTTATTGGATATTGCCATTCATCTTTTTCCCCCTCTGTTTAATTTCACCCAAAATGCTAATTGTTTCCCATGCTCATTTTTCACATTCTTTCTGGTTCTGTATCATAACCTGGATTTAACCTGTCATGGTGTCTAAAAAAACATTGATTTCATTGTATGGAATGAGAACAAATTTGCTATAATGGCCAAAGATATCAATCTAGCTCATGTTTATATAAATCAGGGTTTTGCAAACCCCTAAGGTCCCCCCAAGGAACTGCAGGAGTTGATACAGTAAATAATTGTATAAAACAAAAAAAAAGTATAACTTTATAATAAAACTAAACTAAAACACTTACTAGAAAGATTTTTTTTTATTATTGTTCATGCATAAAACATAAATATTTTTAGGGAAAAGTTTGGGAATCCCTGATATAGACCCAGCACGTGTTTCATGTAAACAGCCGTTAACAGTGTTTTTCTATACTTGGGTTGCAGTGTGCTGTCAGATCTTATATAGGTATTGCTGTCCTATATTTTGAAAGAACACTCAAAAGGCTAAACATTTTTGTGACATGATTTTGCATCATTATTTTGATTCAGAATGCAGCAGCTTGACTGATCTACAACAAGCCCAAAACGGCCCACATCACAGATCTCTTTATTACTGGCTACGGGTTTCGGCTCGCATCAAGTTCAAGACATTGATGCTTACATATAGAACAATCACAATCTCAGCACCCTGCTTCCTCTCACTCTTATGAATCTTCATCCCCTCCAGAAGCGTGAAATCTACAATTGAGTGATGCCTCGTGATACCACCTCAGAGAGGCACAAAATCACTTTCCAGAATATTTTCATTCACCGTTCCTGGCTGGTGGAATGATCTTCCCAGCCCTATCCGGAATGCTGAATGATGACAGCTGAAAACTTTGCTTTCTCTTTTCTTAATTCAACTGTCTAGTACTTGTACTAATCTGAACAATGTCTGAAACTTTGTACTGTAATACGAGCACTTGTTGAATCACTTGTATTCCTCAATTGTAAGTCGCTTTGGAGAAAAGTGTCCACTAAATATATAAATGTAAATGAATCGTTAAAAAAAATGGTGTTGTTTATATATAATGTATATATCATTATTTACCGAAGTAAATTCCAGCCATTGTTGATAGAAAAGGGCCAGCAGGGTTCAGTAAATGGAGATCTTAAAGTTATCAAACACTTTTATTTCTAAAGATTGAGGAAAAATCATTTTATATGCTTAATGTACTAAGCCCAGCAGAGCACTCAAGTGAACAAAAAAAGCCAGTAAAAACAGCAGGAAACCAAATGCCCTATTAAAGTGTGAATATATGATACAAAGCCACTAAACTGGCCAAGTCCTCACTGATTAGACAGGTGACAGCATATCTGAAACACAGTCAGCTAGTCAGTTATTTTGTCCGATTATAGCAGAAGCCAAAGTCATGATTACCAGACACACTTTAGATCTTTTGCTGTCAATCAGACCTTTCCCTGTCTGTCAGTTTTCCTAAAAACACTCCATGCAGATATTGCACCATTTTGTTTGGCAGACATCTGTGTCACAGCAAAGGATTTTAAAAGGAAGATTTGGCTAATAATGTTATTTTTGTGCATTTCCAGTTTCCAGTGTAGCTGTGTCCCCGGATATTTTGGAACGCTTTGCAACCTGGACATAAACGAATGTGAAGATTCCCCCTGCCTCCATGACTCTATGTGCATCAACAAACCTGGGGGATTCATATGTGTCTGCCATAGTGGCTTCTCAGGTACGTCCCCCTCGGCCAGAGCCCCAGACACAAAATCAATGAGAGAAACCAGGGCTTATCGTGTCTACATGAGCTGCGTTCCCCCAGCCTGACAGATTCTCAGTGGAAAGAACACACAAATAGCTCAGCACATTTACCACTTTAATTAGATCCCACTCTCTCGCCAATATCTACACACACACACCGATTCACCTTGAGTTAACTAAACACATCCCCCTCATCCTCTGCATTTTATTCAGCTCTCCAGTCCTTTTTTTCATTCGCTATTTTCCTTTTTCCCTGGGGTGATCTCATCCTCATCCGTGGACATTTATTAATGTTATGTTTGGATAAGCACTGAATTGTACAATGTCAACATATTGAAAGCATCTAAAATGTAAACACTTAAAAACATACAATCTTTACGAATCTTCTGAAAACTGGTCTGAACTGAACATGACAGCTGAGTAAGTTTAGTACTCAGAAACAAACCTATATCCTGGCTGTTGTTTATTAGTAGTAAATTATGGAAGATTAAAAAGGTTAAAGATCAAAAAGGATAAAGATAAAAAAAAACAGATTTACTTATGAATGAAATCCAGAAGGGATTAAAAATGTAAAGGTTGCACTCTCTACTGTGAAAAGTGGTAAACTGAAATTGTTACCTTAAGGAGCTATTTCTTCCTGCTCTGTCCCTTAAATGTATATTTGTTTGTGTAACCTAATGTATTTAGTTTGATTCAGTGATTTTAAATACAATTTTGGCATTAATAAAGTTACTTTTTTCTTGATTAAAATAATTTAATTTAGATGTTAGGCCATTCATTTTAATTTAAAACCTTTTTTTTTAGGTAATTAACACTTGTATATTTAGCAAGAATGCATTAAGGGACCAATTAAGCATATTAGAATAATTTCTGAAGGATCAAGTGACACTGAAATGGGAATAACGATGCTGAAAATTCAGCTTTACCATTGCAGAAATAAATCATATTTTAAAGTGCATTTAAATAAAATAAAATAAAAAAACAATTTGTAATAATATTTCAAACTATTCCTATTTTTACTATATTTTTAATCAAATGAATGCAGCCTTGATGAAGTATTACATTGCTCTTTAAATTGTATTATTTTTTATAAATCAAATCAACCTTTCGGAAAATATTAAACATTTGCACCTTTGTACATATTGTACATACAGTACACTTTAGACCTGTCAATACATTTAGACATGTCAGTATCTATTGGATCGAAACGCATATGTTCTAGAACCCCAGTGTATGTACAAACACCTACATTGTACGAATACCAAGGCCATTACTCTGCTAGCCCACTTATCAATGTTGTTTTAAAAATAGGTGTAATCTCAATCGCCATCGGCCGGCTTGAAGATTAATTTCATTTGTCTTTTGTACTGTATTATCAATTTATCCTCATCCTGCTGAGGGGAAAGAAAGAAATCTCAGAGGCATGGAAACTCCTGGGAGAGCTCAGCCTGACACACAGGCCCTAATTCCCACAGAAACCTCTTTTATTATCAGGCCCCACTCTGCCTTGCACCAGTCATTACTTTCCTCTCAGCTCCGAGCTCATCTGAGGAATCGGACGCGTCCCCTGAGATCTCAGGCTGGAGGATATATTCTGGATTGGTTCAACCAACTGGGGCTCAGAGCAAATATTTGCCCTAATAAGACATGTAACGGCATCACAACTTCTCGAGAAGGCGGAATCAAAGATACAAATGGCAATATGCAGCAGCCTGCCATCCGACGTGTCTCTGTGGCTGATCCGCAGCAAAATGACTTTTAAATTGAAATGGTGTGATGCTCATGCTCACCATATAATGTGCCTCTTTATTACTTTATTTGTGATTTTGCTTGGATCTAGTAAGCATCTCCTTTATTGAGATCAGCGGCTTTGCATGAAAAAAGGCAGAGAAAGTTGATACAATGTCTTGTCTGTTATATTATTTGATAATGTAGCATCTAAAGCTAGGAAACCTGCATGATAACTGTTCGTTTGTACCACTTTAATCAAATAAATAATCAAATTATGAAAAATATTCATTATGACATTTCTTTTAAATATGTGCCCACCAAATACACTTAAATAAATTGGGGATCAGAGACCTTTCAGCTAGCCTACTTTGATCTATTAGTAACAGCTTATAGAGGACAGTGATTGGAATATTATAATACATTTGTCATTGAATAAAGCTGTCAAAATATCTTTCAATAAATAAAGAAATTGAATAACACCTCAAATTGTTATTTAATTATGTTATTGTTTGTTTTTAATGTTATTATTAATGACTAAATTATAAAATATAATTTTACTGCATGTATAAATATAATATGTAAAAAGTTATTCAATGTTTTGTTTAATTTCTAAATGTTGAGAACATTTTATGATTTCTTTATTTGACCCATTAAATGAAAGATGTATTTTTTTAAATGGTAAAACAAGTATTTTAGAAATTTTAAAGATCAAGGGAGATATTAAGCAGTCATGAAATATTGACTAGAGATTTCAAACTCCTTTTCTCTTGTTTTATCTTGTGCGTAGTGTTTATTTCTCTCTTATATTTTTTCTTCTCTGGCTTTCTTTACATTGCTCTAGTTCTCTTTTTTTTTTTTTTTTTTGGTCTCTTGGATAAAAAACATGATAACTCGCTGTGGAATTAAGAAGTTCCTGCAGAGAGGAGTAATTGAGGAGTGGAAGAGAAGATTATATGGTTTTTCTCTCTCCTCTCAGATGAGTACAGTGAGCACCCTTAAGAGAGCCAACATTAGGATTAACCCAAAAGCTTTATAATCTCTCTCCTGCTTGGCTTCTCATATTCTACAAAGTCTGATAGGACGGCGCATTATTTGTCAAATCAGACAAGGAAATGCCGATTAAGAGGGTTTTGTATAATCTCATTAGGAGCGCTGACAGTGTAAATGTATTGTCTATGAAGCGAGGCAGATGTGCACTTCTTTACAATCTACAGTCCAGATAGTGTCGAGCAGCGAGATACAAAGTACTTGATTGATGGCTGACTACACACAGCATGTGGTGATTGAATATCAAAAACCGTGTTTGGGGTTAATAAGATTTTTACAGTTAATTCATGCCCAGTCGATACGCTGACACTTTGTTGTGTTTGCGGATGACTATCCGCCGGGAAATAATTTCATTACAGATTAACCAGGAGGTCAATATGAAGGGAATTAACAGCGGTCCATGAATGAGCAAATGGAAAAAAACACTTTAATTAGATGTTAATGATCTGCCTCGTTGTTAGGTTTCAGTTCCTTTTATTTAGAAAGGTTGAAAACTTCTTTAGAGGGATACACCAGATTCTCGCTGGCTGTGTATTGAGCAGTGAGTAATTGAAATAAAGTTTTAATTTATTATCAGTGCATGACCTGAAGTCCGAAGTGACTGAATTATTTGTGTAGTCAAGTGTGAATTAAGTTTACATTCCTGTAATATCAGCATTTGACTCATAATGTTAAAAGATCGCTTTTGCTCTTTATTTAGATGTCTCTGGGCTTTTGGAAATGGTTCCATTTGTTTGTGTAGTTACAGAGAGGAAGAATAATGGCTGTCTGCTCTTTAGTATCGCAGCTCTTTGGCTCTCGTTTTTATCTCTGTCATTTGTCAACCTGTCCCTGGGTGTCTACGGAGTCTTACTTGCCTCTGGATTTTACTGGCTCTTCTTAGCTTATTGAATTTACAGCTTTTTTTCCCCAGGTAAATTATGACCTATTAGGGTGTTTGTTACTGAACCTTTTTGTAGTGGATTTTTACGTCATTCAACTTGGTCATAAATCCAGGGCAGAGAATAATGCACTCATACCCACTTATATACAAAAGTATAACTACACATTAATAAATACACAAATCAGAAATATCCTGCAAATTGCCTGAAATGACTAGTATTAGTGATAAAACACTCCCATTGAACACTTCCATTTGTAGTACTATTTTAGACAAATCAAAATGACACAATAAAAATTAAATAAAATTTTAAATTGGTATTTTTTGCACAAAACTATGACTTCCGAAAACATGGAAAATAGCTCATAGATTGTTTGGAACCATTTGAAACAAATCAAATATGTTTTTATTTTTCTAAAATACAAAAATTAATTTTGTTTATACACTTTTTTTTTTTTTAAGCTTATACACATTTTTTTATGTTTTCTAAAGTTAGACTAGTGGAACACAATACCACCAATGTCAAGGTCCTTGAATGCGAGGACCTTTATGCATTTTTTCACCTTGATATCAGGCGTATAATATATCCATCACCTTGATTTCCAAGAACTTCTAAATACTCAATGTAATGTATTCATATGGCATTGATTTTGTTCTCCCCAAAGGTAAATGGTGTGAGCTGAACATTGATGAGTGCAAATCTAATCCATGCCGAAACAACGGGATGTGCATCGATGGTCTTGATGGTTACCAGTGTGTGTGCTCCAGAGGATTCATGGGCTATCACTGTGAGAGAAACATTGATGAGTGCTCGTCCAACCCCTGTGTTCATGGGAGGTACATTAACCTTGCTGAGCTGTAACGATGTGTGTTTTCAAGCTCTGTGATTGAGAGCTTTGTAAATGGCCATCACATCCATTCTGAAAGAGACGGTACCTGTGAGTCTTTTAAAGAACGTAATGTACTCGCAATCCTTCTTGCCAACTCACTCTCAATTAGCTGTTTGGCAGTCTGGTACTCAGTAAACACAACATAATTAGACGTTACCAGCTGTTTCTTGCATTTTGAGCTTCTAACCAAGTTACAGTAATAATTTGATTTTAAACAAAGTGCTAATGCCTTAAATAGTAACAGTTTGGGTAGGACAGATTTTTCCCTCAGGAACCGTACTTGGGAAACATCTTAGCTTTGTTATTTTTTAATTTTGTAGACTGCATGTTGTCATGGTAATAATAAGGAATATAAAAGGACTCTACTTCCCAGAGAGAGATAGAGAGAGAGAGAGAGAAAGAGAGATAATGTTGTAACCCAACATTAGCAGTTAAACCTGGAAATTAGCTATTTAATCACAATCTAGTAAATGTTGCACTTGCACATTAATTAACCATCAATGTGACTTTATCAAGACAGCATGAGTGTGAGAATTGCAGTGGCACGTACGACACGACTTTCTAACATTTATAATATGAACTGACTATATTTTATTCACAAGACCCTCACTTATGAAAATCATTTATACAAGATTGTTGTTTTATTAGTGTTGCTGTTCGGGTGTGTTTTTATACTGTATTGTAAAGCCTCTGTCAGATCTCACTGTGCAGGTAATTGTGGTTGAGGTTGTTGCTTTATCAACATGTAAAATCATCTCTCATAAATCATAAATAATGAATGCAGAATTTGCACGTCAGGGCACATAAACATTCTCTTTTGTCATTGCAGTTGCCTGGATGAAACCGATGCATACAGCTGTCAGTGTGAGGTTGGATGGACTGGTCACAGATGTGAGATCAACATTAATGTAAGCATGATCTTTTTGAGCTTCTCAGGTTCTCAGTGCATCTAGTACAGTAAGTTATCAGAGCTTGGGAAGCGTGGGAAGGTTTTTTGTTTGTTTGGGTTTTTTTTGCTATTGGAGCAAATGGTAACACCAAACAAATATAGATATTTGTTGTAGTTTCCATTCACCACTACAGATGTTTACTCATCTATGATGACTTACATTTCTGAGAACCCTTAAACTGAGAAAAGGGTCCATTATGTAGCCAACGTGATGATGCCAATTGAATTCCCATTGGCCTTCTTGCATGAAATTCCATAGTGAATTTTGATTGCAGCGTAAGGCAGCTATAGTTAAATAAAAGATA
Source organism: Carassius gibelio (assembly GCF_023724105.1). Lineage (NCBI taxonomy): Eukaryota > Metazoa > Chordata > Actinopteri > Cypriniformes > Cyprinidae > Carassius > Carassius gibelio. The sequence continues at coordinate 7,260,057 of NC_068383.1, forward strand.
GCAAAAAAAAGAGCAAAGTCAGTGTCTCGTATGTAGATTCTCCTACACAGTTGACAAAAACATGAGTGTCATAACAATGACAAAACCTAAAAGCTTACACACTACACTCTGCCTGCCTTGCCAGCACTGTTATTTCCTTTAGGAAATGTAAATCTAGTTGAATAATTTCAACTGAAAGTTATTTAGCATATGAAATCCAATAAACAGAATGCAGGTACACTGAAATACAAACTGTTTTGAGACCAGAAAACACTGTGCATTCATTTCTGAATGAATATGCTGGCAAAATGAATATGCATTATGTCAGATAGAGAAGGCCGTGTCTGTCTAAAGTGTCTCCAGGCTCTAATGAAATCAAAGTTTAACAGTGACAATGAGTCTCTTAGACATGACCGCCATATTTCATTGTGGAGACAGGGAACTATAATGTAAAGCTGTTAGGACAGACAACAGCATCACACAAGCACAAAACGTGAGTCTGTGAACAAGAGCTTGGACACATACTTTCCAATGGTAAGAGCTGAGTATCACTAGACCCACTATTGAAAGGATTTCCAACTATTTGACATCCAGCACTGCCAAAAGTGTCTGTCAGTGCCTTTTTCCGTAAAATGGGGTTGACTTGTGTTAAAATTTCAGTAATGGTGATCAAATGTCAAATGGAGTGGATTGGTTGTGCTGCCATTGGTGGTGTGTGCAGGCATAAACCCAGCTGGAGGTCCTCGTCAAATCAAGTTGGTTTATTGTAATTTCTCTGTATGACAGAAGTGGAATAAATTACAGTGTCTGTCGAGCCACACTGCAGAACATATCAAAGGTCTATACAAAATCGGCTTTTAACACAATGATGGTAAATACATTTAAAGGGATAGTTCACCCAAAAATGAAAATTCCATTATAATTTATTCACATTAAAGTGGCAATGGAAGTCAATGGGGTCCATCAACTACAACGGCGTTTTAGTGCCATGTAACTAAAAGAGGTTAAAGTCGTAATAATTTGAGAAATAAAAATGTAAATAAATTACACAAATAAAGTTGTAACAATATGAGAATAAAATCTAAATATTTTGAGAATAAATCCAAAATTATGAAGTCAATTAGTCAAAATTTAATAGAATTAAGTCGTAGCAATTACGAGATTAAAGTGATAATATTAAAGAGTGTTAAAACACATTATTGTAAGACATATTGTTTGTGTTTTGCTATAGAACTGACAGAATTTGTAAACTGAGACTTTGTGTTATAATAAAAGTACCAAAAGCGCAAAGCTTAGTGCTATTATTGGGTGGCTGGTGCATTACGAATAATGAATGCATTTAAATACATAAAATATTATTTCCAAGCATACTTTGCCTGCAAGTATATGACACATGACTTCTGCTAATTATCCCACACATATCAAATCAGTTGCCAGGCCACTGGATTTTCTCCATGTGCTCCCGATCTGGACCATTTGCATGCGCAGTATAGGCTATACTCTCAAAAACATAATTTTTATAAATTTTACTTTTTTTCTCAAAATATTATGACTTTAATCTCATAATATTTGATTATTTTTATTTATTTATTTATTTTTATTTACATGGCACTAAAACGGGATCATAATCAACTGTTTGGGTACACACATTTTTCAATATATCATTGGTATTCACCAGAAGAAAGAAATTTACACAGGTATGAAACAACTTGAAGGTAAGTAAATGATGATTGTTTCCATTTTTGGATGAACTATCCCTTTAATACAATACATTGACAAATTAGAATAAAGACATTCTACTTAAAGATTCGACACAGTACTAAGTGAATTACGGAAGTGCTGTATCGCAGTGAGGTATTGTAGGCATTTTGTTGTGAAAGTAGAAATTTAACCCCAACTCAACAAGTACAGTAAGTGTCTGTGTGTGTTCAATCATTTCACAAACCTAAATCATTCAAAGTTCTGCTCATAAATTAAAAAAGACACTTATTCACAGGTTGCATCAGGGGGGTTGGTCAAGGGACATCTAAAAGTCACAGAATCAAGTTCAACTGAACCTGCATGGTGATAAATAAAGATTCTATATCTTTACTGCTTGTGCTGGACTCTGCCTCATAAAAGCAAAACATAGTAACAAAGGTTGAATTGCTTGATTTCAGTTTTCACACTGTTTTCTTTGAATTAGAGCATAGGTGCACTAAATCATAGCAGGAAAAGCCAGATTTCAAGAACTCAATTTTGAGTTATCTTGTAGTAGTATGACAAAGCATATTATTCCGATATACAGGTGTAGATGAGTGCTTTTCATTGTCAGTGCAATATTTTGAAGAAGGAATTTAAATATACCATTGTAAAACTTTCTCATTGACTCATTTTGTCATATGAGTTTACTGTCAAACATTCAGAAATTATTAAACTCTACGAATTGAAGATCACCTAATTTCTCCCTATAGTTACAGTAATGAAGGTGAATTGGTTATAAATGACAGCACTTCATAAGAGACTGAGAAAGACAGAAGCTTCATTCTACCTGATCTCCTGAAATATAATATATGGCCTACTGTAGTTACATATTCTAAACTTCCAATGACAACAATGATAGGATGGAAAGGTCAGACATATTGTCGGGTTAAGTTAGACTTTTATGATGCTTAAAAAGGGAAATGGAGCACTATAATCTCCTGAGAAGAGAGAGAAATCAAGAACTGAAAGGCAAAAGACTGTAATTTAATGCACAGTAATCATGATATTGTATTATGAAATTCTATCAATGCTATGGTAAGTTTGTTTGCTTTTTGAGAATAGATTGTATATGTATTTCACGTGTAAAGTTATTACATTGTCATATTATGCTGCTCATAATTCCCACATCAGAAATGTAAATACTTCAGTTTAGTAAATCTTGGATATTGTACATACTGTATATATTCCTGCATGGTTTAGATGGTGGGAATTATTTTTCTGAATAACAACCACAGGATCATCTAAACACTAATGTCTGATTAAAATGCTTCTATCCCTAATTGATTTAATACCTAGCATGGCCTTAAATGTACCCCTGAGACGAAACACTTGGCTGCTTGGAGGACTTCAGAGGCTTGTTTAGAATAAATCATTAGCTGCTGTTTGCTCCCGTAATGACTATAGGACGAGATCTGTTTGTATCCTCACTTGCAGTATCAACACCACTAATGTACCATATATCCTTTTTGTATGAAAATTTTTAAATCACAGAAATGTAATTAAATTTAGCTGTGTGCCTGCAGTAAAATCTGTATTAGTGCCCTAGGAAAATGGTACGATCAAGCAATAAACAAGTGATTCAGTAAAAATTTATAGTAAACATTTGCCTACCAGTCCTTGAAATTTACTCGTATTATTGGTTGTGTGTAAAGAAATCATTAGTATGCATGGGGTATTGGTTAATTCTGATACTAAATCTGACTTGGTTAATTGCAAATTTCCCTACATTTGCATTTATGCATTTAGCAGACGCTTTTATCCAAAGCTACTTACAGTAGTATTCAGGCTATAATTATTTTTTTTGACCAGTTTGTGTGTTCCCTGGGAATTGAACCCACTGCCTTTTTGTGCTGCTAATGCAATGCTCTACCACTGAGCCACAGGAACATTGATTTCTTTCAGAAGTCCCTTATTTCTACCTTTTACATTTAGGAGTGTGAAACTCATCCTTGTCTTAATGGAGGCTCCTGTGTGGATCTTCTGGACAAATACGCCTGCATATGTGCAGAAGGTTTCACTGGGAAGAACTGTGAGATTGACCAGAATGTGTGTCTGCAGACGTCTCATAATTTCTCCCTATGTTTCAATGGAGGGACATGTGTGGATGGACCAGGGGCCAATTTCACGTGCAGGTAAAAAACAAGACTCCAGATGGAACTTTAGGTTTTTATGTGTATGATGTTTAACAATGTTGTTCCAGTTGCCATCCTAATGTCTTGGGCCTTGTGAACAGCATTTCCTATCCAGGGCTGCACTGAAAAAAAGAACTTGATTGTAGAGACTATTGAAGGCAGTGGTTACTTCAATCTACTTATACTTACAATGCTTTTTGGAAACACAGATTAAGGCCTTTAAAGTCTTAAACCAGAGTAGAAAGTATTCAATTAATTAAGTAATGGCATTTAAATATTGCATGCATTGCAAAAAAATTAAAATAAATAATAATAATAAGAAGAAGAAGAAGAAGAAGAAGAAGAATGACTAGCTCAGTATTTTTGTTTTGGGGGCATAAAATGGGGAAATGAAAAATTAAGTTTGAATAGTTTGAAAGTTTGAATTTAAAGTTGTTTCTTTCCGTAATCCAGTGGTAGTGAGCATATGTACAGTATTCACATTTTTAGACATGTTCTTTAAGACAACATTAACATGTTAATTTATTCCTAAAGTTTTCTTTACTTGGTCTTTAAATGCTTTTTTAAAAAAGTCTTACATTTACCTTGGTCAGACCTGCAGAAACCTTCTTAAGTGAAACTATAAAAAACATAATCACAAATATTTATTTGTGTATTTTTTTCACAAACAATAAACCATTAACAAGTAAGAGCAGGCTCAACAAACTTACATGTACTTTATTTTAAAATATATAATGTGTAATTAGTTACAACTTGCTATACAATCCCAATAAGACATTTCCACAGTTTCTCTTGGTTCTTTCTAAAGGTCTGCCAGAGTGGATGATTATGCAGCAGCTGCTACAACATTATCGCTGAACTAAAAGGCTAAAAATTGTTTGTGGTCCACATTCTGCATAAAAGGGCCCATCCAACACATAATATATCTCATTATCTCTTCCTCCTAAGACAATATTCTAATGTGAATATGGCCCCTGTCTTGAGTCTCTGATTAGCCCAGGCGATAATGCTATTTGCAATTCTCATTGTGTCAGGTGGACAGATGCACGGACAGAAAGACAGCTGTGGAATGAGAAAGCATTGTCTGTCCAAATGAGGCCTCATTGGATTGATTTTCTCAAATGGAAAACAAACGCCCCCGTCTCACTTTGTGTTTACTCTCATTTGAAATCACTTGCAGACTAATGACTCGCAGACCGATTGTATTAAAGCCTGTCTCATTTGGTAATGGACAAAAGCACACATTTTAGAGACCAAAAATTGGAGCTCAATTTTAAATCAGCCAACATCATTTTGTATAATGTTAAAGATTCAGAACAGATTGAAGGCTGATATGAAATCCATTAAAGCTACCAAAAAAAAAGAAAGAAAAAAAATGCCTCTTATTAGGCATAAACTGATTGCATATATATTAAATATGTATATAGCCCAGGATATACTGCATGCTTATCAGGCATTTTATGGAGAAGTAATAAGTACATTTTCTATGAAATATCAGATATAAAATTATTTGTTATTACATGCTGCCCAAAGAACACATTAATATGGAAATTAGAGACAATGAATAGATAGATTAATTACAATGGGAAAGCCCATTACACACTGTGTAAAATAGTATATCAAGTCATTCTCTGATATCTTTCATACCATAGTTGAGAATCTTGGTACAAATCTTTTGGCAAAGATCGGTTTAGTTGGAAGTTTCCTGCAACTGTCAAACTCTGATTTAATTTAAATGCCTATTAAATGCAGGCACTAGTAAGCATACAAAATAAAAAAATATAACATAATATATACATATTTTCTCATATCCATTTTACAAAGGAAAATGTATAGAAAAAAAATTGTCTGGAACCTACAAATTGCCTGGAATATTGAATATAAACATTTAATGTGAAAAACATTGCTTTGCTATCTTATGCTCCCAACAGTATAATGATGTGAATCTTATATATATGTAAATCAGAATATAAATTTTTAAGCCTGTTATTTCTATCTTTTGCTTTAGTGTGTCAGTAGGAAATATCAGTTTACATTTCCAAACATTCCCTTTGCCATTAATTGTAATAATCCAGTAAGATTTTTGTATGCAGAAGGAGTGATTAGAGAACAGAGATCTGTTCTCTCCATCATCCAGTCCATCTGTAATTACTTGAAGAAACAGAAAAAAACGGAGACAGAATTAAACCAGAAGAACCACGACAACATCTCCAAGACACCTAAAGAAACCTACCTTCAAAGCTACAGTAGGCCTAGTAGACCTTTTTTCCTTGGTACACGTGCGCATAGTTTTTTAGGTAGCTTTGTAGGAAGGTTTCTTCAAGTGTCTTGGAGAGTGTGTGCATGTGTGTGTGTGTGTGTGTGTGATGAATAGAACCGATAATACAGAAGACCAAAATATTTTTTATGTATATTGAAATGTTTTTTTGGGGCTGTATAAATTTGCATGGTTTCTGGTGAGATCTGTGTTCACAAACTCAGGTTATTTATTTATTTAGGCGAACCCCCTGACTAGTCCATGCAGAATCTATTTTAAGAAATCTCTGGACACTTTGGAAAGAGTATCTGTGTCGTTCATCTTGACCTACTATCTATGGATATTCTTACAGATTTGATTCTTTGTTTGATAGCTGAAATCTCTTTTTTCCCGGTGTGGAGACAGAGCAAACATTTGCCTGTTTGTTTTGAATTATGCCTTTCCATGTTAGTTGATTTATAATTTATGTAGAAGCGTTTTTAAATCTTTTTAAGCACTGTAAAAAGCTAAATTTGTCATTTCTAACCTTTAAAATATGTATTTTAGTGTTTGAACTGCTAGTGAACCGCTCAGAGCTCTGTAGTATACCAAAATATCTGTTTGTAATCATCAGTCTGCGCAGTGAAATCATCATGACTACAGAATGCACTGAATACACATACAATCACCATATGTCAACTGGGTGTCATTTTCCAGAACTTGACTTTTAAAAGTACAGATAATTGAACCAAACTTAAAAAATTCCAGGAGATATTTAGAAATGTTGCTACATGCCAACAAACTCTGTTAATAAGAGATTTTTCAGTTTGCTCACCATCTGTGTGGCAGGGCTTTCATGAGCTTAGCTGACCATATGTCTGTCATTAATTATAGTTTTTCCTTTTGAATATTTGCTTTTTTGATGGGCTCAAGGCCGTGGCTCAGAAAGTCGTAGCCTTCTGTTCAACCTTTTAAAGAGACATGCTTTTTAGAGAATCAAAACATCTGATTCTCTGTGCCATGTTTAAAAGAGGAATGTTTTTATTCAGCTGCCTGCCAGGTTTTGTTGGAGATTTCTGTGAGGTAGAGATGAATGAATGCTGCTCTGAGCCCTGCTTTCATGGGGCCATCTGCCAAGACCTCATCAATGGCTACCAATGTCACTGTCGACCAGGTGAGGCTATTTTCTATATTATAGAAAATATACAATATATTGCAATGTATATGCCATTCGAATATGGTTTACCTCTTATTGACATCATACTGTATGTACTGTAATAGGCTTTCACTCAATATGGCATTTTTGCCATAGACAGGGGTTAATGCAATACAATACAATGTTTATTTATATAGCACAATTTAAAAATCAACCAAGCTGACCAATGTGCTGTCCAACAAGAAAATATACAGAAGAAAATGTAAAAAACACAGAATGAAAGATTACAAACAATAAAACACAAGCTGTAAAATGGGTGATCTTCATGAAAGTAAAATCATAAAACAACAAATCAAGAAATATTAAACAGCAAAGAAAATAACTAAGTAAGTCTTGAGAGCAAACTTCAGCAGTTCAGAACTGGCAGAGTGTAAGGGTGTAACAGATCAGATGCAGTAGTACTGTTGCCTGATTTTGAAGAGATTTAAAAACAAACAGTAGAATTTTAAAATCAAAATATATTTGGCCAGCAGCCAATGTAGTGAAATCAAGGCTGGTTTGATACTCATATTTGCGCTTTCCTTAAAGAAGCTGAGCCACTGGAGCTTGAACCAACTGCAAACGTAAAACACAGTACCCTTATGAAACAAAAATATATCGCAGTATATTGGAAAATATCATGTAATATATTAGGCATATATTCTTATATATATTTATTTTTTCCAATATATTGCAATATATTGAAAGCGGCAATCATTTGTATATTTTGCAATATATTATATAATATATGTATCATCAATATATTATTAAATGTATTCAAATATATAAAATATTAGAAAATAAAAAGGTTAAATAATATATTACAATATATCATAATATATTTTAAGAAATATATTGGTAAATATATTTTCCTTTCGTAAGGGTAAATGACAATAAGTAACATCTTGATGATTTGCATTTTCTCCAAATTGAAATACTTTCTTCCTAGTTTAATATGCAGAGACAATGCAAACATTGCAAGCTATCAAAACAATGCTCTGTTTGTTTGTGTATGCCGACCAACCTGACACAGCAACATTGACTCAGTTTGAGGACGGAACTATCTGTTTGTCCTGACCAGTGGCAGATGGAAAGGGTTTGGGAAATCAATTGAAAACAATTTATTTGAAGTAATAATTAAGAGTGTTAATGTAAAAACATCAGTTTTAGTTATTGGCTATTTATTCTGACTAGCGTTTAACTTGTACATTCATGTTATTTTGATTGATTGCATAAAAACATCAGAATACATGTTTCTTGAGCAGCAAATCAGCATATTAGATTGATTTATTCATGTGACACTTAAGACTGGAGTAAATTATGTTAAAAATTCAGTTTTGCCATCACAGGAATAAATTACAAAATATATTTAAATTTACAAAAGTTTTTTGAACCAGACTTTTTCATGATACATATATTCCTAATTTTATTTAAAATTTATCCTCATAGTTTTATTAGCACTATGGTCTAATTAAAATTGTTTAATTGCTATGATGCACATTTTCATCTGATCTTTGTTATTGCAGACAAATTAATAAAAATAAAAATAAAATGATTTTATAAGTTTTTTTTTTTTTTTTAACACTGATCCCTATCCAGTTATGATGAATGACGGGGACAGTCATGAAAGTGTCTTGGAGGTTCAGTGTGGGAACCCTTTTTACGAAATGCAGTACATGTTTCTTAATACTTTCTGTCAATGTTTTGTTTGGTTTTTTTACCTGTTTACCTTCTTCTTAGCCTGTCTAAAGAACAAGAGAGATCCATGTTTATGAAAAGTCTCGGCTTCATGCATCTTGATTCCACAATGCAAAAATCACTTAGGTTCCTCCGGGGAGTAATTTACTCTTGCAGGCTACTGAAACAGACACAAGCCTCATACAATATTAAAATATTTTCAGCCTGTATGTGTGTGAGTGGATGCTTTCCATTGTGGAAATGTAGAAAACTTTTGAGACAGGGGAGGGCATGGAGAGGTGGGATGTTGTTGATTATGGGGTGGGCTCACTGTGGCACTCTGGGTTTTTGTTCCTGGCAGGTTGGACAGGCCTTCACTGTGAAGATGACATTAATGAGTGCTTGCTGCAACCATGCAACCAGGGAATGTGCATCCAGAATGAGCCTGGCCATGGCTACACCTGCTTCTGTCGGCCTGGATTTGTGGTAAGTCTCACTGAGTCCCCCTCAACACACCCCCTCCTCCTCCGTGAGCTCTTCATCTTCCCCTGAGGTGATTTTGAGAGAGACGCAATCCTGTTTGTCTTTCTCCTGTCAGGCCTTCGCCATCCGTTTGTTTCCATTCCAATATTGCAATGGCCTTTAAATATCCTTGACATCCTCAGGACGGTAGGCAGCAGGGTTTATTAGTATTCAATGTGCCAGTGGTGATTTTCAAGTACGGGGAAGCACAGATGTCACTTATCAATGGTAGAATTTGCACACTGTTTACCTATTTTGTATTGTAGTTTCTGCGGCATTGCTTGTTGAAACAGCCTGCCGAAGTACCGTTAAACAAAAAGATGAGCAATAAGATATTATATACATAAAGTACTATATATATACTTTATTTACACACTAGTTGTTATACATACTACAGGTAATTTTACATATGAAAACATATCATCGCTCATTAAGTCTCAAAGCAATTTCCACTCGTACATATATAGGTACCCGTACAGCTAAAAGCATAGTTGCTCCTGCTGGGCTTACTGTAATTTACACTCATATTCGGCCAAATGTTAGTTCTGCACTATGCTTGAATTCTAATGTCCTCAGCCTTTAGTTGTGAACACTGCACTTATTTCAGCATATTGCATCAAACTTTGTACTTCCTCACCATAAATGCCACATACTAGTGCAATTATTCCAGAAAGCCTGACTGCCTTGTTATTGTACTGACAATACGGTTGAGTGTGGCATCAAACCATATCCCAGCAGGCATTTCAAAAACACTTAGAGAAAAGATTTTTGTTGTGAGAAATGTCTTTATTGTGTGTTTCAGGGGAAAAACTGTGAATATAATTATGATGACTGCTTGATCCAGTCATGCCCTGATGGGTTTTCCTGTAAGGATGGCATCAACAATGTCAGCTGTGTCCCTCTGAATACCAACACATCCACTGTTCCTCCAATCTCTGTTGTATCGTGGAGAACCATCAACCCCATCCCAGAGTTACAACCCACTTTAGCACCTGTGGAGAGCTTCCAAAACACTGAGCTGCCGACAGGTTGGTATTAAAACCGCATATGCAATATTTTCTAGTTTTGTAATACTTCTGAATATTTTTAGCAGCCTCATAAAATCCACATAAAATTCTTACATGAATAGTTTTTGGTTTTGAATCTGAAATCTCTCTGAGTCACAGTCAATTTCTCATGAAGAGCATGCAAACTCTATATATATATATATATATATATATATATATATATATATATATATATATATATATATATATATTTATTTATTTTTTTTTTTTTTTTTTTTTTTCAGAATATTTAACAATATCTAAAAAGGGAGCCCACAAGATCAAATAAAAGTCAAATCTTGAACCTACTGGAACCTACAGTATAATTATTTTTAAGTCAATGCTTTGATGAAATTCTGGTTTTAGGTGTTTGAATCTTTTATTTTATTTCTCAATATCAGTTTTATATATAATATAATATATTATATATTATATATTAAAGGTCCCATGACATGGATCATTTCCTTATCTTTAAAAGCTTTTTAATGTTCTCTTAGGTGTACTTATATTGTTAGTATGATTTTTACATTTAAAATTTAGAAATAAAAAGCATTTTTACATCCTGATATTAGCCCTCTGGCTTGAATGCTCTGTTTAAAGGGCATGTGGAAACCCCTCTCAAATATAACGTTTTATATATATATATATATATATATATATATATATATATATATATATATATATATATATATATATATATATATTTATTTATTTTTATTTTTTTTTATTTTTTTTTATTTTTTTTACTATTACATCTATCGAGATTAACGAATCATGGAAGTGTGGATTATATAAAAAAATGTTCGATCTTTTCCCATCACATGAAAGGCTGCAGTGATGAGCATTGAGTAGACAGAGTCTGTTTATCGCGTGAATGCAGTGATCTCGTCATTATTGCAACACGTTTTCTCTCACAAAATGCTTTCACCACAGCTAACAGCAAACACATGAATACAGTAAGAGCTCCGTTGTGCAGCATAACAGCGTCATTCATTGTAACGGCAGTTTGGGCAAGTGTGCAGATATACTAGCGATGTGTAACAGCTCCGGAAAAAAAGGGAGCATTCTTTGATCGCTCTCTGTAGTTAAATCACAATTTAAATAACAGATTTGTTTCATGCTACTAAGAGAAACAACGCGAAGTTGATCGTTTAGTCACTGGCTTGATTCACTGATGCATAAACAGTATTAAACGATTTAGAAAGAAAGTCTGTGTAAACTTGAATGATTAGCTACACATCAGAAATCACTGATCACAGATCAGGCATTAATGAACACTGTTACTCACTGTTTGTGCCGGTGCTGTCGAATCCATATCATAAAAGTCTGTTTGTAACGCCTATGCTGAATTATATGTAAATATTTGGGCGGGCAAAGCAGAGAAAGGGGAGGTAACAATTCTCGTTGCAACGTCACAACGAGGAGATTCAAGATCAGCCTGATTGAGCTTCCATTTTCTCAAAGGCAGAGAAAGATAGAAAAATCTCGATTTACACCGATTCAAATTTCTAGAAACTTGGGAACCATATACAGGCTAGGGGAACTCATATTCATGTTAAAAAACCTCAGAAAGTGAAATTTTCATGTCATAGGACCTTTAACATATTATATAATTTCTCCTAAAATGAGATGATCACACTGCTTTTTCTCAGTCAAAGAGAGAGAGAACTTATTTGTGAATTTTAAAATTGCCTTTGCTCTCTCCTGTGGTATTAGTGACTACAATAACATACAGATACATTACCACAGGCAACATAATGTCTGACAAAGTCCTTGAAATGTGTATTCCGTAAACATTTTCCAAATAACCTACATTTTGCTTTGCTCTGTTCCAAAATGAGCTGGGAGCCCCTAAAGGTTAGTAAGATAAACACTCACCATCTGTGTTATGTCTGATAATAAGAGTTTTTTCCACATTTGTTCCACTAATGTTCTCCGAAGAAGCAATAGTTTGAACAAACTCAATTAGTTTTCGCTGGGAAAAATTACAGCTAATTAGGAATTATGTGCTATGGTTTATGATGTTTATTGACAGTGACACAAAACGCACATTGGTAGCAATGAATGAATTGTAGAGAGCCAAAATGTCAGTGTGGAACATTAGGACTAAATTTCCACATCATTTAGGAAATTGAACCGTCCTAGCCCAATTTCCTGACAATGGACTAATAAATGGATTCTGGAGGCTAAATTTGTCAAATCACTGAAGGTAATTTGGTGAAGCAAAGTCTAAGCAAGTTATTTTAGAAGAAGAAAAGCTATGAATGTGCTTAAATTTCCCTAAAGCATGACTTTTCACTTTCTTTCTGAATTGATTTGAATTTATCTGCTGGCCCATAGCCTTTTTCCAAGAGTTTTTTTTTTCTTCTTCTTCTTCTCCTAAATACAGCATTTCAGATTATTAAAAGGTGAGAATGAGATGTCATTCTCTCGGTTACAAGTGAGTTTCTGTTGTACACTTGATCTTTTAAATGCTGCTCTGCTAGAACAGTATCTAAGATTGCTGCTTTACAAAGTGAACCACAACAGATCAATAGGCCAAATTAAAGGTAAATGTGTTTCTGGCATACGTAGAGAGTGATTTTGACATTTAAGTTAGACTTTATGGTGGTCCTGGGGGGGGGGAGGCAACACAATGGAATTAAACCTCTCCGCAGAATGAAAAATGTAGTAAACTGAGAAACTGCATTTGGATCTCTTGAGGGCACAGAAATGTGTCTGGATATGACGGCATGAATGTTTGCTCTAAGATACCATCAGCACTAATTTCTTCAGCCACTACTGAGAAAGACAAAGTGTGTGTAAGTCAGTGCCCTTGGGGAACAGAGCAGTTAATTTACCAAGCATGCACTTTACAGAAATCAATGAATTTACAAATGCTACAAGACAGCTTTAAAGGTTCGCCTGGGCATCCATGGGAATTTTCTTCAAGTGCCCGAGAGGTACACTAGCTGAGTAATCGCTGTGCGATTGTCCAGACAGGGTGGAATTGAGGCTATTTTTTATGGAAGATAAAACTCAAGGAAGCTGCTATTGTCTTAACTCAAAAATAGCGGGATAAATCTATCATCACAAATTGGGCTCAGAAATCCATTTAGCCTTTGGATCGCACACACTTTTTTTGATGGACAGCTTACTGGGATCGCTTTCACAGAACAGTTAATCAAACTTGATAAGATGCAGTTGAATTGTAGATAAAATAATTGCACATTTATCAATCTCTGGGTTAAAGCTTGATGTTTTGGTTTGGTTTGGTTTTTGGTTGTTTGTTTGGTTGGTTGGTTTTCATCTGTAATTCTCATCTCTGTGGTTAAGTCAAATTTAAGAATTGTCTCTCTCTCTCTCTCTCTCTCTATATATATATATATATATCAAGTAAATATTCACAGTTTAGCTTGGCAATAATTGCTGTTTGTAGTTAGAATTTAAATTCATGTGAATTAATTACATTTCTATTGAATTCCATTCACAGTTCTGTATGTTTGCTACCTCAGTTTGAATTCAGTTTGAATGTAAAAGGCATTGTCAATTCAGTCCCAATTCCTAAGTGATACACAGTACTGGTATTCATCCTTTTTTTTTTTAAATGTATGTATGTTGAGGTCCCCTACCTCAAATAAATAAATAAAAATATTGGTAAAATAATGTAAAAATGAGAGCAGGATGCTAGACTGCAACTAAAAAGCAGATAAAGCCTTGAATGCTTGATGCAGTTTTTAATTAGCATTTTTTTTTTACATTTCATTGCCCCACAGTTAATCATTGGTCTTAGAATATAATAATTTGTCTAAGTAATATTTTTATTTTAAATATTGTTTAACAAAGAACATATACTGTAACTTTCAAATGGACCAACAAACTCTCATCGATATGTCTATATAGGTCGCTCTCTAAAAAAATATTTTGCCCTAGGTGCAGCTATAAATAGATTAGCCAGGATCTTGCATGATACCTTTGCTCTCTCTTTCTGCTGTCCTCTTCTCCTCCTCCTCCTCTGCATTCCCAGCGTACTGAATCTATTTCAGATAGAAACAAAAGACAAAGGAGTTTGAAATATTCCTCTCTGATATCTTCAGATCAGTCAGTGGCAGTCGGGTCATGCTGGTTTGGATGTGTGGATATGCAACGATTGGACAAATTGTTGATGCAACAGTTTGGTAAAGTATAAAAACAAAAATGGGAGTTCACATTTGTGTCCATCATGTTTGGAAGATTAAAAGATAACTTTCTGATTTTCTGGAAAAACTTATTACATTAGAATGAGTAATATTGAATAAGTGAATATTATATATGTATGTATAAATGTATAAGTTGGAAAACTAGTACTTCTCACTGCAAATGTGAAGTTTTTTTTTTAGGACTGTTGTATTTTTAATCAAGTTCCTATATCAAATAAACTTCAGATGTGCCTGTTTCGTGTGATCTGTTTTTGCATGTTGATGTCAGGCGATCTAACAAGTTTCTGTGAATTCTTGCGTATGTACAGTATATGTATGGGCCGATGAATCACGTGAAACACAGACAGGGCATAAATCAGATGACGATAAAGGAAAATGATCATTAATTTATTTGCATAACTAGCATTGAATTATTCATCATGGTTTCAGTCTGCTCAGTCTGTATCTCATTAACAAGACTTATGAGGCTTACAAATCTATGATTTATCCAATGTCTGTCTTCATTTCTTTGGTACGGAGCCCCCCACATGACATACAAGAAAAAATGTATAAATCGTGCACACGATTTACTAATTCGTTCCCTCGATGTACTAAAATGTGTACACGATTAATATTTAGTTCCTTCGATTTGCTAAATCGTGCACACAATTTACTAATTCGTTCATTTATAAATTGCATGTGCGATTTAGCAAATCAAGGGAATGAAATTGTAAATCATGCGCACAATTTATAAATCAAGGGAATTAAATAATAAATCGTGCACAGGATTTAGTCTACTTTTTTTTCCCTGCATGCCATGTGCGGAGCCCCGTACTTTAGGACACTTTTTGCATTTATGTTTTTGTGTAAATTAGATTGCCCCAAGTAGACTGCTAGTGAAATGTATTTATAATTGTTTAGATATGTGTATTACAGATACATTACAAATATAATCTTAATTTATCTCATTTTAATTTCACTTTAATTTTTTGCAACAGTTTAACTGTATGAATGACTTATTTTAATGTGCAGAAGTATCACTTCTACACATGAACTCTCATCATATTAAGCCTTGTTATAATGTACATTCAAATATGCTTACAGGTCCTTTTTTTTACCCATATTATAGTTTGTTTTATGGCTTGGTTTTGCTGGTACACTCTCAGAAAAAGTGTACGCTGGGTTGTCACTGGGCTGGTAGTGATATGTAACATTTAGATACTAATGTGTACACTAGGGCTGCACGATATTGGGAAAAAATTACATTGCGATATTTTATTTTTCTGCGATATATATTGCGATATGAAAACTATTTTTTTTTTACAAACAAAAACGGAGTGAGCACACTTACATTCTCATTTTTAATTATTTAAACATCGACACCAACGTGTCAATTGATTAATATGCGTGAGGGAGAGAGAGCAAGACAGCGTTTGTGTTGTTTGAAGACATTTAGCGTGCGGCTGGGGCTCTCTCTCTCTCGTGTGCGCGCGCTCTTTCTCTCATGCCTGTGACAGGTGCAATATTTGAAAATTATTTATAATTATTTATAATATAAATTATTAATTTACTTTTTAAATTACATTTATATCTTAATATATGTCAACCTATAGACTTTCAAACATTCAAACATGTCATAATTTAATATGAATCTGTGTACAAAATGACATATAAACATATTTTCCTATTGTATTTTGCCTGAAAACGCTTCCAGCACGCTTGCGCGTCACGTGAAAAATAGGCGTCGGTTCTATTTCTAGCATGCGCACGTCTCACGCAGGCAGTCTACAAGCATAGACAGTAAAAGAAATGGACACAGCGACCCCATTGGAATTCAACTGAGACAATTGAAGCCCATTTTTAGCGTTTTTTAGCACTTCCATTTCTGACGCGCAGACTCAAACTAAGCTTGACGACGTCAGCAACCTGTAAATCTTCTAAGTGGCTGTGCGTGCAAACTGCCATCGTTAATCTTGCAGAGACGGCGAGCTTGAGCGGGGAGTTCTTTGTCGTGAGTGAGCAGGAGTAAGTATTCGGATTAATTATTTTGTATAGTATTTTAAAATGTAACGCCAGTACGCCATATTAAGTTAATTGCCTGCGAGCTTCTCCTCCTGTCTGTACGGTAATGCGACAGAGGGACGAGTGGTTATGACGCAATCGTTAGCCTATTTTTTATAAAAACTGTTTATACGGGGCCATAATGTAACATAGAAGGTAATGGAGCCCTTTATACATTGTCGTGTATCTTTAGAAATAAATAATGGACAAACGGAGTCTTTAAACGCCTCAGATGTAAAGTTATTCGCTGTCAAAGTGACGCCAAAATGAATGGGAGTCAATGGGAATGCTAACGCAAGTGAAGTTCTGCTAAAAGATGGCAGCCCCCGCCCGACTTCAACTTCCGGTCGAGTGCCTTGCCCCCTGTCTACAAGCTCTAACCTGTTAACATGGGAGCCGAATTAAAAACAGACACGCCACGCAGCTGAGACGCTTGCGGCCACGCGCTCGCGCTCTCTCTATCTCGCGCGCGCGCTCTCTGGCCCATACAGTTAATGAAAAACGGATCAACTATGACAGCCTACATCGCACATCCTGCGATGTGACTATCGTGGATTCGTACATCGCGATTATTGATGCTTAAACCACACATCGTGCAGCCCTAGTGTACACTCTAGTATGAATATTCGTACATAAAGTGTGCATATTACTACCTAAATGATAGCCTTTCAAAAGATAGGGTCCTTCCTTTTTTCATGTTTTATGGTCTGCCAGGCAACAAATCACAATCGCATAGAAAAAAGGTCTCACATTTTGAGGTGTCATTCATAGCACAAGTGGTACAGGTGAGTTATGTGCCACAATTTAAATGTAAAAGAAGCAGCTGATTATGTTGGAAAAAGGGTGCATAAGTGCAAAGTTTGTCTTGTATTTGTATATACAATATTTCATGAGTACTTTCCTTGCTTCTACAGTTTTAATGAATGGATGGCTTACCATTCATTCATTAAACAACACTGTTTTTGAATGGCCATAACGAAAACGCTGATCTTTTCCACACTCTCTCTTGTGCTTCCCTTTACAGAGATCTATATTTATACATCCCATAATGGTATTCATCAGCGCAACTGGCAGCGATCCAGCAGAGTCAGCATTTCAAAAACATGAGCAATAAGTACACCTTCAAAGTGTTTGCGGACTTATTTTACCCAATAAGAGTTTTAGGTTCGAGATTTCCTCTAGTGTGTCTTTCCTAGCTCTCTCTGTTGATAATAAGGGCTGAATGAGCTCGCAGTCCCATGTCCCTATTGACTGGTTTTCAATGATTTCAATGTTAAAGAACCAGTGAGAGCATACAGTGCCAAGCACGTGGGGAAGTTAGTGGCTAAAATGCAGATTTCATGATGGGATCTGGAGTTAATTGCTAATGAGGTGAGTGTTTGTCTCCCGACAGCAATCACGGACTGTGTGAAAGCCTTATATCAGTCCAAACAAGCATCTCAAATTAATGAATCCCTCAGTCTCAGAGGGGTAATTTTCCATCATCAACACTGGTAAACCTGCCTGGAACACCAGGGGAGGGAGAAGGTAGACGCTCTGTAGTCGCCCTGCATTCATCCTCATTAATCAGAGATCACAGCCTCTCGTTTCCCGATAAGTCTCCAATCTTTCAGTCACAGGCCTCACTCGGAGATATTTGTCCTGTTATGGAGTGCAGGACTTAGCAGATGCACAGGGATTTTTCTACAAGCTCCTTAATCAACAAAGTGCCCCGGAGACCTTCAATGGCAGATCAAAAGATTTCTGCATTAAAAAAGATTTAAAGTCAAGCAAATATTGATAAAGCCCTCATCTGCTGTAGATCCATTAATCGTGACAGCAATCTCAAAACTCGTGTTCTGTTTTGTAGCCTAGCATTGGTCAATCACGGGCAGGGAGAAATACCACAGGCAGGTCCACATTATTGAGCGTTTCATTGCAAAATACCCAGAGGCGAGACCTTTCATAGGAACTGTTTGAGATTGAAGGGCATTAACTCCAGACCAATGCTAATGCTTAGGCCAAATTGCTCAAGTCAGAGCCGGTCTTTTAAGTTTGTCCGCATCAGTGCCCTAAATGATCTATCTCAAAGAGGGTGGAAGTCTCTGAAAATGTCCCATAATTGCCGGCTGATACGGATGACAGAGAGCAGGACATCATGGCTTAAAATGAGGCATGTAATAAGATGGTATAATTTTCTCAGACAGTCACTCACTCTCGCTATCTTTTCGAAGAGAATTTATGTGCCTTTTTTGGCAAGCCATGTGCTGCTGCAAGTATCATGTGGGTTACTGTTCATTTGTGCTAAAAACCCTCATGGTACAGGGCTGAGGTTCCTCAAGCTGACAGAAAGAGGTTTACGCAGTAGAGTGATCTTCTTAGGCCTTCTCAAAGCAAGCTACTCTCATTTACGATGCACATGCTGGAGAAAAAAAGGCCTTTATTTAACTTTATCAGCTCTTGGAATGCAAAAAATGATTAATGTTGGCATGTTCCTGTGCTTTTTTTTTTAGTTTTTTTTTGCATTTGAACAATTGTATTCTTTGAAATGTTAAACATATAATGCATTTAGATTTCATTATGGATGAATGATTTTATGCCATGTCTAAACATGACAGATGCAGTACAGTGGTAAGGACATTTTGAGGTGAACATCAGTGGCTTCACAGAATCTACTGACAGCAGAAAACATTAGACGAGCAGCTCTTTCCTACCACTAATTGGAATAGACTTCCTCGGGAGAGTTATTCTTCAGTCTCCCCCCCAATTAAAGCAGATCTAAAAACTGCCTTTTAAATGTACTAAGTCATGGCAGGTAATGGGTCACTCTTCGCTTTGATCACACTCCTGTGAGAGAAAGGAGCTACTGTACCAGGCACAATTATCATAAAATCCTTTAACATGAAAGACATGGATCTTTCAGCCACCTCTTTTACAGGCTTTTACAGGCTCTCTGCGAGTCAAATGAATGAGGTTTATAGCACCAATCCACCCCCCCCCCCCCCCATTTTTTTTTTTCTGAAATTATTTAAAGTTTAGAAGCATAGGATACATCCTAGACAAATAAGCAATATTAGCTATATTTTTTAATGAATATACTGCATTATGATTTTATAAATGTGTACTGATAGCTGTTTAGCAGTTTACTTTAAAAAAGTTTGTCATTTCCATTTAATTTACTAAAAATTAAAATCCTTTTGCTAAATATAGTGAAAAAAGAAATTGCACTTGAAATACTGATACGATAATAATGATACGAATTCTACTAATAAGAACAATATAAAACACAATAAGGATTAATTTATGAATATTAATCAGGTTGTGTGCGTTCGCTCGAACTGATTTGCTGAAATAGATACAGGGATGATAATAGGTGAGCGCCAGCCAATGAGATTTCCGTTTGCGCATTAGCTCCGCCCACTACCGGAAAAACCAGCAGTTCTTAAACTGAAATACAGGCACTTTCACGTTGCACATCCATTCATTAAAAAAGAAAACTGAAATATCACAGATCGCTTGACGGAGAGTGAAACTCTGAAGCGTTCAGTCAGACAGTGTTCGGTGAGTGAAAATATATCTGTACTACCGATAAACTTTCACTTAGCGTCCAACTCACACACTGGCAAGTAAAATAAGAGAATTGATTGGCCGTTGGCTAATATTAGACATCATTTAGTCGCCCAGGTAAAGATTTAGTCGCATATGCGTTTGATTTACTCGCAATGTAGATTAGGTTCAAAATAAACTGTCCTCAGTATGCATACTGCAAAAATTTTAGTAGTGTTGGTTTATGTTAGCTTTAAATCTGTGTTAATTTGTAATGCATATTCTTTCTGCTCAGAGCTATACATTATCATAATTAGCATACATAGTTTCATTAACACTGTGCTCCTTTGTAACCTTGCAATATAAAAAATTGGTAGAACAATATCTTCTTAATTGTGGAATATTGGCTCACTGTGGGGAATTCAATGTAGAGAGTATCAATTATTTGATGGTTTCCGGTGTTCACAATGTAACCCATGTGCTTTCTTCAGTTTCAATTAAGTCCATTAAAAGTTGATTAAAAAGGGATAGTGTCAGAATGAAATATTTTGATTTGCAGGGTAAAAAGTTTAAATATTCACTAATTATTATAAAAAGTATAATATAAAAATGTGAGACATAATTTATTCCAGTTTATTCAGATTTTACTCATTATTTTTATTCAGAGTTTATTCAGATTTTCTATTCTTATTCACTCATGTTCCCATACAGTGTAGAATATGAATAAAGTTGTGTTGCCCACTGTTAATTTGGAATTACTCAATAAAAAAGGTTCTGTGACATTATTTCTTATTAAGATTTACTGTAGTGTGAGGCTACATTTTCTTGTACCAGGATGAAATATTATTGTAATAAATATATATTTAATTTAAAAGTATTATGAAAAATAGGTTGTTTTTGTTTACTAACCCCCATAATTAAATAAAAACTTAGATAACTTTACATATTTTGGTTCCAGATAGCGGCAAACATCCACACAAATGTCGACTTTATACTGTTCAGTGAAGCTACGATGGCACTATGCTTAACTGCCTACATTTCTCTCCTGCAGATATTAGTTTTGGGAGATATTCTGGGAAATCCTTTTTGGAGTTTGAGGGCATTGAAGTCGGTGCTGCATTCAGTGTCACGGTGAGATTCCTTACTGAATCCATGTACGGAACCCTGCTGTATTCAGCCAGTACCATAAAAGGCATCTTCTTCATCAAACTCCACGTTTCCAATGGAACGCTTCAGGTAATTCTGCAAGTGCATATACTTTTTTTTTTTTTTTTTTTTTTATGGCAATGTCATTACCTTTAGAAATCAAAGAATATGCACAAGGAATAATTAAATGGAAAATACTGATACATACTTTTCCCACACACTCTAGTATGACTTTTTGTGCAACCAAAAGGAGGGAGCTCAGCGGATCAATGCAGCACAGCAGGTTGCTGATGGAAATGAGCATGTGCTGCTATTGAGGTAAGAGAATTTCTCCTCCAGTATCCAGATAGTTTGTGATCATAGAGTTTAAAATGAATCAGATGTATAAGAAGATGGTGAAACTGGTCGTTAATGTAAAGTAGCTTTTGGAGCTTCGCTATAAATTGAAATAGACCACAGAAAGTAAATAGAGTATAGAAATTCTCTGTTGATAGTCAGTCATGATTAATTTATTCTACACGAAAAAGTTTACAATAACTGGACGACTGACGTGTGGCAGCCAATCTAATGCCACTGAGATCCTAACAGAGGCCTGAGTACAGGTAATATACATATCATGTTATTCATTTACATGATGGGGAGTATTTCTGTACTTACATTTGTAAATGGGTGCAGTATAACCCCAGAATTGTCAGGCCTGGGTATGTGGATTGAGAGCTGAATGATTGCTGAAAGGTCTTTGATGTTTGGAAGCACAATTCACACAGGTCCATTAGGTTTCTTTTCTTTTCATCCGATTCAGCAGAAAGTAAAATGCAAGGTAACAGTCATTGAAAGATTTGATCAGATTCGGAGTCTCTGAAGGACAGCGCTGCCTCTTCATTTAAGAACGCTTTAGTCAGCTCCCGATCTTGAGTGCATCAGCCTGTTTATGTCTGTTTTTCATAGAGAATTTGAAAAGCTTCCAAGATGCGCCAGCTGCACAAATCAGTCATTACTTTTGTGCCAACTAGCAAAAGACTTAGTGTGAAAGAGAGTTATGAAAACAAGACTGAGTAGGGGGAAAAAACAGGACTAACTGACCATATCTTTAAAGGGGCCATATTATTCAAATCAGAATTTTCTTGATCTATTGAAATAGAGTTTGTTGTACTATGAAAACATACAGGTGAGAATTCACTTAACAGTTGTCACTTTTTTATGCTGAATATCAGGTCAAAAACCTGAGTCTTATTTACAACCAGGCATAATGAACTGATTGCACTGTATTTTACATATTCACTGTATTTTATGTCAAATTATTTTATATTTTTAAATGTTTTTAATTCATTTTAAATAAGCATTTTTTATCATTTTCAAAGTTTTTATATTGCTTGTTTTATTTTTAAAATTATTTTTCTTCATGATTTTACTTTATTTTATGTTAAGCACTTTGAATTACCATTGTGTACGAAATGTGCTATATAAATAAACTTGCCTTGCCTTGCCTGCCTTAATGTGCACTGCCTTAGGTGCTTTTAGTATTTAAAGGAAAATGCCTGCTTTAGTACAAATTAAGCTCAATCAGTATTTGTTGATTGATAAAAGCTAATAGCCTCCCTTTTGTTTTGTTTAAGATGTAATTGTTCTCTTCATTTATTTGGTCATTTTACGGCCTCTGGCATTGGATTGTCGTATGGAATTCAAACTGGATCTAACTTTTTACAATCACTAAATTCAAATTAGCATGCCTATTAATAACATGAGTATATTAATGTTTACGGACTGGCCCCAAATAATAGCTTTTTGTAAAGAACAGGAGTAACAGATTTGAAATTGATGGCTGTGTTAATTGTCTTGAATGTGTTGAACTTGAGAAGACCGTTATATACTACAAATCAGGGAGTATATATGCTTAATTGGTTTAATTGGTTTAATTTGTTTACAAAACTTTTAGCTGCATTAAATGGATTTCTCTGTTGTGTGATCGTTTTGAATTTCTTGTAATTCAGTGTTTCCTCTTTGTGACATTCCAATTCATATTCAAATTAAAAATCATGTGCGTCGTGGCTGATTCAATTCAAATTCAAGCTCACAAACTGAAAAGGATTCTTAAATTCAGAATTTTCCCCAGTCGTGGTAAAGAGAACATTTAAAATTCTTAAAAGCACAGTGGTACACAAAGCAGTCTGTTTTAGTTCTGTGGCTAACAGAGAAAGAGGAGAATGGTCATGTAAAATTCAGTAACAACTGGTTTTGGTGCAAAAAATGATATGAGCGGACCACAGGGAAAATAAATCTAATTATATAAAAAAAATAAAAAAATAAAATAAAGGTACAATGCAACACCTTGAAGTTTCACTTGCTTATTTATGTCTCACATGACCGAGTGAACCTGTGAAACAATTATAAAGGGCCATGCTGTGCTTTATTATCACCTTTAAAGCATTTTTAAGTAAAAGGAGCATTCTCTGTGTGTCCTGCTGGGGAGCTGTCTGCTCAAAGACTCAATGGGACCAGTGACTCTCTGGCGAGATGCCAGGCTGCTCTGCCGGAGCTCTTCTAAATTAACAGTCTCTCCGGCTGCTCCAGAGGGAGGACATCCAGGGCCTGGTGGTCTCTCCTCCTGAGGTGTGGAGCAAAGCAAGAGAATGACTCCACAGCCCGTGAATTACATGCTTAACAAATCAGTCAAGATTGGCTTCACTGTACCTCAGAAGATGGGGAGACTGATATCACTGCTATTATGAGCTGAGCATCTGTAGGCCAATCCTCCAGCTGCACATAGTTATCCCAGAATCCACACTGAGGTAATTATCTTTCCTCCCCTGTTGTTTGGAAGGCCAGAATAAGCTTTGGAAAACTCCCAAGGCTTGGGTACATCTCGGGAACAGTCTGCACAAGACACAGGATGTCTTGAAAAGGAAGAGGGGAAATAATTAGCTGCAGGTGAAAGACGCCCTTGAGCATAGCAAATCATTTGTTTTATTTAGTGGATTTTTTGATATGTCATGATATACTGTCGCCATTTTAACTAGCGCTTAACTGTCAATAAAACAGTTTACAGATGTTTTTAAGCTGAGCCTGATGAATTATGGTATATGCTGCTATTTAAAACCAGATTAAATAATTTTCACACGTGGTATGGCCCTAGACTGTTAGTGAACCATGATATTTTAAATGCTGTACTGGCTAATGAATTCACCGTGGACCCTTTTTCTTTCTTAACACCTTCCTGTATCTCATGTATCCATGGAAACAGCACTGTCATTAGGTGTTATTTACCATAACCTGTTTTTGGTCTGGATATGAAAAAAGCTGAAAATAATAACAGATAAAGCGGGCATTAGCAGTGCTTAGCTTTTAAAGTAATTGTGTTCTACTTTAGGCAAAGCATATGTATCTTATTAACATTGCCTTAAATTGCCTTAAAAGACGGCTTTGGTGTTAATACCACAGATCATTAATTGATTGCATTTACAACATTAGGTGAAGAGATACAGGAAACAGGGACCTGAAATGTTTATTTATAACAAGACAGGGAACATTTTGTCCACATGCATATCCCACTCTTCTTTATTTAGTTTTTATCTTTGTTTTCCACAGACAGTATATTTCTCCGTGTGCAGCCGAAGTCACTATTTCAGGCTTTGGGACTGTCAGAAGTATTCCAAGCAATTTCACAACAGTCATGAATTTACAGCGAACTGACAGGATCTTCATCGGAGGACTTCCTCTTCTGTATCCACCTCATAAAGTAAGAGTTCATTATGTAAACTAGCGTTCAAGTAACCATTGAATACCATATATTTTTTACATTTTTTTGGGGGGGGGGGGGGTGTTCAACTTAAAGTGTTAATTCTGCCTTAAAATCAAGTTTAATCATATTGAACTTTTGTAATTGGTAAGTTATGATAACTATCATAAATATATATATATATAATATATATATATTTTTTTTTTTTTTTTTTTTGCGCATGACATTAATTTTTTACTATATACTGTAATTCCACCTTGAAATTTGAGAACTAGAGTTAACACTATCTTTAGTGTTGAGCTGACATTACACTTTATTAATGACTGAAAGTTTGAAAAGTCACTAAAATTCTTACGCCAGCTGGGAACTCTGATTATAATGTGGAAGCAAGGAAAGATTGATGGTATGCCTTTGTCATGTAACACAATGACCTGACCAATTACCGCAGAGACACATCCGGCTTAAATTGGATTAAAATGGACATGAATTTTCCAGTAATTTTGAGGTTACTAAAAACTGGTTCAGAGGGCTTCAAAGAACTGTCAAGGTCTACATATTGACAGTGATAAAGCCCTGAGAAACTAGCAGGCACACTTTTCATTTTCCTTCAGGCGGCTAGAAGCAGGTCACAGGCACTTGAGATACTGTTAGGAGAAGAAAAAGGAGAGGTTGAGATGTATTTGTCTAGACAACAAAGATTGGATCCATATGCTTTTTTCTCTCTTTTCACAGTGCTGATAATTAAATAGAGGGGTTTTGTTTGTTTGTCATCAATGCAGTTTATACTGGTAATGTTGTATGAGCCATTTCTGTCATATTTGAAGAATCTTTATTGCCTTTAAAAATATTCAGTAGCATTTATGCATATATACATTTTAAACAGATGCTAATGCTGTTAAATATTTTATGTAACACAAAAAGTAAAATTTTTGAAGATTCATTATGCAGTTCGTGACGTACAACAACAGCTCATAATGACCGCCGTCGACAAAAGATTTATAAAAAATAGCCAAATGTGAAAATTGAATCTGTGAATAACTAAAATAAAAGTAATGCATTGCATTGTGTAAAAACTTTCAATGTAGTGCAAAAGTCATACAGTATGACTACTTTTGTTGATGTGTGTTTTGTCCTTGAGAGCCCTTGGCCACTATGAATTGTTGTATGGAAATATTTCTATTACTATTCTTGAGCATATCTACTTTTATGTTCCAAAGGAGAAATAAAACAGATTTTTTTTTTTTTTTACGACATGAGAGTGAGTAAATAATGACAGAATTTTCATTTTTGGATGAACTTAATGTCTTAAAATGCAACCTCTTTGTTGTAAGGCACTTTCTTCTCCCAGAATAGCTGCTTTGTAGCAATTTTTCATTTTCACCCTTAGGCCTGATATGTTTTTCTCTTTTCCTCTGAAGAAACTGCTTGAGACTTTGTTGTTGTTCTGTGTTCCCTTAGGAAGCTGAGCCTTTCCACAACTATACCGGCTGCATTGAAATAATCGAAATTAATAAGCTCAGAAGATTCCGTGTGGACCATGCCATTGCCAGGAACAATGTTGACTACTGCAGGTAATTGAAACTGATTTTGCATCAGGAATCAATACAGTTTTAGGGCAGTGTTTGGAAGTCTAAAGTTTAACATTTTAAATGATTCATATTAGTGAATCAGCTTGTTCAAATAGAAATTATACAGTTATCACTGTTTTCAACTCTCACATCAGTGTAAGAATAATTTCTAAAGGATCTCTGAAAACTGGAGTAATGGTTGCTGAAAATTCAGCTTTGTCATCACAGTAATAAATCGCATTTTAAAATATATTAAAATAAAACCAGTTATTTTAAATTGTAGTAATATTTAACAATATCACTGTTTTTTACTGTATTTTTGTTCAAATAATTGCACTTTTTTCAAAAACATCAAAAAATCCCAACTCCAAACATTTGATCAACAATAACAAAAAAAATCTACTTAAAATAAGTGTTTTTTTTGTTTGTAATGAAAAGAGTTTGTAATGAAACGTAACCTTGCATTTAATGTTTGTCTACTACGTAAAGTTGTTTTTAATGTTGTTTTAATGTATTTATTTTTTAATCTTTGGTACCTCAAATATTTGAATTAAGTCCAGTCCAGGTACGTTTATGTTTTTATAGAGAAATATTTAACTTTGCATTTCTTCACGGTTTTCAACTGATACAGTTAGATTTTTTTTTAGGACTATTTAAAAATGTTATGTTTAATGCCATTAAAGCTGCAGTAGGTAACTTTTTTTACTTGTTAAACCTGTCATTATGTCCTTACAGTAGAATATGAGACAGATAATCTGTGAAAAAATCAAGCTCCTCTGGCTCCTCCCAGTGGTCCTATTGCCATTTGCAGAAACTCATCCGCTCCCGTTAAGGAACAACCAATCAGAGCTGCGGTCCGTAACTTTGTTTGTGTTCAAAATGTAGAAAAATGTATATAATATGCGAGTACACCATGAATCTATTTTCCAAACCGTGTTTTTAGCTTGTCCTGAATCACTAGGGTGCACCTATAATAAGTGTTTATATTCGGACTATTTTAGATTGCTTCTGGGGTACCGCGGCGGAGTAACCCAGTACCTTTGTGATTCTTCATAGACATAAACAGAGAGAAGTAGCTCCGGCTACGATGTTCTTCCGCAAGACGCAAGCAGTTCTGTTTATTAACCGCTAGAGCGTCAAAAGTTACCTACCGCAGCTTTAAGATGCATTCATTAAAATTATATTGTTACTGAGCCATATAAATACTGCCAGGATTGAATAATAAATTATATCATCTGTTTTTTATTTGTGAATATAAACTTTAAG
The DNA here is from genome assembly GCF_023724105.1 of Carassius gibelio. Taxonomy (NCBI): domain Eukaryota; kingdom Metazoa; phylum Chordata; class Actinopteri; order Cypriniformes; family Cyprinidae; genus Carassius; species Carassius gibelio. Next base: position 7,288,046 of record NC_068383.1, read on the forward strand.
GTTTTGCCTCTTGAAGTAGCTATGTTGGTTTTATTTTTCCTAATAGCCTACCGTTTAGTTAAATACTTCTTTAAAAAAAATAAAAATTAAAAATAAGGAAAGCTACATTTTCACTACACAATGTTGCTGCCATTAGATATATTTTACCATCTTGCCTCATGCTTCTTGGATGTGCTATTTGCCACTCTTGTCAGCTGTCTCTCAAAGACAAAATCTATAATTTAGCTCGTCACTTGAGTGCACAGGTGCTGTACATTCATGCTGTGTGCAAATTGCTCATCAAGAGTGAGATTCTGGAGACGTTTAAGTGTTTGGCTTCACACATCATGTGTTATTGTTCCAAAGAAAACGTAAGCACTTATTTTGGCTGTTTCTATAAAAAACCTTTTTTACAAAGCAGCAGGAAATGAGTTTTGAACAGAAAATGAAATTGGGAACCACACCGACTAGTTAATACTTAAATGAGTTTGATCTCCCCTCTCTCTATATTATCTTACTTCATTATTTATTCTGTTCTGTCATCTGTCTGGAATTGCAGTGGACTGGAGAGATGGGGTTTCCAAATAAATAAGACAATTTGTGGCATCTTACGTGGTGTAGTCTCACATGATTTGAAAGGAAACATTAATCAGGGCCATTTGAGCTGATTTAGTGGTCACTAATTGGAGAAGTGATTGATATGTAGGCATAACTGTGTTTTGAAATCTTCTTACTCTATCATGCCTTATTTGTTTAGTTATGATAATTAGGGTAGTTTAACATAATAAAGTGTATTATATTGCTTGTCCAGTCATAAATCATGGGTTAAGCTGAGTCCGAGAAGTTGGCCAGTATATTTTTTAGGACTCGTTGTGATGATGCTGACATAAATTTCACATTTTTCATGATTTACTCATACTCAAACCCATAGCCATTCTTTCATACATCTGACACAAAACGAGACGCTTAGCGGAATGTTGGACCTGTTCTTTCCCATAAAATGACAGCATATAGTCAAATAGCATCTCAGATGTCTGAAATAATTTTTACTCGGTGGGCACATCTATCTTTAGATTTAGGTCATTATGTCGGTACTGATGCACATCTATTTTGTGTTGAACAGGATAATTAATATAGATTTTTAAAATGCATGTGAGTATGGTTTTAATTTTACAAATGGGGCTTGTCTGTGTTTTGTCTAATTATAAGATTAAGGATTGTGGACAAGGTTGAGCTATATATCATTTGCCCCTCTTATAAAAACACGGGGGGGCGGGGGGGTGTAGACTAAGGCCCCGTCCACACGGAGACGCGTTTCTGTGAATACGCACAAATTTTTTATTGGATAGGCGTTTCGTCCACACGGTTCCGGCGTTTTCGTAAGGTGAAACCGCTTTTTTTGGAAACCGGGTCCCAGAGTGGATAAATTTGAAAACGCCGTCTTTGCGTTTTCATCTGGACAGCTAATCCGTATATTTTCTGAAACTATGACGTCATCAGCCCACGTCTCCCCCCTAGTCAGACACCTCTACGTCACGTAACAGCAACAAAAACATGAACAAACACTGAACAATTGTCTTTTTATTAACTAACATTAACACTGATTAATAAATGTATTGTTCCATGTTCGTTTGTGTACCACGCGCAAGGTTTATGAGCCTAGTCCAAGTCTTCTTCTCTGTTTTTAGTGTATCTCTGTGGCAGAATTACAGCGCCACATACTGGTCTGGCATGTATACTACATCATTTTGCGGTTTCGTGTGGATGCGGATATTTCTTGAGACGAGGAAAAAAAGATCGAATTGGGGTAAGCTCCGTCTCTGTGTGGACGGGGCCTAAGTAGGAATGTCAACCAGGGGCGCCTAGTACTGATTAAAACTAGTACTGATTGCCAGGGCCCCAAAGGAAGAGAGGGCCCTCGAAAAGTCTGGAATATATATTTTCAAGTGGGTGGGGGGCATTAGGACTGCCTATGCATAGGGTCCGGGATCTTGTGCAGCGCCCCTGATGTCACCCACTGATAGCACTGCTTATTTGCATGTGCAGTCTGCATTGTTTTAGTGCCCGCTTCATTAAAGGAATTATGCAAATTAGGTAAATGCAATATTTCTGAGTGTTAGAGTGTGGAGGAAACACAAATGTCTGTCCGTCTATCCGTCGTTCTGTATGTCCATCTGTCCGTCAACACGTTTTAGCTTGCCAAAACCTTCAAATTAATTTTAATTTTGTATCCTCTGTACTACCTCAAATTAAATTCAGGAATTGATTTGGAGTTAAGGCATTCTCAATTAAATGATGAATGCCATACAACCTGCAAACATCTCTTTTAAATGACATTTCATTCACCACTTGCATTTTTACAGTAAATTGATGTGATTAGGCTCAGATATCACTGGGTTTCATGAATAAGTGCGTAATTGGGAATAATTTACCTGGTTAAACTAAATTGCTTGTGGTTAGTGAATTAAACACATGTTTTTTGTGCTCTGAAATAATTAAAGAGATTACTGATCAGTAAACATGCCCTTTGGAAGTGTAGTTCTATGTTTAATCCTCGCCTTTTCATTTGCTCGCATGTTTTACCGTAGGTCTCCGTGGCATCATGACCCTCCAGCAAACTCCACAGATTCCCCTCCTGAGTTCATTACAGTGGAAACCCCTGCTGACGGGCGTATCCCACCCACCCAGCCTTCACCTGTCTGCCCACAGGGGCTCTGTCTCAACGGCGGATCCTGTCGGCCCATCTCTCTGCCCAGCGGAGCCTCGTCTTTCTTTTGTGACTGTCCTCTGCACTTCACAGGACGCCGGTGTGAACAAGGTGAGACCTCTAGCTCCCCTCCTCATCACAGCTGAAATCCTCCCTACTGGATTACTGAACTACTAAATTAGCCTACATCCCTTAATTTAACTTTAACGAACAGTTCAATTTGGTGTGGAGCTTTAAAACAACATTTCGGTTGATATCGTAATGATGCATACTCTAGTACTTCACCTCTTAAAGCAGGCAATGATCTCCCACCAAATGGTTTGACTACAGAAGCAGTGCTGGAGGCAGATGCACGGCACATTTTCACAAAGGAAAATGGAAATCTGGCCCTGTTGTTGGTCCAGGGATCACTTTAAATAATTTGTGATGTGCTTAAAGTAAGGTGCATGTAAGCAAGTTGTAATGTCAGAAACCCCTCTATCTGCTCACCTCTTGAGTCCTACTACAAATGAGATGGTGACCCTGTCACCTGTGTTCTCCAGATTCATTTTACCTCCTCTGTAGAGCTGAAACAACGAATCGATTTAATCGATTAAAATCGATTATTAAAATAGTTGTCAACTAATTTAGTAATCGATTCGTCGCTAAATAAATTTTATTTGCCATAAGCGGCTCATTTCGTGCATATTTCAAATCTGCGGTGACCAAAGTGTGGCAGTAATGAGCCACCGGAGGTTTTACTCAGCCAGTACAGCAGGTGAAGTAGCGAATAGCCAATAGCTGGCCTCGTTTTATGTCACGTGCTTCCCGAACAGCGTCTCTGCAGCATTCAGCGGGAAGTGGGAGTACTTTACTTTGAGCCTTCAAAATGAAGAGTAACCTGTAAACTCTGCACTACTGAACTGTTTAAGGGGCCGTTCACATATCGTGTCTTTTGCGTGCTCAAGTTAGTTATTTCCTATGTAGGCGCGCAGTATGCACTCTCATAATGGAAGCGACGCGGTCGCGACACGCACGCGGTGCGATGCGCCCGTTTTTCCAGGCGCGTCCACACCAAGGGGCAAGGAACTCGACCGGAAGTTGAAGTCGGCCGGGGGCTGCCATCTTTTAGCAGAACTTCACTTGCGTTAGCATTCCCATTGACTCCCATTCATTTTGGCGTCACTTTGACAGCGAATAACTTTACATCTGAGGCGTTTAAAGACTCTGTTTGTCCATTATTTATTTCTAAAGATACACGACAATGTATAAAGGGCTCCATTACCTTCTATGTTACATTATGGCCCCGTATAAACAGTTTTTGTAAAAAATAGGCTAACGATTGCGTCATAACCACTCGGCTCTCTGTCGCATTACCGTACAGACAGGAGGAGAAGCTCGCAGGCAATTAACTTAATATGGCATACTGGCGTTACATTTTAAAGTACTATACAAAATAATTAATCAGAATACTTACTCCAGCTCAGTCATGACAAAGAACTCTCCGCTCAAGCTCGCCGTCTCTGCAAGATTAACGATGGCAGTTTGCATGCACAGCTACTAGAAGATTTACATCTGGCAGACAGGTTGCTGACGTCGTCAAGCTTCGTTTGAGTCTGCGCGTCAGAAACGGAAGTGCTAAAAAACGCTAAAACTGGGCTTCATTTGTCTCAATTGAGTTCCAATGGGGTCGCTGTGTCCATTTCTTTTACTGTCTATGGTCCACACCGCATCCATTTATCCTTTGCTGAAATTTCCGGGTCTTCATGGAGAGAGCACGTGATGGTTGCTTAGCAAAGGCAGACGCCTCAGGGGCGCTTTGGAAAGAAGGAGAAAGCGGCGCGACTAGCGTTTTACACGCGTTTTTAGAAACGTTTGTTTTTAAATGTTTGAGTATATTTAAAATGCACTTCTTTTCTAAGTATTCACTGCTCTTTTTCACACAGCAGGTTTTTTGTGTGTGTCCCAATTTTTTTTTTCTGGACAACCTTCTGATGGATTTTACTTTAAATTGTGAGTTCCATTCAGGTTTCATGCCATTGGCACTTTTTTTTTTCCGAAGGATTGTTTACAATTTCACAGCATAAGCTATAAAGCTTTTTCCCAGTAAATAATAAAATACAATGCACTGCAATTTTATTCTGTTTTATCCTTATACTTCGTGAAAATATGTTCTCAAAGATTCCTTAAGCTTTGTTTGGGATGTTAAACTACTTTAGGAGCTCTAAGGACTGCCATGGTGAAAACAATATTTGAAATCTCCTTGTGAATTTTGCTAGAGTATGGGTCAGTGTTTTGATTGCAGAAGAGTTCGACAAAGGATTACTAACATAATAAAACAACTCCATGTATATTTTTGATGAGGATATGACAATGCAAAATGGTTAAAATCTCTTAAAAGTCTATGCTGAATGATAAAGACCCTTTATTAATAATTTCATTGGGGAAAAAATGGAAAAAACTAAAATATAAGTACATAAACCGATTAATCGTAAAAATAATCGACAGATTAATCGATTATCAAAATAATCGTTAGTTGCAGCCCTACTCCTCTGCCTCATGCCAGGATAAGACATGAATGATATTAAATTCTGGTGAGTGGAAAGTATTTACACAGTGAACCCAATTGATATTGACTGACGCTCAGCGTACTGTACTGAACTGCAAAATATGGCAGATTATTTCACACTTCAACAATTTACTCAACTCTGAACTGACAATGGACGTTCCTTTTATCAAAATCACCACCTTGTCACCACCAATTGAGTATTTATTGTAATGTGCTTTTGTATTATTGTATTTTGCTCCAGCTCCTGCTGACTCGCCATGTTTAGCCCTGTATCAATAAGTCAGTCCTCAGGTAAAGAGCTAATATGCCGAGCTACAAGTTCATCTGTCTCTGTCGATGTAACATTCAGATGTTCTGGCGGTGAGGTGACTGACTTCAAATTAATTAAAAATCATTTATTCTTCTCTCGGGTTTCTATTTTTGTGCACTGTTAGACATTGATTGATGTGTTTGTGAACAGATCAGTTCAGTTCCTGTATGAGAAGAAAAAAGAGCTTTTCAGATAAAGCTGTCAGTATTTTCACTTTTGTTTGCTACTGATCATGGAAAAATATATCTCATGAATGTGGTCCAAATTTACTTTTTAAATACAAAGGCACAAATATTTTCCTGAGAACTATTATCTAACACAAAAGTAGGCTGGCATAAAAAATAGCTATTTTTTTCACTCACTAAACGGTTACAAAGGTTGTAAAAGTATATCCTATATTTGAGGTCTTGACCTTCTCCATATATCCAACAATTGAAATGAAAACTGAAACTGCCATAATCTGTTTAATTAATTTTCAAAGCATTTGCACTTTTTTTATTTGTATTTATTAATTATAATATTATAAAATATAATTATACATTGTTTGTTTCATTTGATAAGACATTAATTGAATATTTCAATAAACATATATTATATATACACAGTATTTAATTTTTTTTTTTTTTTTTACTTTCATAAAATGTTTGCCTATTTTATTTATTTAATGTTTATTGCTAGCAACACATCTTCATAAATTGCAAATCTGAAAGAATTTATATAGAAAATTACATATATGAAAACGCACATATATAATTAATATATCATATGTAAAAATGTAGTTTCAACATTTTATGAAGGTTAAGCACCTCTTTTTTATTGACCATTTTCTGAAAATGACTGGAAAATTATCTATATTTTTAGGAGCTTCTGTTGTGCTTTTTTAAGCTCGGTTTTGCACTCTCTGCATAGAAGGTTCCACTTTAAATCTGATCATAGACATGACCATATTATACAAGCAAGCACATATCTGAAGACATCTTTGCATATATTTATATTCACTGCACTGAATGCTATAGTAACATTACATCTTATTGCATTGAGTGCAACTGCTTTTGGAATAACTGATGAAAATGTTTTTCCATAAAACAAGGGGACCAGTGATAAATTCAAATTCTGATGGAAAGCGGTTTTCAAGTCCTTCTTCTTAGGCCATCCTCTTCATTGTGAATGCTGGTTCCTAAGTACATTTCACAGTAGTTGAAAAAATCTGCTTTCTCATTTTTGTTCTTTTCTTCCTTTCCCATGCATACACAGCAGAGCTTTGTATGTGTATCTTTGTATGTTTGTATTACAAAGCTGTATTGTTTTGTTTTGTTTAGCTTTTTTTTACTTTTGACCATGTTAGCCTTTTAGGTATCAAATGCTCATTCCAAGGAGGAAAGACAGATCATGAACTTGGAAAACAAACAAACAACAAACACTGCAACAACAGGCTCCGTAGTGAATCTTTAAGTTAAACTAAAAGAAAAGCATAGCAACAGTAATAGTGGTTAAATAATAATATAAGGCATGATCAGAAGCACGTCTAGGGTTGAAGAAACAAAAGTCAGTGGCAGTTAGTTGCATTTTCAAAATAAAATGCCTAAATTATCACTTTTATGTCATCTGTTGTCTATGAACAACTTGTCATGACTGTTGTTCACTGATTATTGTTTCTATTAATATACTGTAACCTTCATAATAGAAATCAAACATGCTAAGACAACATGTTCTTAAAGTTCTAAGAGGAAAAAATTGGGAGAAATGTTTTTTGGTGTTGTTTGTTTGATGTTTCTATATAGATAAGCTGACCTTCTTGTCTCTATAATTTAGTCTTCTCATAATCACTCTGTTCATTTACCAGCTAGTGTCAGCATACATGTCACAGCAAAACAGAGGCAAACATCCTGAGGGTGAAGGGGAGAGAGAGATGAGAGGGTGTCTGTGGATTCATGATGGAAGGGGAGCGCTAGGGTCACACTCAATCTCTTTAATATAACATGACAAATAAGAGGACAGCTGGCCTCAGAGATCATATACCAGTTTGGAAACAGTAACTAACACATTGAATTAAACATGAAATTTTGAAGTAGAAAGACTGAAATCATATTTTCTTGTAAAATGAAATACAGGTATACAGGATAACATCCAGTTATTCCTTCTGGTGCAAATAGTCTGAATAATTACAGAATAAACAACTCATCTGCTCAGTCTGTACCACTTTTTACTTTCTTTCTGAATCAAAATGAATTTAAAATAACTTCGTGACCACAAAATTAAAGATGCATTTCCATGTCTGAGAACATCTTGACTTCTGTGAGGTTTACAATTAAAGTCTCTTTCTACCATACATCGATTGCAAAGGGTCCAAAATAGTTTTTATGGTGTGTTTTTTTTTATGTGATTTTTTTTTTTTTTTTCTGTTATGTCTCCGTGGTGAGATTTGTTTTACAACTTGAGAGTGAAGTGAGTGTGTTAAATCAACTGCAGTGTTTCCTTGTTGTTCGTATTGGAAATTGGTGCTGGGTGGGTGAGGAGCTTTTTTGTAATGTTTTCCCATTGCAGCAGCATCTATCTAAATGATTATTGTCTCAGACTGTGGAAAGTCTGTAATTATACTGCTCAAAAAAAATTGAAAGAAGGCTCTTATATAATTATTTTGAAATATTATTATAATTTAAAAATTTTCTATTTTAATATACTTTAATACATGATTTATTCCTGTTATGACTAAGCTTAATTTTCAGCAGCCATTATTCCAGTCTTCAGTGTCACATGGTTATTCAGAAAATACTTGATGAAAACAGTTGAGATTAATTTAAGTTGGAAAGAATAGCACTTATTTGAAAGAAATGTTTTGTAACATTGTAAATGTTTTTGCTGTCACTTTTGATTAATTGTATGCATCATTGTTGAATAAAGCTATTAATTTCTTCTTTTTTTAAATCATATTGATCACAAACTTTGAATGACATTGTATATTATGAACAAATATCATTTAAAATGAACATTAGTATAAATTAATATTAACCTAGATATAAATAAATAAAAATAACTTGAAACCTAATGCATAATGTTAACAAACTGAACCCTACCTACTATAAAGTGTTACCATTTTATGCAAACGCTGTACACTCTGTCCTATATTATATTCCAAAAACAAAAATGGGGAGTAAAATACAATACCAACACATACAGTATACAAGTGAAATTTGAATAGTCAAAAAAAAAAAGTGATGTCAGCAATGTTCCTAATGACAAGTTGTCATCAAGATGAAATGACTTTATTTGCGTCTCAGCATTTTTCACAGCTTGGTCAGATTGTGCCCTCCTTTGGGAGCTACGGATGCACATGTGCCGTACACCTCAAGAGTAATAATACAGACAGGGTTTCATGTCAGGGCATTAGTACATATACGAGATGGTGTCCTCCGTAAAAAAAAAAAAAGAAAACTACCCTGCTCAGCTTGCTTTCTAACTTATTTTGGGGCATAATCTTGACTTACAAGTCCCTAAAGAAGAAAAGAGCTCTGTGCTGTGCATATGGTCCACTCTGGGTTTCGGAGAGCATTTACAGCTGTCCGTTACTTTATCCATTTACCTGTTCCTTGATCAGGCTTTTTGCAGTGACTGCTTCTTTTTTAGGGCATTTATTGATGAAACGAACTGTCCATGATGAGCCAACAGTCCTATAAAAAGCAGTAAGGGAGCCGGTGACCTCTCTCAGTAACTCACTCAGCACTTCTGTGCTCTTATGCCCTTTTCTCGGCACCTCCGCCATTTTTTCTCCAAGTGCTAATTTGCAGATAATTAAGTAATCCGCTGAAATGTTATTTGTCCCTCTGGGCACAATGCAAAGCAAGGGGGTTGCTATATTCAGGGCTGACTCATTTGTAGTTCCCTCATGGGAAATATCACGTAATCAAGCAGACACTATTAAATAATTCTTCTGAGCCCCCAAGTAAAGTTGTGCAGATGTTTTACTTTTTTTTTTCAATGACCACACAACATGTGTGTACACTGGAGGGGGAGAATGGTGTAGAACCAATTTATTGAATTGAACTTTGAATTGTTTCAAAGCAGCTTCACAGTATTAAACAGGAAAATAACAGACTCCATCAAGCTTTATCAAATATGTTGCAAATCTAAGTAAGACAACGGTGTCATTATTCAGCTCCAGTCAGTTAAGTGTTGATTCAGTTTGGTTCAATAACTATAAAGTTCAGTTATGAACCAAGTTCAGTTCCGCTATAAGCAGCTTAACCGAAGACAGTGGTTTCATTATTCAGCTCCAGTCTGTTCAGTGTTGATTCAATTCAGGTCAGTAAGTATCAGTGTTGCAAGATTCGTCAATTGAACAAATTCGATTTAGCTATAAAGCAGCTCTACAGAAGGCAATAGTGTCATTATTCAGGTCAATTCAGTTCAGTGTTGATTCAGTTCAAAAACTGTGAAGTTCATTAATCATGAAACAAGTTCAATTCAGCAATTAGCAGCTGAACTGAAGACAATGATTCACAATGAGTCATTCTGTGCTGATTCAGTTCAGGTCAATAACAGTGTCGATGCTGCAGAATCAAATCAGTAATATTACGGAATGTTAAGGCGACAGTGTCAAGAACGTTAATTTTTTTAAATAGAAGACTTAAAGAATAGTATGTTCTTGTAAAACTACTACTTTGTTTTATTTAAAATTTCAAATATTATAAATCATGATAAACATTGTAAATCACTTAGTCTTTGTCACCACTTTGTCTGTCATGGCATCGAAGTTGTCTATAATTAAGGCTGTGTTCAAAATATTGATACGTTGATGTATCGTCACAGAGATTTGACAGTACAAAAAGCTTGCCATGTATCGATATTTTGGCACGTGCACAGCAGGGGACAGTGCTTAATTTGAAAACAAGAACACCATTTAAAATGGAATAGAAAAGTCCAAGGTTTCTTAAAAAAATATATAGGCTACCACAAGGTTTAATCTGACCACAGAGGAACAAAACCAGGGTTGCCTTATATAAAAGAAATGTTATCCCTGAAATATTGCACAATATGGAAATATATGTTAAGTTTGTTACTTATCTTTGTCAACATGGCAACCCTGTGCACGTGTTCTCTTTCCACTATAAAAAAAAACACCTGTTTTCTGAAAACACCTGTTAGCTTGCAGTTTAGCGATCTCCACTTCATTCTATTCTCAGAACATTTTAATTCATTAAGTGTTTATTTACATGAGAGAGAGGCTGTGCACGTATGAATTACCTAACATATGCCATTACCTATATTGTACTGTGGTACAGTTATGGAGGCCCTTCAAATTATAGAGGTTAACTGCTTATAGTTAGCACTGCCCCTAAAGTATGCAGTGTTTCATAAACAGCTGTTTTACTAAATTCTACTGAGGTAAAATTCAGTGCAGTCCTGTATTGTGATACGTATCGTATCGTGGCCTATGTATCGTGATACGTATCGTATCGTGACTTTGCTGGTGATACACAGCCCTATCTATAATGCCCAAGAAAAAGGCACAGTCTACTCTTTCAGCTGGTCGTTTGCTTTTCTTTCCCTTTGTCTATCCATCAAGACAGTATCTGTGCTTATCTCATGGTTTATCAGCCTCGTAAAACTCCCCCTTAAACAGCAGCCCTGAGAGTGTGCACTATTTTCTGCTGAGTTAGAGGAATCAGGAAGACTTTAGAAAGGCTCCTTCGGTCTGACTGCAGTCCAATCAGCTTGGAGCGCTGGGAATGGCTTGATTTGCTTGGCCACTTTCTGAGCCTCAACTCTGTTCGGTGTCGGAGGCCCTTCTGGGTGCCGGAGAGGGTGGAGTCTGAGGGCTGTTGACTTGCTGACAAAGTTTTTCCATGAGAATTATATAACAAGCCTAGGGATTTGACAGTAGAGCTTCTCTTCCTTTAGTCTGAGTCAAATTAGAGTTTGCCACTTGGCACAACAATTATTTTCACTGTTGGTGCTTGATGCGAGGAGCGGAACAGTAATATTCTCTAGGGCAACAGGCGAGATTAATCCTAGTACACAAGTGTGACAGATTCTTCTGGTTCTACTAAACAGATTTGTCGTCCATCATGAAAATCTTATTATAGACACATTTCTAAAGTGAAAATAGCAAATTCTGCTACAGTGTCGTGTATATATACAGTGCATTTATCAATTCTCATATTTAAGCAAGACAGAGGATATTTTTTTAAAATAAAAGTATGTGAGTCTCTGTGGTATAACAACAAAAGCAGCACAGTGTCACATGAATACAGTACCAAAAGGTCATCAAAGACTTATTAATGTTTCATAGCATGTTTGGGAGGATATTCTGTCTCTTACTGTCATTATTTTCAAGATGAATGGTTTGCAGTCAAGCTTCTGCCTAAACAGCATCTGTAACAAGCAGCTAGACGCAAACGCTTTATCATGCTGATCATAATGGATCATTATCTGAAGCTCTTCATCAGCAATGACAACCAGACCAGACCATACTGTATGTAGAAAGAAATACTTAATATATATGTGTGTATGTGTGTGTGTGTGTGTATATATATATATAGAACGGGGATTTCCAAACTGGAAATTGATACATTGAATAAATAAGAGCTACAAAATGTAGAATTTTTGCTGTTTCCAAGCATTACGGTGTACAGTAGTGTGAACCTTCCAGATATTATTTTACACATTTATAATGTTTTTATTTTTAGCAGTCCTATGTAAAATCTTAATCTTTGTACATGGAAGTATTGTATGATGATGAAATGTTTTCATGTGAAGTGAAGTGAGTGACGTGACATTCAGCCAAGTATGGTGACCCATACTCAGAATTTGTGCTCTGCATTTAACCCATCCAAAGTGCACACACACAGAGCAGTGCACACACACACACACACACACACACACACACACACACACACACACTGTGAGCACACACCCGGAGCAGTGGGCAGCCATTTACGCTGCGGCGCCCAGGGAGCAGTTAGGGGTTCAATGCCTTGCTCAAGGGCACCTAAGTCGTGGTATTGAAGGTGGAGAGAGAACTGTTCATGCACTCCCCCCACCCACAATTCCTGCCGGCCCGGGACTCGAACTCACAACCTTTCGATTGGGAGGTTGTGAGTTCGAGTTCAATGGTGAATGAAATGTAAATGAAATAGATTTTTAAAACATTTGCAGATTTAAGTTGTAAAAATTTCAAATGCAATAATTGTATGTACTAAATATATAAATATGAATATTTTTATACTGGATTAATACATTTACTGAATCTGACACTTTTACAGTTCTTAATTCTTCATTGGTTATAAATGAGATTAATCACAAATTATGTTTATTCTGTAAAAAAATAAGACCCAAAAAATACCATGTAAATGTGTCGTGTTTAAATAAATAAAATCGTTAAGAAAATATAAAACAATGGATGTGTATATGATACACATTTTATACTAAATAATATAATATACTAAATAGTGTTGTAAATGAATAATAGTGTAAAAATAAATTACAGAATTTACTGATTTTATTTGTATTTTCTATTTCTTCTTTTTTTGGAAATCGAAAGATCTGTTTTTTATTTTTATTTATTTATTTTTTTTTTACTTTATTTTTAGGGAAGAGGGGGGGTCTTTTTTCCAGTTTTATACATATAACTCAAAATGACAGCTTTAAAAAAAGGCTTTAAAATGTCTCTACTAGTGTTAAAACCCAAACTGGATGTGTTTTAGTATGTCATTGCAGAAGTCATGTACAGTAAATTGCCTTTCCTGGCCTCCCTAAAAACTGCATCCTGCCTCTTGCTGAATCAGCCTTAATGTGTGGTATATAGACTGCCGTTCTAGCAACACCTTGACAAACGTTCACTGTGGATGGGCTATGTTGAAGTCTTGTCACATATCCCTTGACAGTGTCGTGCTGCATACACTGCCTTCTGTGTAAAAGCTAACAGATCATTACTACTGCTGAGAGGTCCTGACCATAGCACACAACACCCTCCTTCCTCTTCCCCTTAAGTCACTGCCGTCTGTCACCCTGTGGGAGATAACATTGCTCCACAACACGTCCTGACAGGATCCTCCTGCTCTTGCGTGTAGGCTACTTATCAGAGTCTGGCAGACATTACTGCTCTTGACTGTGCATTCAGCTTGGAGGTTATACTTGTAAATGTTCAAAAGTCAAATAAACTATGGTTTCTGCATTTTAGTATTTGATAACTAATTATCAGATGACTAAAAATGTGAATGCTATACATTGTCTAAAACCAATTTGTTAATTGTACGTGTATATATATATATATATATATATATATATATATATATATATATATATATATATATATATGTGTGTGTGTGTGTGTGTAATTTGAATCTTAATTATTCAAAAATGTTGACACTTACGGGAAATATTTGCACTTCTATAAAATGTATTTGTCATAGGCAAGGCAAGTTTATTTATATAGCACATTTGGTAATTCAAAGTAGAGATGTTCCGATACCCTTTTTCTCTTCCCGATACCGATTCCGATACCTGGGCTCAGGGTATCGGCCGAGACCAAGTACTGATCCGATACCTGGGTGTGTATCTGTATATACAGCTGTATGTACTATTAGCTCTGTGTAAATTGCTAGAATTATTTTATGGTGTGCTTCAGACTGATCCCTTAATAAAACATGAACAAATACATGGGGAACTACTGTATTTATTACAGTATTTTTATTATCTGACATGAATTTGACAGTAATATTATTTATTTTCTTAAGTGAAAAAGAACTTCAAATGCAGCCAAAAATCTAACACCGCAAACTAATAAAAGGTATTTTAGGTTTAAAATATAACTGTATAAAAAAACTGCAATAAGTCTAGGAATATAAAAAATTATATATTAATCAGTTAATCTCTTTAGAACAAAACAAGTAAAAAACAAGCAACCGTCTAGGCATAATTATTATTATTAATAGAGAGGTATTATTATTATTAATAGAGACGTATTATTATTAGAGACATAGCTAAATCTACTGTAGGCTACAACAGTAGCTTAATTTACTCACGTTAAACCGAACATTTATTTTGATGGGTTGCCATGAAGATCTTTGAGTGTCTGTGTTTATGAAATGACAGTTTTCTCAAATGAAACGGTAAATTCTCATGAAGTGACGGTTTATGCGTTCGTGTCCTCACATAGTGACACACGGCAGAGACTACAAAACAGCGAGCTCCCGCGCATCTGCGCCCGTCACCCACAGAGATGTTGAATTTGCAGGAGTAATATTTAAATAGTATTTTGCAGTTCAATATTCACTGACACTAGTATATATTTGGCTAAAGTCTGGAGCCCTGCGCTAACACGGAAGTGACTGAACGCAGCTGCGGGTAACTCGGGAGTCTGTTGCTTACTACCGGTACTACAGAGATGCCGTTACCATCACATTTTTACATTTTCAGCACCGAATTGGTAGTGAAGTGCCAGTACTTGTGGCATCCCTAGTCGCCATTTTACTGTCTGGTTAGTCCAGTATGAAATACTGCTAAACAGCGGACATACTGCTAACCACTGATCTATAATATAGAAGTGGCTTCACTGTCTGTTGGCAGTTTAGAACGTGATAAGCGATCCAGTCATATTTAGCTCAGTGCTGCTAACGAGTTTTCATTTCTTCTTCACTGCTCTAAATGGGTTGCTTGTGGCAACACAGCACAACTTCCTGTGTTTGCAATGCATTCTGAGCAGCAAAGAAGAACCGTGCAGTGGTTAGGCAAAGCTAGCGGTCATAATTAGGTCTTGTTTAAGAAAATGGTATCGGATCGGTATATGGGTTCATGTACTCACCGATGCCGATGCCAGAATTTGTTGTGGTATCGGTGTTATTTCCGATACTAGTATCGGAATCGGAACAACTCTAATTCAAAGTGCTTTACATAAAAGAAAGTAAAAAAAATAATCACAAAAATAAAACAAGCCATTTAAAAACTATTTAAAAATGTAATTTAAGACGTGTTAATAGAAGTGGGGCAGGGCCAAGAGCTGTGTGAATGGAGTGAAGCCGGTGGAGTGATTGGAAATGAGCGACACCTGCTCCACTCACCGGTCTCGAGTCCCACAGAGGAGATATAAAAACGGAAGGATACAAAAGAGGAGCAACGATGGTGAAGAACGAGAGAGGACCAGGCCTGGGCTTTATTTTGTGTTTTGGTTTTGTTTGTGCGCAGCAGTCGTCTGTGAGGGGCTGTCACGCTGTTTTGTGTTTATTTGGTTATTAAAGTTTTCATTTAAATGTTCGCCGGTTCCTGCCTCCTTCTTCCCATGATTGTGAAGTTTTTTTATATTACAAGACAGTTTCAAAATAGAAAAAGATTTTACATAAAATACAGTGCCATACATAAAATATAGTGTAATCAGTTTTGGACATCACATTGTGTTAATAAAACAATAAATGCACAGCTAAACAGATGAGTTTTGAGTCTAGATTTAAATGTGACTAGTGTTTTAGCACATCTGATCTCTTCTGGAAGCTGGTTCCAACTGCAGGCGGCATAATATATGAAAGCAGATTCCCCTTGTTTTGTGTGAACCCTTGGTATTTCTAACTGACTCGATCCGACTTATCTGAGTGGTCTGTTTATATTCGGTTTATATTCAGTGAGTATATCTGCTATGTATTTTGGTCCTAGGTCATTGAGTGACTTATAGACAAGTAAAAGTACGTTAAAATCAATCCTAAATGTAACTGGAAGCCAGTGAAAGGACCTGAGGACTGGTGTGATATGCTCAGATTTTCTGGTTCTAGTCAGAATCCTGGCAGCAGCGTTCTGGATGAGCTGCAGCTGTCTAATGGTCTTTTTGGGAAGGCCGGTGAGGAGCCCATTACAATAGTCCCAAGGGTACAATTTCTCCAAGTCTTGACTGGAAACAAAACATCTAATTCTTGCAATGTTTTTTAAATGATAGTATGCTGATTTAGTTACTGCTTTGACATGACTACTGAAACTAAGGTCTGTCTTCAGAATCACACCAAGAGTCCTGACTTGATTTTTGGTTGTTTGAAGAGTCAAGGAATGCATTCACTTTGAGAACTTCAACTTTGTTTCCAAATGCAATGACTTCAGTTTTTTTTTCTTGTGAAGAAAGTTTTGCATGTCATACCACATGCCTAACTATTAAGGACAAAATGGTGCAAAGTTTGTATTTTTAACTGAATTGCCAGCTCTACCTTTTACTAACAAAATTGTTATTTTTCTCTTTTTTTTCAGATACCACAGTCTTTTTTCCTCAATTCGATGGTACCTCTTTCTTGGAGTTGCCATCTCTGACATCCCTGTTTCAGTCAGACACTCACTTTCCAAGCCATTCCTCTGAGGACAGGAGGACCATGTATTTGACAATGAAGAGCAAGACACCTCATGGTACTATTCTCTACTGTGAGTATCTGAGGCCACTGGAAGTATACATCTCTTAAAAACTGAGTATTGTGGCTTTTAGTGCTTGTCTGGAACAGTATCTTTGGGCTCATCCATATGCTCAAATACATTTTTAGGATATGTACATATTTAAAATTGACTTTCTTTTCTGGGAAATTGACCAAAACATAGATGACTCACCTTGCACACAGGGACGCATACAAAATCTTGTCTATTAAAATGCAGTCTGAGAAAATCCTCTTCCCCTAATAACATCTGTGTATAAACGGGGTTGAGGTTTGGCCAGCCCGTTAACCCCTGCAGCTTTACTACATTGGTTGTAAATATATAAGCAAAAAGTATGGAGCAAAAAGTACCTTTCTCGATTAATGGCCATTCAATTGTTTAGAATTCTTGCAAAATATAATTTTTGTGAGAATGTAAATCACAAATTTTTCATCATATACTACACCACTGTTAAAAAATTTAAGTGGGTTTAAGTTTTTTTTTTTTTTTTTGAAAGTCTCTAATTCTCACCAAGGCTGCATTTATTTGATCAGAAATACAGTAAATATTGTCAAATACTTGTAAAATTAAAAATGTTCTGTTTTAATATATTTTAACATGTAATTTATTAATGTGATGCAAAGCACCATTACTCCAATCTTCGGTGTCACATGATCCGTTAGAAATCATTCTAATATGCTGGTATCTCATATTCTGGTATTATTATTATAAAAGTTAAAAGCGGTCAGCTGCTTAATATTTTTGTCCAAAAAGTTCAAGAGACCAGCATTGATTTGTAATATAATTTTTTTGTAGCATTATAAATGTATTTACTGTCACTTTACTGACAAAGTTTAATGCATCTTCACAGTCTAAATGTTTAATTTCTTACAAAAAAAAAAAAAAAAAACTTTTGAACGGTAGTGTATATTTTAAGTATAACTCATGGATGTAAACACTGGATGTTTTAAAGGGAAAAGCCATTTGAAAACTGCTTTTCAGTAGCCAAATGTTCAAAGTGTTATGTCACTTACATATCAGTATTTGTGATTTAAAAAAAGATTGTCTGGTTAATGCATTTTTTCCTTTATATTCTTGTAGATGAGAGGTATCCATATTTTTTTAGGCTTTCCTTTTTCATTTTGCTCCAGAAATATATCAGATACAATTTACCATGGAAACCTTATTTGGTCTTCAAACACTTCTAGCTGAAAACTTGCACACAGGTTTTATTATCTGTGCTAATTTCAAACCAGTGAAATATTTGTCATAAATTATATGTTTCTATGGCTACCTGCTCGTTGCTTGCTCCAAGACTAGGGTGAACAGCTGTATATAAATACACACCGCAAATGTAAAATAATATTGTCAATTTGATTTGAGACACAAGTCATTAATTTTTACATGACGTTCATGATATATTTGCTGTTCGCATGTGTCTATTGAATAGCAATCACATCCAAACGATGCAGAAAGTTTGACTTAATAACTCACACTCTGTCAGTGGGTGTTAATGAATAATTGGCTTCCCAGCTTCGCTCACTGAGGATTACACAAACTGAGTTATGAGACTGTGAAAATAACTGTAAGTGTCAGTGCTAAATTAAAATGCCGGACCGTTGACTGTACCTCTTTATCCAGTAATGAAGTCCTCTCTCAGGACATGTTAATGACATAGCAAATGTCTCTAGGTGAAATCAATCACATCATGATGGGATATGTGCTGTGGGCTTAATTTAAAGTTATGATGGCTGATCCCATTAGCTAATTGGCAAACCCTGCTGGATGATGCTCTTCAATTACTTTGTCCTAAACAAATATGGTTCCTTGGCTAGATCGACTTCCAAGTGAATGAGTATTTGGGGGGTTTTACCTGTAAAAGAGTGAATTAGATTAACATTAATTATAATGTATTAAAATGCTAAGTAGTTTCATTATTGGAAAACAAGAATATATTAAAAACGGTTCGTTTTATTCTATTAAACGTTGCCTTGCTGACAAATCTCTGTTGCTTGAGAGTTCAGGATTGTAATCATCTGATTGACGAAATAATTTTCTATACATATTAACCATATGTCATTAATCTGGTACCTTGTAACACAAAAATGTTTTCCAGGCGGATTGCTAAAAAAATTCTGTGCACCCTTACTTCAGCAAGTCAAATTAAGTCAGTCATCGAGATTAGAGCTTGTCAGTTTGAGAATTAACTTTACTTTTTTTTTTTTAAACAGCAGAAATCAAGCAGTATTTTTTTAACAATATTTTAGCAGAACATGTGAAAAGTTATATATTTTTTTTTACCCTCCCCATGCAAATGTATGTGATGTAACTAACTGTGGGTGGTTTCTAATAATACTATGTGTTGTACTAGTAGAATGAACCACAAGATCGGCCCTACCCACACTACATAGTAAATACTATAATTCTATAATATTTATTCGATTGGATTTGACAAAAAAGATTGCATGCTCAAACTCATAAATTATTATATGAATAATACCCTGGAATATTTCCTCTTCTTTTTACATTAACACTCATTTATTTTTCTGTGACTGGATGAACTTTTAATCCACATGTTTGAGACATTAGAATTTTGCATTTCTCAGTTTTTAATACAAAATTCTAATAGAATTGCCATAAAAATATCAGTATTTGTGGTTAAAAAAAAGAGTTTGCATTATGCTTTTTCTCTATAAATTGAATAAAATGAGTCATCAGCGATAGTTTTTATCACCTCTGCAAATGCATGTGATGTCACTAATTGTGGGCGGGGCTTATCTGGTGGTTCTACTTATTATATCTGTTGTGGTATAATTGTGTTCGTCTGAATATTGTGCTCATGATGACTCACTAGAGGTCTGAAATATTGTCAGCGTTTGAGTGGGAAGTGCTTTATCAATCATCGTTTTACTGTCATATTTGCAGTCGACATTATTCTAAATTTTAAGCTTATTTCAGATGACTAAAATGCAATCCATATTACATCAGTAGTAGCGGTTTTGGCAATTACCTGACATTTAAATAACCTGATAAGGAAATGAGTCCTGTCTATAAATTGTTGGCACCAAAGGCAGAGGCGCTGGATGGACTGTCATCTTTGAATGAGATTGCTCTTGATGTCAAGTTAGAAAATTCATTTTACTTCCACCCTGTCAGATTAGCCGTGCATATGCAGCTCACCTGACATGGCCAATGTGACAGTGTTTATCTCATGCCTCAACCTGTCAGAGTCCTCGTGAAATTCCTTTTATAGATTAGCCATGTAAAAAAAAGACAGGGAGCAAGCATTTGGGTTCATTCTCTCATTCGGCTTGTGACACATTCATCAATTTTAGAGGAGGGAAACTGACTGATTTAATTAGAATGCTCTCCCAAGCCGGCGTCAATGTGATTAGTAACTTATTTATTTTTCTGTGGCAAATGGACTTTTGATCAATGTCAGTTTTATCCAGATAATTTCAGTTCTTACATCGGGGTCCAATAGTCTGAGACAACTAGTAAAAATGTTTGTATTTTGCTAATTTCTAATTTGAATACAAAATTGTTAATTATGTGTTACATTACATTACAAATATGCATACTCCGAGTCACAATTTCTTATTTGACTAGTGAAATAATAAATAATGTTTTTAACATTTCTAACCTTTTCATAAAACCTGTTTATTTCCTGATTTAAATGTCATTGTATTACAGTGTGGTCAAAGTCTCTCTAAGAAGCAAACCACCACTGGTATCTGAATAATGATGTAATAACAAATCAATGATTTCTTTAATAAAATTTTATTTGGCTTATTAAGTTATTAGCCTCTTGGGTTCAAATGTTTTTCCACTGCTGGATCATAACCCAGCCCAGTCGAAGCTCTCTTGTCTGAATGTAAGAAAAGGTAGAACTCTAGAGATCAAAGGAAGCTGATCAGAGGACATGCATCAGAATGCAGAAAACTGCTCAGAGTTACACCTGCATCTGATCTGTTCGCTCTCTTCCAAACAAAACCTTCCCACGAGCACAATGTGAGACTCCCGCTGGGCTTCAGTCATCAGCCGACAAGAGGGATTGTGAATATAACAGGTGACAGGTACTGACAAGAGAATGCATGCATCGTTAGACCCAGTACAGGGTAACAGGGCCATTGGGACAAAAAGGAGTAATTTGTCATTTCCTTACACACCATCCCCTTAACATAAAAAAGACGAAGAACTACAACTGTAGTTGATGCAGTAGGTGCCAAGTGCATCTGCAATCACTGGGGTTGTTGCCACAGTAAACAGGAAGCTCCACAGTATTATTGTGTGACTACTGGAGCTCAAGCGGGAATAAAATAAGGGGTTATTTATTTAGTTGGGATACCTTGTGCTGCTGTAGATACACTTTAACCATGAGCTGCTTATGTATCTAAAACAATTCACTTATATTTCCTGAAATTCTCATGATTTGTTCTCACCACTTATTGTTGGCTGATATAAAATTGGGGAGAAAACAATTAAATGAATTATTCATAAAAAAATAAATAAAAAAATACATAATTCTGAAAGGTCAGATTAAGGAACATAATATAAAGGAATCTTTAGGAACTTACATTTTAGACACATTATCATTAGAGATGCACCGACCGATCAACCAAGGATCGGAATCTGACTTAAATACTAATTTGTATTTAATTTTTACAATGAAGACTACAGAAATTACCTTTGATAAAAATTTACATTTGATTACTTTAATTCCTGTAGTATTTCTAACCTGAATAAAAACTTAGTTTCATAGCTCTCTTTATTCTATTGCATCTATTTGTGCTTTTTGTTTGCTTTTTTTTTTTTCTTCTTCTTCTTATTTAATTACTGTTTTTTAACTTTTTTTTTTTTTTTTTTTTTTTTTTTTATGAAACTTTGTGTCATCGCTTAGGGGAAAAAATCGGAATCGGCCAAGAAAATTGCAATTAGTGCATCTCTAATTATCATGTTTCTCTGTGTTGTTGTTTTTTGTTGTTGTTGTTGTTTTGTGCAAGCAAACATTTTATTAAACAAAGTCTGCAAGCAACAGATGAATCAGCATTTTTAACAAATCAGTTGAGTGACTGATTCATTGACTCACTCTTAAGCACTTGTTTTGTTATTGACTGAATCAATGCGCTTGAAGGAGTCAGGTAATAATATATAGAGATATTCTGTATAACTGAAACAGGGTTTCAAGTCCAACATTAAAACAGGTCATCTCTTCTTTTTCAGCCCGGGAGCAGAATTTTGGAGTCCGTTTCCTCCATGTGTTTCTCCAGAATGGAAGACCGGTGGCCAAGTTGGGCTGCAGCAGCATTCATGTTTTGACTGCAGCTGCTTCACAAAATATCCAGAACAATACCTTGGTGCCAATTATAGTGAGGTGAGAATTGTTTCGTTTACAGTATTTTTATACACTGCAAAATATTATTTTCTTAGTATTTTATACTATATTATATATATTATATTCACACATTTTACAGTTTTAAAATGTGTGAACACTCTGAAAACTAGATAAATTAGCTTGAGAAGTCGAATTGTGAAGATAATTTTTTTCTTGTTTTAGGGAGGTTTACAACAAAAATACTGATTGAGAATTTTTTTCAGTGCACTTTGTCAAGATATGATTCTATTAGCTAATAGCATCTGTAGTACTCTTCGATTTACATTTAATAAACACACACATTCATGTACAATTTCCTACAGTGATTTAGATTTTTTTCTAAGTCAGTCATTTGAGTCTGATCATTTACATTTTTTAAATTGCATAACTAAATAATGAGGGCATGGTAAAGTTTTTCATTTGGCCTTCATACAAAAAAAAAGTGGGAGTCACATCAAAGCTGCATTTACCTATGGCTTTGGTTTAATGTTTTTCTTTGTTGTAATTTCCGTAATCACACAGCAACAGCGAAATTTCCTACTACATATTAGTCATTGTTCTTTTCAACACATAACAATAATGCTAATTAACATTATCCTGAGGGAGCCAGTCACCGCTCGTACATAATTCCATAATTAATATAATGGAATGAACCTATATAACCACTCAAATATGAGATGTATTAAAAGCCACAAACTATTGCACTATTATGTTTTCCATTATATATTTATTAGATATGACCATGCTTGAATATATGAAGTAATTTGCATAAGAATTCAAAAGGCTTGAATGTCAAGAGGCTGTTAATAGAATTGCATTTATTCACTTTTAGCATATCTATTGCTATTACATCATTAAATGATGAAAGTGAATCAGAAAATATTTAATTAGGCCTTTCCATTTAACATGTTAGTGCAGTTAATTGTTTTTTTTTTTATTATGTTTTTAAAAAAAAACAATCGTGAACTTGAAAGAGCATCTTAAAAATGTGAGACGCAAGAGGCTGAAATACAGAGACAAAAGTCTACAGTAAGCCAACAGTTATTAAAACTAATTACAGATAGAATGCAGTGATCAGTTAATTTTAATTGATTGACAGCCCTGCTGATGCTTAACCTGAAATTAATTACTTGTTAAAAAAAAAAATTACAGATATCTATTAGTATGATAATACATATGGCATGTTTATAAACCTACGTTTAATTTATGCATTTATTTAGTTGCAATTTAGCTCACCCTATGCATGTAAAGCATGCAGTTTAAAGAAATCTCTCCAGATGTAATTGTCTTCAGAGAGCATTTAAGCAACATTTTATTGCACATATTTTTTTACATCTTAGCTGTAAGGCTATTTTGCGGATGCATATGGAAGTCCTCGGCCATTAGGTTTGTGATTTCACTTGTATATTCGATGGTTTCTTGAACAGCTTTTCTCCCATAGAGGATGTGTTTAGATGCCAAGTACTTCTAACTTAACAATCCAACAGCCTGTATCAGTTGTCTCTAGATATTCCTGCTGTCTTCTTTGACTCAGTGGTCTCATCTCTTAGGTTCTTGGAGAAGGTTTCTCTCCTTCTGTCACTTGTCTGAGTAGATATTCTGGCTGATGGAATGGAGATATTGTCAGATGTGCCATCTGCACTTTTCTGAATGTCTGCTTTCTTTGTTCTCAATATTCCACAGAATAATAAGTCATTCTTTTGACATTGGTACATCCATGTCCAATAAGACTTTGAATGATGATGTGAGATACTGTAAATATTTTGCATGAAATCCTTAAGAAATATGTGATTCAAGAGGTAGAGCATCAGTTACAATTACAGGGATAGTTCACAAAAAAAAAAAAAAAAAAAAAAAAAAAGCCCTGTCATCATTTACTCACAGTCATGTTGTATCAAACTTGTATTACTTACTTTCTCTTTGAAGCACAAATATTTTGCGTTGTTTTTTCTTCCATAAAATGAAATGGGATCCAGTGTTGCTGGCCTTTATTGCATAAAAGATAAATACATATTATTGAAATATTATTTAAAATATCTTCTTTTTTGTTCCATCTGTTCCTTCCAAGTCATCCAGTTTTTGATTGACATAATGGTGACTTAATACTGACAGAATTTTCCTTTTTGTGTGAGCTATCCCCTTAAGATCCAAGGTTATTTTATAAGATTAAAAGAAGACTTTTGCTAAACACAGACACAAAGGAAAATTAAAGACAAGACTGATTTTATTCTTACAAGTCAGTTCTAGAGGCAAAATTTAATAACAGTTATAAAAAAAAAATTGTCTAAGTATCAAAACTGTGTATTTATACCAAATCACCTTAAACAGCAAGTTCAACAGGATAAAAATAAATCCATCTCTGGTTAAAAATTAAAGCAATAATTGACACAGCATGGTGTCTGAAGCAGTGAGTAGAAAACTTTCTTGAATTGGCCAATGTGCACCAGCAGCTAAAACCTTTTAAAATGAGTGCAGTATTGTAATTTAAATAGCATTAAGATTACAGCCAGTTAAGAGCATTATTACAAATAAATATTCACCCTGCTGTGCCAACAACTCATGCTGAAGGCAGCTTGGAGAGTGCATTTTATTCACCTGTTGTCGTTTTTAAGGCCAATTTACACTGCACTCACTGACACAAACCGATGCCAACTGCCAACTGATTACTGTAACTGTACATCACTTTACAAATGTTCCAAGACCTAACAAACGCAGAAATGCTCAGTCGCTGAAAATAATTGCTGACCAACTGACACAGACAGGGGTAACACAATGATTTAGTTTTACTTGTTCAAGTATAATGAAATTCCATTAAGTAACCAAAAAAATAAATAAAAACTGACTTAAATAGGAATGTGTTGCTATATTTTAGCTGTATTTACCCCTTTATATACAGCTGAAAGCCCAAAATTTTAATTTGCTGATTATGCCATCCAAGATGAAGATGTATTTTTTTCATCTTCAGAATTGGGGAAATTTAGCCGTACACCACTTGCTCATCGGTGGGTCCTCTGCAGTGAATGGGTGCCGTCAGAATGAAAGTTCAAAAAGATGAAGAAAACATCTCAATAACTAATCTAAGTAAACTGCATTTTTGTAATAAACAAATCCATCAAGATCTATTTAACTTTAAACCATTGCTTCCGGCTAAAATATTAGCTCTCTATATAATATTGCTTTCTCCCATATAAGAACCATTGGAACCAAGACCTATGAAATTGGACCCACTCACTTTTCTGTAATTAAGCATGTATTTCTGTTTGCATTTTAGAATGACGTCAGTCAAATCCATTCCACCTAAGGAATGCTCTAATGAAGTAAACTCCATTCCGTATTTTAGCTACAGCCTTGACTTCTGTGCTTCCGCTTCATCAAATTCATTCCACTTTGTTTTCAGTGCTCGCTCCTGCTGCACTCCAGACCAGCAACACAGCAATGTAAACAAAGCATCTTAGCATATCTGCTGCTGAGGTGGGTCTGGCTGTGTGCTTGCATATTGTCACTATTTAAAGGGGGGTGAAATGCTATTTCATGCATACTGAGTTTTTTACACTGTTAAAGAGTTGGATTCCCATGCTAAACATGGACAAAGTTTCAAAAATTAGGTTGTACGTTTGAAGGAGTATTTCTGTTCCAAAAATACTCCTTCCGGTTTGTCACAAGTTTCGGAAAGTTTTTTCGAGTATGGCTCTGTGTGATGTTAGATGGAGCGGAATTTCCCTTATATGGGTCCTGAGGGCACGTCTGCCGGAAGAGCGCGCGCTCCCGTATAGCAGAGCACTGAGAGCAGAGGCATTCAGTGATCAGAGCGAGAGCGTCGCGAAATGTCACAAAAGAAGTGTGTTTTTGGTTGCCAAGGCAAGACAACCCTGCACAGATTACTAAAAAAAAAACAGCATTAAGGGACCAGTCGATGGAGTTTATTTTTACAGAGCATCAACTGAGTTGTGCAAGTGTTTGTGTTTGTTCCCTGCATTTCGAAGATGCTTGTTTTACAAACAAGGCCCAGTTTGACGACGGATTTGCGTATCGTTTATTTCTTAAGGATGATGCAATCCCAACGAAAAAGGGCCACGATCGTGTGTTGGAACCGCAGGCGGTGAGTAAAACTGCTTCAAATATCTCTGCTTCCTTGTTAGTGCGTCCCCTCCCATGCCGGAGACCCGGGTTCGAGCCCCGCTTGGAGCGAGTCGTTGCTGCTGCTGCTCTCGTTCAGTTTCAGCCTCGGGATCTGATTCTGGATCATAAATATACGCTGAATCTGACTGTTAGCCATGGTTTGTTTTGGTTGGTTTTTTCCCTCACGGTGTCACAGCTTCCAAACGCTCTCAGCGCAAAAGCCTACTGGCGCTCGTGATTCTTTAGCTCCGCCCACATGTCACGCCTCCAGTCGGTCGTGTTTTTCCGGGAAAAATCGGTACAGACTATCTTTCTCTTATGAATATAATAAAACTAAAGACTTTTTG
Organism: Carassius gibelio; assembly: GCF_023724105.1. Taxonomy (NCBI): domain Eukaryota; kingdom Metazoa; phylum Chordata; class Actinopteri; order Cypriniformes; family Cyprinidae; genus Carassius; species Carassius gibelio. Next base: position 7,314,806 of record NC_068383.1, read on the forward strand.
GAGTTATGAAGGATGCAGTACTACTCTATAGGTACTCAAGATTAACAGGATATTGAGTGAAAACAAGCATTTCACCCCCCCTTTAAGTGAATGTTCATCATTTGTTCACCTGTTGCTTAAAGCATCAAGTAGTCTTTGTTGCAGCACTGAATAACAGTTACACGTACACTTTGTTGGACCCACCCCTAATTTCTTTGCTTCTGACCACTATGCTTTCTCCAGTGAAAAAGTCATCTGAATCAGCAGTGAATTATCCACAGATTAAGCACCGTTTTTTACAGTGCGCACCTTTTCCCTGACCCTGTGCACTGACATGAGGGTCTAATCTTCTCCTCTTGTCAGATGGTGAGAATAAACCTGGCTTTGTTGATATCAATAATTCTGCATCTTGAATTGGAGGTCATCTCTCCGGGTCTGCTGGAGCCGTGAAGATCTAATGAGATCAGGCGTTGCGTGGTACTGGATCAAGGTCAGCCAAGTGGCACTTAAGCAGAATTTTAATGCAGCTAGAAAGAGTGCGGTACCTTTCATTAGAAGAGAGCATCTGAGTGGCAAGTTATTTAATTATTTCTTTTTAATTAACATAAATGTGTTGACGGTTTTATGTGTGTGGTGGGATTTTGGGGGCTGCACATGTTCGTTCATTCATGGCCAGAAGTACTTAGACATCCTTTTATAATTAAAGGCTTTGGCTATTCTAGATATGCCTGTGTGAAAAAAATATCAAGCATATAGCCATGAATCTCAGTATCAAACTTGGGTCATACCTTTTTTTTTTTTTTTCAGCGTCACAGTCTCCCAAGATAGATAAAGAAATGATTTACTTAGCCTGGTGTGAAAAACCTGACTGCCCTGCATAAAGCCCAGACCTGAACCACTATTGGGATGAATTGGAATGCTTACTGCCTGACCTCTTGTGTCTGAATGGGAGCAAATCCCTGCAGCCATGTTCCAACATCAAGTGTAAAGCCTTCCCAGAAGAGTGGAAGCTGTTATAGCTGCAAAAGGAGGGCTAACTCCATATATTTTAAAATGATGTGGTTGTGGTGTTCAGGTGTCCACATACTGTGAGGTGTCCACATATGTGTACGTTTGTGTGTTTCTTGTGTGACTTGATGTTGAATGATGCTGTTGATTATCTAGCTCTTTGTGGGGATTCCCATCATCTCAGATTTTCCATTGCCACTGTGTAATGGGTCACTTGAAAAATCAGGCACTGGAGAAAGTAATGTAAATCATTGGCCCGTGATGATATACCTGAGAGCAGTACGGGGGGTTTGAGATGCTCAAGTCTGTGTCAACCTGTGTTTGGTGAAAGTCCTTCAACACTTGAGATGATGAGGCCATAGAAGAGGATAGATGAGATTATAGATGAGGCCAACTGAATTATAGCAGCTGTTGAGCAGTTGAAGAATGATTGAAAACCTTGTCAGTTGTCTCAGTTAACTGAAACATGTCACGTTGAACCTTTACTTATGGATTATGTATTCATTTAGGATCACGTTTTAGGGCAAATTAAAAAAGGTGCAAAGCACCATTCGCAATGACAATATATTGTGCAAAAAATAAAACCATACAAAACTATTATAAACTAATAATAAATACTTATTGTAAATATTGTGTTACTTGAAATAAAATAAATGTTAACTGAAATAAAATTAAAACTTTCAAAACTTAAACTACTTTTAGCTAGTTTCATTTTTTAGTTATTAGTTTAACTTGGTGAACTAAAATTTTCTATATATATATATATATATATATATATATATATATGAAATATAAAATATAAAAAAATTTGACATTTAAAAAAAGATAATGACAAAAACAACAAAATTACTAAAACTTTAACTAAAATAAAAATAGAAAAATAAAAGCAAATTCAAAATATTGATAAAACCTGATGATACTAAAATAACACTACTACTAATCCGCATTGGTATTGAAAATTATACCTATAGAAATGTTCGTTAAATTTATATTGGTCACAATATTTAATAAATTAATTGTCTTTATGAACCATGATGGAAGAAAAATATTATACTTTTACGTTCAAATGTTCACGTCAAGAAACATTTTGAGAAAAATGTATTCTACCAATGGCTAATTACTAAGCAAAGTAAATATATATGTATATTTAAGAATGATTTTCATATCAACAGTCAGACTGAGTTTGGAAAAGGTCAACTGAAATGTCAAAAAGTAAAAAAAAAAATATAAAAAAATGAAACTCAACCAGTACAGTTAAAAAAGAAAACAGTTGAAGTTGCACTTTGGATTTACTTCTGGTTCATTCATCGCAGTGCAAGCAGAAGGTCAAGTTGAGTGCATTACTTTGTTAGATACATTATCTCACGCAGTAAATTCTGCTCTATCCTGCATTTTGTCAAATGCAGTAGTTCATATGATATTACATTCATGCATGAGCTCTAGTGTACAGTGCACTGTATACAGTACATACTACATAATGCTAAATAGTAAGAGCACTGAGAGTACATACTGCATGCATGCATTTGACCAGCAATTTAACAGTCTAGAATAAAAAGGGTTAAAAAAACAGTCCAGTTGTTAATACATCAACTCTATTATTATAACTCAATTATAAATTGAAGCTATTGATCAAAAATTTTGTTAGCCACTCGTGAGCTGAATGCATCCTGTATGGTGTTTATTATTTGTGCATGTTTTTATTTTAAGTATTGCGAGTGATTCACTCTATTATTGTGTTTATTTTGTTCTTTTCTCTCCTGCCCTTTTGTGTCTACTGGCCCATGACGCACAGTTCTGTTCTGTGTGACAGTGTGCTACTGTGACAAACAAATTTCCCCTCAGGGATCAATAAATTTCTATCTTATCTGATTCATATCTTATTCAACTCATATAAATTCATATCAAGTGACAAGTGGATGGGTCGATTGTGCAACATTCCACCGCTGCATCGTTTCAAGAAATGATAGAAGGAATACTTTAGACCAAACTTTTTGATCAGTCTTCTTAAACTGCTGATCTAGATTTCAGACATCAAAGCGTACCTCCGAGTTTTAAAGAAGTCTTAAATTTGCACCTCATTCTCCCTCTCTCCCATTTCTGGGAATAATGTTCTGTTGTGAATGTTTCATATATTCATTTCACTTGAAGAACAATCTTTTATTCATGTTGATCTTATTAATTCATACTTGTCGAATGAAGTTTGACTGTGATGTTTCTAAGCAGTCTGGCCCTCTTCTTCTCGTTTCTGTCTTTTTCTTTTTTTCTTTTTTTTTGGCTTGTTATGGATGGTTAGTGAGAAGTATACATCGCTGTTGGCTTTTTAAAAAATGAATACTGTTCCTGGTCGACACTGCATGTAAGGTTACCCCTATAATATGGTCTGTTGATCTTGCATATGTATTGCTGGAGGCTTTTCAGTGCTGAGTTTGCTTAAACGGGTGTGTGAAGCAGACAGTTTAAATTAGGTTAAAGGCTTGCGGTGGTGGCATATTGTTTACCTTCTAAGTCTATTGAGAGTGTTTGTATGTCTATATTGTCAGATGCTTCTGCTGTGATTGGCTTCAACCCAAGATTGCTGTGTGTGTCATTTCTGTTCACACAAAGCCAAAGGTCAACAAGCATGAGACGATGCATTACACAGCATCCTGTCCTTTATAACACATACATTTTCCATTCCCTAGCACTTATTATCATTTAAATGTATGCCGTTTATTCCTGAGGAACTACTGCTGTGTTTGTTTAAATAAAAATGGGGGGGGGGGGGCATTCTTAATGTGGTTGCTCTGTGGATCAGTGCATTAGATCTGCAGATAATTTTGCTTCTTTCCTATTTATTTCCCAGTAACTGCTGAGACCCCATGCTGTATATTCTGTCCTTGAGTAGTTGAATTTGGTTTTTACATTGCTTATATTATTACAGATAAGACTATCCATCCATCCATCCGTGTGTGTCTCTGTCTGACTGTTTTTTTTTTTAAGAATATTGTGAAAAAATAACACTTTATTTTATTATATTTAAAAATGTTATTTATTCCTGTGATGCGAAGCTGTATTTTCAGCAGACATTACTTCAGTCTAAATGGCACACGATCCATCAAGAATCATTCTAATTTTTTTTATACTTTTTTTTTTATTATTATTATAATCAATGTAGAAACCGTAACAGAGAAATAGAAACAGAGCTGCTTAATATCTTTGTGGAAACCATTATACTGTCACTTTTCATTCAATAAATATTGTATGTATCCTTGTTGAATAAAATGTATCATTTTCTCTTTTTTTTATCATATATTAAAAGTGTGTGTGTGTGTGTGTGTGTGTGTGCGCGTGTGTGTGTGTGTAAAAATATATACAGCATATTTACTTAAATTTATTTTTTAAATATGAAAATATATGCAATTTACATGTGTCCTTAACTCCATCTTAGCACATGTCATCATAATGGCCACAGTCACATCCCATGCACCAAATAACCATTTTGAAGGCTACTACTGGGGATTGGAACCATTGTCGATTTATAATTGCAGAGTCTTTAAGAGAGCCTAACTGTAATCGCCATATTCCCAATACAGCTACTCCTGAATTTGATTTGGGGGTTTTTTTCATGCATGCTTGTAAAATATACTAGCTTTCCACACCAGTATTTTTATACCAGCTTAAAGTAATATTTGTGTTCGGCAGGCTGTAAGCATTGTTATTTTTAATCAGGCAAGTAGTCAGACCACTCTCAAAATACCTCATCTGGAGCTGCGTCTCAAAGCCGTAGGGCGTGCCTGTAATTTGGGTCTGGAAGATCAGCTGGAGACATGACTAAGAACACAGGCTGCCCAAAATAACTGAAGCCATTCGAGTGAGCTTGTTATGCAAAAATTGGCTTGACGCTTTAATGCAAGAAAGTCAGTGCAGCTGGTTGAGCGAGTCTGAAGGGCTGTGCCTGTCTTTATCGGCTCCCTCGGTGGGGGTGATCAAGGGAAGCGCCGTTATCTGCCACCGGCTTTTGACACGTTAGCGCGCCTCTCCAAAAACATGCATGTGGGAACAAAGCTCTTCAGTTCTGCATTCATCTTAGGTTGCTTATGATGACACAATCCTTTTGAGCTATTGACACGTTGTGGACAATGTGATAAAAATGATCAATGAGTGGCTGCAATTGTGGCTCTTAAAGGCTCTCATTCAGATGAAGAGCAGGTAGAAGTGAATGCATGAATGAATTCAAGAATTGTAGATCTATTTAACAGCCCTTAATTAGCATGAACATCTTTTTTCTGTACATTATCTGTGGGCCAACAGGGAATTGTGTTGATGGTTTTTCTGTGTGCGATTATCACCCGTCATATCGCAACTTGTTATTATTGCTGTTCCTGTTGGACTTGCAATGTGGCATGAAGTAAAAGTCTTTCTAATTTCTGCCTTTGTTTTCACGTCCACCAGTAAAGAAGCAGCAGTGTGTGTGCGTTTGTACTGCAGAACTGCAGCTTCATGATGTTTTACTGCCATCTGTTGCCAGTGCTTTCTACATGTTGTGTAGTCAGACCAATAGTGGCCCCGCGATCCTCTGAGTCTCCCAGCATCCATTCTAGTGAACTGTGGCATGAACTGCAATTATATTCAGCTTTTAGATTTCATAGTTGTCGAGTGGTGTGTGTGTGTGTGTGTGTGTGAGGGAGAGAGAGATGTCATGATGTTGCATCAGGTCTGAGCACATTTGCACAGAATCACCTCCACAAACCCTCTGAGCAATGACATATTTTACCAATAAAATATAAAGGAGCTACATCTTTTTAAAATAATTTTTTTGCAGTAAATATGGGTTGTGGAATGCCTAGCAACCCATGACAGCATAGAAAACAAATGGCAATGACTAAAAGCACCTTAGCAACTGTGTGACAACACCATGGCAACCATGAATAACAGCCTAGCATTGTGGTGGCAAGTTAATTCACATTTTCTGGAGACATTCGATCTTTGCAATCAACTCCAAAAGTCCAGTTTGATTTGATTGTCATTTAACAGAATACCTAAATAATGAACAAGAAGAAAAGGGTGTTTTGAGGGGCTGCAGAATTATGATAAGGCATATTTCTATGCCTGACACGTGGCTGGTGTCAGGAGACACACTTTGAATTATGCTGTAGACTTAGAAATACAGTGCTTCCTCTCAGTTTTGACCTCCCTGGTCACATTTTATATGAATTAAAAGGAATACGATCAGGATTTACAGTTTATTCATGTCATTTCTGTCCAGTTCTAATAAATGTATTCATGGTTTTTAAAAAGAGCCCATTAAATATAATGTGTTTTTTGTGTAAATGGATGGAGCATATTGAAACAATTGATTTGTAATGTGTCATTTCTAATCGCTGAGGGGTTACATTCATTGTATTGGACCAATAATATGTAAAGTATATAGAATATTATATAATATAAAAATAATATATAAATATTAGGGCTGGGCAAGTTAACACATTATTATCGTGTTTATTTTTATTATTATGAAAGTCTGAATACACATACAGACAAATAAAGTGTCTCTGAGCATAACTTGTTTTTCTATAACAAACTATAAAATATTTTCTATAAAAACGTTGATGTCTTGGCAGTGACAAATACTGTTTTATATTTAATTTAATTACATTAATGATATAAGTTAAGATTTAAATGAAATAATTTAACTGCTACTATGTAAAAGGAATACTGCTGTAAAAAAGCACCTAATTTGTGTTTGCAAACTAAATGTTACTACACTTTTGTTCATATAGCAGCACTATTAAATGGAAAAAAAGTGCACAATACACTACTTTTGAATGCATTATTAGTTTTGTGCATAACAATGCGATTAATCGTGATAAGAAATTTTAATCGTTGCCCAGGACTAATAAATATATAAAATATTAAGACGCACAGCAGTTTCCTACAATGATGATAATTAAAAAAATGTTTCAGTATTTTAGAATGATTTCTGAAGGATCATGTGACACGTGTAAGATTCATGTGAGATTGAAGATTAAAATTCAGCTTTGTCATCACAGAAATAAATTACATTTTCAAATATATTTAAATAGAAAAGAGTTATTTAAAATTGCAAAACTTTTTCACAATATTGATGTTTTTACTGGGTTTTTGATCAAATAAATGCAGCCTTGGTGAGCGTAAAACACTTCTTTCACAAATATTTTTTACATCTTACTGACCTCAAACTTTTGAATTGTATATACAGTTTGCTTTGTGTATAAGCTTTGTGCTTTTTAAGAAATAAAAGTTTTCCATTGAAGTAAACCGAATATGAGATCTGACTGAGAGTCCCACATGCCCTTTCTCTCTCTGTAAATAACCAGTGTGCTGATTCTGTTCCCTCCGGACTGTATCCGTGTGTCCACAAGAGCTCATCAGAAAGAATGACACCAGCGCCCAGTTAGATCATCACAGTCATTCTCAGACACAGCACAGACACTGGAGCACTGCACTAGATGTTTTCCTTTGCAACGTTTTAATACGCCCCTTCTGAAATATTAGCCGTCTTTGCCATTTGGTAGCATTTAGCCATTTAAGATTGTGTCATCTGCCACACTTTATAAAGTGACATTTAAATCCTTTTAAACATCAGGTTTGTACTGTCCAGCATCATTTTAATGTGTTTGTAGAATCTGTTTTTTTATTTTTTATTTTTTTTTACTCTCTCTTTTTGCCTGTGGTTCATTTGATTTAATGATCTGAAGGGACAAACCCCTGTAGATCTCAGTGGGTGGCATTTAAATGTGTCTGGAGAAGAAAACAGTTACATGAGCTGGGAAGGAAGTTCGTTTTAAACACAATTGCCCACAATACTGCTTGAAAATAGCATGGCATTCATTTGTTAAAACAGTGTTATTTTAGTAGTGTTGAAATTTAAATGCAGTTTTAATTAATATTTTGAATAAGTTTTTCTTTTTATATTTAGTTTTTATTTTAATTGTAGTTATTTTTAGTTTTTTTTTTTTTTTTTTTTTTTTCTATTTCATGCATACTGAGTTTTTTACATAGTTAAAGAGTTGGATTCCCATGCTAAACATGTACAAAGTTTCAAAAATTAAGTTGTATGTTTGAAGGAGTATTTCTGTTCCAAAAATACTCCTTCCGGTTTGTCACAAGTTTCGGAAAGTTTTTTTCGAGTATGGCTCTGTGTGACGTTAGATGGAGCGGAATTTCCTTATATGGGTCCTGAGGCACTTCTGCCGGAAGAGCGCGTGCTCCCGTATAGCAGAGCACTGAGAGCACAACAGACTTCACTGATCAGAGCGAGAGCGTCGCAAAATGTCACAAAAGGAGTGTGTTTTTGGTTGCCAGGGCAAGACAACCCTGCACAGATTACCAAAAAAAAAACAGCATTAAGGGACCAGTGGATGGAGTTTAATTTTACAGAGCATCAACGAAGTTGTGCAAGTGTTTTTGTTTGTTCCCTGTATTTCGAAGATGTTTGTTTTACAAACAAGGCCCAGTTTGACACCGGATTTGCACATCGTTTATTTCTTAAGAATAATGCAGTCCTAACGAAAAAGGGTCACAATCGTGTGTTGGAACCACATGCGGTGAGTAAAACTGCTTCAAATATCTCGGTGTTGTTAACTTAGCTATCGGCGCGTAAGCACATCAAGTAAACAACATGTGATGTTGTCATCAAACTGCACATGTACAGCTTAAAAAAAAAAAAAAGAAGAAAAAAAAAAAAAGAAGACATAGTGGAACTTAGTCATTTTCCAAAACCGCTAAGCAAATATATACAGTTTCAGTACATACCACATAGAGACGTCGTTGCTGATGCTGCTCTTGTTCAATTTCAGCCTCTGGATCTGATTCTGGATCATAAATATACGTTGAATTTGACTGTTAGCCATGGTTTGTTTTGCTTGGTTTTGTCCTCACTGTGTCACAGCTTCCAGACGCGCTCAACGCCAAAGCCTACTGGCGCTCGTGATTCTTTAGCTCCGCCCACACGTCACGCCTCCAGCCGGTCGTGTTTTTCCGGGAAAAATCGGTACAGACTATCTTTCTCTTATGAATATAATAAAACTAAAGACTTTTTGGAGTTATGAAGGATGCACTACTACTCTATAGGTACTCAAGATTAACAGGATATTGCGTGAAAACGAGCATTTCACCCCCCCCCCCCCCTTTAAGATATCAATAAAGCTTTTATTTTATTTTTTACATTATTTATACATATAGGGTAAACTAAATAAAAATTTGCCAACTGGAATTATTATAAAATTATTTTTATTTTTTCGTTATTTTAAGTAAAGACTTGGGGCCCTATCATACACCCGGTGCAATGTGATGCAAGACACAGCGATAGCGTGTTTGCTAGTTTCAGTCCAACGCGGTTCGCATTTTCCTGTCCAGTGCCATATCGTTTAATTAGCAAATGCATTTGCACCCATTGGCGTGCTGGTCCAAAAAGAGGTGTGTTCAGGCGCATTGCTGGCGCATTGCTATTTTAAGGAGCTGAAAATAGACTCTGCCATAGACCAACTCAAACCTGGTCTAAAGTATAAAGTCAATGGTGCAAATATTTTTTTGTTATTTAAAGAGCGCGTTGGTAGAAAATGCGCCTCTGGGTGGGTCCACAGTGCGCGTTGACTTTGCTTATTACACATAGGGATGCGCATCACACAAACATGCCAAATATTAAAAACAAAAGGATTACAGTATAAAAGAATATTATTGTGTAGGCTACATAAATATAAACATGTAATGATGGATAGTCATTGCATGTATTAGAATTAGGCTACCTATTTGCAATTCAGCCTGTTACTACTTATAATGATGAATGAAATTGGCGAACTAATTAAACAATCGTGCCAGTACAAACACATATATATTAGGGAAGTCGTGGCTTAATGGTTAGAGAGTCGGACTCCCAATTGAAAGGTTGTGAGTTTGATGTGAGTTCGAGTCCCGGGCCGGCAGGAATTGTGGGTGGGGAGATGCATGTACAGTTCTCTCTCCACCCTCAATACCACGACTTAGGTGCCCTTGAGCAAGGCATCGAACCCCCAACTGCTCCCTGGGCACCGCAACATATATGGCTGCCCACTGCTCCACTACTCAGGTGTGTGTATGTGTGTGTGTGTTCACAGTGTGTTTGTGTGTTCACTGCTCTGTGTGTGTGCACTTCGGATGGGTTAAATGCAGAGCACAAATTCTGAGTATGGGTCACCATACTTGGCTGAATGTCACTTTCACTTTAACGGACTCATCGCGCGGAGCTTTGGTGGATTCCTGCTTGTCCCATAGATGATCTGATCGTGTGATTTAACTTCACGCACGAGCATACCGGTTTCTCCGCTTGAGAAGCATTCAGCTTTTCCGCCAACAAATTCCGCCATGAAAATAGCAATCCGCCATGGCGCGAGTGCATCTCGCTCTTAAAGGGAATGGGAGATGACACTCTGGTTGATGTATTGGACGTTACGCCCATTATAGTATATATAAATATAAGTATATATAAGTATAAATAAATATGAGTATAAATATATATTTTGTGTTACACCAGTCCAGAAAAGCTCCTGCATTTACTGCCTAAGCTGAAATCATCATATCATATTGGACACATTAAACCTGATGAGAAGTCTCTATAAATGCAAACAGCTGTCCAATGCAACTAAACTGATTATTCTGCCATGATTAAAATAATTAGCACCTCATAACATCACGCTACTTGGACTAATATCAAAATATTAAAGTCATTGCAGGAGCCTCCACGAACAATCGAATCAGCTCATGTCCTTATGTTCAGAATTCATCAGCAATACCGATTCAACGGTGGGCTGTCAGTCAAGTTGAATATTTTTCTCGTGGTCCCCATCGGGCATTAATTTGTCAATCTGTATGCATAGCGACTCTCATTACTTCCCTAGTGTTGTAATTAGTGCTACCTGAAGTTGTAGGGCTTTGATTGCCTTCAGGGAGGTGTCCTGAAGGCTGTTTCAAATTAGCATGAGGGCAATCACCCTGATTGCTCGCATCTGGTCATTAAAGGATAGGGGAATTTTTCCCCTCCTAGCCCTGAACCCAACATGGGCTGAAATCAAAAGCTGGTGCTCGAATAAGCAAGTCTTGAGTTTTTCAAGTACCTGAAAAGAGCTGATTGGACATCGAGGAAATCCACGACTTTTGCATATGGATGCCAATTGCATGTTTGTATGTATTTTTCTGTGAAGATGATGTTTTTTTTGCAGAATAACAGTTGGATCATGTTAGGATCTAGGCAAAGCCACAGCTAAAAGCTTTGTGGAGGAGATTGTTGAAACCTTCAGTAGCTTTTACTGTTGCATTAGGTTCGTGAAATGGATAATTTCTCAGCCTGTGAGTTGTCATTTGACAGTTTGAGATGATTGAGAAAATATATTGCTGGAGTAGCAGAATAGCAAAAGATGGAGACCGAACACAAGCTCGGAATATAAATATTTTTACTGGAGTTTGAGGTGATTTTTCTTCCGTGGAATGTCCTAGTAGTATCCCAGAACTCTCTTCACCAATTGGTGTTGTTTTCATGCTTAAATGGATTTATTGTGAATGCTGCATGATCTAATGAGATTTTCCTTCCTCCCTCCACTGTGTTTCTGTCTTACTCTCTCTTTCTTGTTCTGTATTTTCTCTCTCTGTCTCTCTCTCTCAGATATGCATTGCCATCTCGTGACAATGACCGGCTCTGTATCATTGAAATAGCTGTTGCTAATGGAACTACTAATCAGCAGCAGAAATACATGGATCAGCCTGTGTCAGAGGTAAACCTGCTTCTGCATAATCGATCATTTGAATGACTCTGACAATCTATAATACAGATAGATAGAAATTTAAAAAATGTGTATATATATATATATATATATATATATATATATATATATATATCACTCATTCAGTGCTTCTTGAAAGTTTGTGAATTCTTTAGAATTTTCTATATTTCTGCGTAAATCTGACCCAAAACATAAAGGTTTTTGTACAAGTCCTGAAAGTAGACAAAGAGAACGCAATTCAAACAAATGAGACAAAAATATTATTTGTCATTTATTTATTCAGGAGAATTATCCAATATTACATTTCTTTGAATCTTTGGGATTAGCAGTTAATTTTAAAGTGAAATTAGAGTCCATCTGTTCAGTGATATTTTCAGTCATTGGGATGACTATCAGGTGTCAATGTGTGCCCCATTTTTTAAAGAACAAGGATCTATCAAGTCTGATCATGTGTTACTGTTGCTCATCAGGCTGGAAAAGGTTACAAAGCCAACTCTAAAGAGTTTGTACTCCACCAATCCACAGTCAGACAGGAAATTCAAGACCATTGATACCCTCCCCAGGAGTGGTCCGCCAACAAAGATCATTCCAAAAATGTGTAATAGTCTACGGGGTTGCAAAGGACCCCAGGGTAACTTATAAGCGACTAAAGGCCTTTCTTACCTTGACTAATGTTCACGAGTCCACCATAAGGGGAACACTGAACAAGCATGGTGTGCATTGCAGAGTTGCAAGAAGCCTCTGCTCTCCAAAAAGAACAGTGCTGCCAGTCTGCAGTTTGCTAAATATCTTGTGGACAAGGCAGAGAAATATTGGAGAAAAGTTTTGTGGGCATTATGTTTGAAGAAAACAACACTGCATTCCAGCATAAGAAACTTAGCCTTTCTATGAAACATGGTGGTCGTAGTATCATAGTTTAAGTCTGCTTTGCTGCATCTGGGCCAGGATGACTTGCCATCATTGATTCAACAATGAAATCTGAATTATACCAGCAAATTCTAAAGGAAAATGTCAGGACATCTGTCTGTTAACTGAATCTCAAGAGAAAGTGGGTCATGCAGCAAGACAACAACCCCAAGCACACAGGGCATTCTACTTAAGAATGGTTAAAGAAGAACACAGTTAAATGTTTTTGAATGTTCAAGTTAAAGTCCAGAAATCAAGTTTAAATGTTGTGGAAGGACATGAAGCAAGCAGTTTAAGGGAGGAAACCCACCAACATCACAGAATTGCAGTGGTCCTGTACTGAGGAATGGGCTAAAATTCCTACGAGCCAATGTTATCAGCAGTTACAAGAAACTTTATCGCAGATTATTTATCAAAGATTCACATACTTTCGCCACTGACAGATTTGGAACACTGGATCATTTTTCTCAATAAATAAATACCAAAGTACATATTTTTGTCTCATTTGTTTGATTGGGTTCTCTTTGTCTTTCAGGACTTTTATGAAATCTGGTGATATTTAGGGTCATATTTATGCAGAAATATAGAAAATTCTAAAGGGTTCATAAACCTTCAAGCAGCACTATAAATATATATTTATATATATCTGAGAACCTCAGAGAGTGCTGTGGTGCAATAATCAGACACTTTCAACAGACTATAAGAGACTTAATCAGAATATAATGGTCTCACAAATCCATTTATGGAGCTGCATAAAAATAAATCACTGGAAGCCTTATGGCAGATGTTGTTTATCTAAATATCTGTCAAATGGCCCAAGTCAACAAACTTTGAAGCCCAGTCTGAAAGTTTAAAATGGTTTCAAGGTTAGTTATAAGTCTTATGATTCTTTAGGCCTTGTGTAGTTTGAATAGTTAGACTTTATGAAGTGATGTTTGAAAGCTAAATATGCCTTGTGTACTTTGAAAACAGTTATATACACTAAACAAAATTATAAACAAACATTTGTTTTTGCCCCATTTTTCATGAGCTGAACTCAAAGATCTAATCTTTTTTCTATGTACACAAAAGGCCTATTTCTCTCAAATATTGTTCACAAATCTGTCTAAATCTGGGTTAGTGAGCACTTCTGCTTTGCCGAGATAATCCATCAACCTGACAGGTGTGGCATATCAAGATGCTGATTAGACCACATGATTATTGCACAGGTGTGCCTTAGGCTGGACACAATAAAAGGCCAATGTGCAGTTTTATCATGCAGCACAATGCCACAGATGTCGCAAGTTTTGAGGGAGCATGCAATTGACATGCTGACTGCAGGAATGACCACCAAAGCTGTTGCCCAAAGCTGTTGCCCATGAATTGAATGTTAATTTCACTACCATAAACCGTCTCCAAAGGCTTTTCAGAAAATGTGGCAGTACATCCAAACGGCCTCACATGGCGTCGTGTGGGTGAGTGGTCTGTTGATGTTAACGTTGTGGATCGAGTGGCCCATGGTGGTGGTGGGGTTATGGTACGGGCAGGCATATGTTATGGACAACGAACACAGGTGCATTTTATTGATGGCATTTTGAATGCACAGAGATACTGTGATGAGATCCTGAGGCCCATTGTTGTGCCATTCATCCACGACCATCACCTCATGTTGCAGCATGATAATGTATAGCCCCATGTTGCAAGGATCTGTACGTAATTCCTGGAAGCTGAAAACATCCAAGTTCTTGTATGGCCAGCATACTCACCGGACATGTCACACATTGAGCATGTTTGGGATCAGCGTATACAACAGCATTTTTCAGTTCCTGCCAATATCCAGCAACTTCATACAGCCATTGAAGAGGAGTGGACCAACATTCCACAGGCCACAATCAAAAACCTGATCAACTCTATGTGAAGGAGATGTGTTGCACTGAGTGAGGCAAATGGTTGTCACACCAGATACTGACTGGTTTTCGCCCCCCCCCCCCCCTTTCTTTTAAAAGTTTGTACAAAGTTTTTGTCCAGCATAATTAAGCAAGAATATATGATTACAAAGGCAAAAAATATCTCAGACGAACACACTATGTTATTGTTAACTGAAAAGATGTCTAATCTTGTCTTGACCTAAACCAATCAACTGTATTTTTTTCCAAAAGAATAATTAGCTTTTGACCTTAATGAATAATGATTGCTAAATGCATACAGCAGAAAATGTCCTTTTATACTGTAGCAACTACACATAAATCCTTTCAAAGATAAAAACTTTGTTTTTATATCTGATTATAATTTCCAGGGTTTAAGAGCCATTGACTTCAGAACAGTTATAACACAACGTAGGAAACTTTGTGTAGGAAAGAATAGTGTATTCTCACCCACAATATAGCTTTTTCCAAATTCTAACAGTTTGCTATCCCAAAGCACACACTGCCAATCAAATGTGTTGTTTTTTTTTTTGTAAAGTTTTCTTCTCTTTTCAAAAAGGATGCATTAAATTGTTTGAACAGTGACTGACAGTATCACGATCTCTACAAAAAATATTAAGCAGCTCTATCATTTGCAACACTGATAAAAATAAATGTTTCTTTTGCAGTAAATCGGCATATTAGAATGATTTTTTGTTAATGTAACACTGAAGACTGGAGTAATAGCTGTTGAAAAATTCAGCTTTGCTTTCAGGAGAATATATATATATTTATATATATATATATATATATATATATATATATATATATATATATATATATATATATATATATATATATATATATATATATATATATATATATATATATATATACACATATATATATATATATACACATATATATATATATATATTCAAATAGTCAAGTCATTTAAATTGTATAATTCTATTTTACAATATTACTGTTTTACTGTACATTTCGTTGAATAAATACAGCCTTTATGGCAGTTTCACACTGCAAGCTAATAAGCTTATAAGAAATGGACATGAATATTATGGACATACACTGAGCTTGGTTAATACAACATAAGGTAAGCGCCTATGGTAAAAGTATGTAGGCTACTATTAAAATAAATAATAATAAAAACAGTATAAACTATATTTGAGTATGACTGAAACAGCATGATAGGAGCAGTTTTTCCCTCATGCAAATCCCTGTGTTATAACTTGCAATACTTCTAAACATTCAAGTTTATAAATGACCAAAATCCAAAAACAATGTATAGCTTGCAGTGTTAAACAGGTGTTAGTGTGCAAAAAAAAAAAAAAAAATTTCTTAACAACCCCAGATTTTGTATTGTATTGTACAATGTTGTATTTTAAAGTGCAGGCCAATTTAACATAAATCTCTTTATTAAGATAAAAGCATCATTATTGTTAGCATATGTCACTTTTCATCTTCCCAACGCTCAGGTGCTGTTTGGCCCCACATTCCTTGGTGGCGTTCCATCCCTCTCAGAGCTGCACCACAACACTGGGAATGTCTCTGGCTTCATCGGCTGCATACATGAACTGCAGATGGGCTCCAAAGAGTTGTATGTGGTAGGGGAAGCAATCAGAGGCCAAAATATTCAGAATTGTCACGGTACAGTCTGCCAGCACCAACCCTGTCGTAATGGAGGAACCTGTATCAGGTATGATTTTAAAGATTCTTTCTGCAAGTTAGTGTTTTCAGTGTTTCTGTTTAAACAGTCTGCAGATGAAAATGACAGTAATTGGCTGTGTCTCGATAAAGGACTTTTTCATTCTAGTTGACACACTGGCTTGTAGACATGTGACCCAAAGAGTTCCTCACTGTACATGTAGCTGTCACGCTCATCAATCAGCATTCTTTCACAAGCATCTCTCAAGTTTGCAATATTTGGCGTACAAGCAATTTTCTACTAAATGTAGTGCTTTTGCCAGGGCATGGAGTTTGTAAATATTGTCAATGATATGCAGATGCTATGAAGATTCTCACTTGAGTTTTAAATAGCGGTAATCAAAAGCCTGATTGCAGGGATGCGAGTGATGTGTGAATTTACTTTTTGTTAAATTACAGGCAGCGTTTTTTTGTGTTGCCTGTAACCACTGGTTTATAATTACACATTATTTGAGTTTTGTGTTTCCTTTTCTGTCTTAAAAGCATGTTTTTGGGTTGGGAATCTTTAGGCTCGTCATGATTCTGTTAGGTTCAGTGAGTCATGATCCAATTTCAAATGACCCTTAAGCCGAGTTCAGACTGCACAATTTTCAAAGTAGTCGGGTCACTGTTGTTTTCACACTGCATGACTATCTTGGCCAGCATTCAGTCACTGCTGTGTTCACACTGCACGATGGATCGGCGACAGAAGGTTTCACACTGCATGACTTTACAATAGGCTACAATAGCTCTGTCTGGCACGCACAACCAAACAGTCACGAGATGTGACAAGGAAACAACGCAATATCACACGTGCAAGACAGGAGTTTTCACGTGAGACTGGGATAGCTCAGATGAGACGTCAAACAGACACGAGTGCTCCTGCTAAATTTATACTAATTTATCTTCCATTTCATGGGTCCAAATAGACCGAGAAGAAAGTCTTTTTCTGAAATGAAGCCATACTTGCTGATATTGTGGTCTATAACTCCTCCCCGAACTCCCCGCTGCTCTGTATCTTGCTCTCTCATTGGCTGTCCGTCATTGCCGATGTAGTTTTCAGTCAGAACACTTTTCAGACAGCATGATTTTGAATCGCCGACAGGTCCAGATATTTAGCATGCCAAATATCTCACGGGCATCAGCGACTTGTCGGCGATTCTCTCAGATCGCGTCTTTGCTCATTCACACTGCGCGATTGTCACTCGCGTGAATGAGCTCAGATTTGCCTGTGATTTCGGGAATTTGTCGGCGATTTCTCAAAACCTGTCAGCGAGCCAAAACCTGGGCTAAAACCGTGCAGTCTGAACACGGCTTTAATCCATCTTTCAATATAGGTGGCAGATCGTTTGTAAGTTAAGTTGGGCTAATATAGATAAAGTAATGTTGCACCAGATTTCATCTGTTTGAATGACATTCAAAATTCGTTAAATTAAATTTGTTAAATTAAATTCATTAAATAAATAGTGTTACAGGTGTTACACATGTACTTACTCTTATAATAACAATTAATTATGCAAAATTACATGCAAGTAACCCTAAGACAAACACTAATCCTAACCATATAGTGAGTACAGTTAATTTACATGTACTTAAATGTATAATTAAACTGTAACAAGGACACCTTAAAATAAATTGTAACCTTTGAAAATAATAAGAAACTCCAACTTTGATTTTGTTGAATATTTCTATATTTTTTATGCACACCCTGCTAACATGGAATATACTCATTTAACTTTTTTTTTTTTTTTTTTTTTTTTTTTTACGTGTCTATATAACTTTATAGAAACGTTCTTAGAACATATTTTTGTTAGCTGAGTATTTATCATCTTGTAGAATCCTATTATACTGGAACTGAATAATCCAATAATCCATTAATAATCCAAAATAATAATTTAGCAAATTTCTGTTCTTCACCTGAATGGCTATGTGCTCTTCACCAAAGTTCTGGAATTATGGCTTGAAGTGTAAAACATGACAAAAAGTTAATTTGTCAGCACAAAACCACCAGAGTTTTTTAGTTGCATCCAATGAGATATATTACAAATCCATGTAAATGTCAATCTCGGAAATGCCTTTTGCTCAGCCGATCACATGCTTTACTACAGCAGCGTGAGCACAGGCTCTCAGCGCACGCTCAGGGACATCTGACAGCTGTGGAGCGCTTCTCCTGAAGAACTACAGAGAACTGCCTCTGAACTTATTCTCAAACACTTCCAAACACAGAGATAAGGTGCCATTTACCTTTTTTGTGTACAAAATCAATGGTCTAAATTCATTCATTATATACCGAATAAGCAAAAAAATATAGTGCAATAAAAAATCCATGGACAACTTGTTTGAGCATAAAGAATGACCCATTAATACTGTGTGATCTTGCTTTTGGTTCATAATTTGAAATGTAATATGCAGTAAGACACCTGCTTTTTTTTCCTGTTATAATTACTCACAATTTAAAAATGTTGTTATTTGACAAATCTGAGCAATCATCGATTTGAACTGAATGGAATGATTTTTCAAATTTTCCAAACTTTTGTCCTGTTGATGTTATAATTAGTATAATTTAATGAAAAAGTGGTATTATTAAATAACAGAATTATTTGATATATGTTTTATTTAGGTATTCTATTTTAAACAAAGTCTTACATGGTGGCATCCTCATTTCTGGTTATAAACTCATCTCGGAAAAGCCCTTTTCACAAGTGCTCTGTGAAATGTTTTTTTTTTTTTTTTTTTTTTTAAGTATCTCAAGAACCAACCTGGTGCATTACCCCCTTCACTGACCTTTATGTGATGATCCATTGAGAAGTCCAGTCTCGACATTTGGTTTGTGTTTGAATGGCCTGTTTCTGTGGGTATGACTGTCCTTTCTTTAATCTTCAGAGAAGTTTCCTGTAAACAAATCTGCAGCGTTTTTCTTTTTGATCACATGGGATTCTTTTGATTCGCTTGTTAGATATTTTGTATGTAATCGTTCATTTTTAGTCTGAAAGGCTGCTGCTATTATTTTACATCAAGTGCAGAGTACTTGGCCTGTGCATTGAGAATAAAATAACAGTCTGCATTTACTTTAAAAGCATAAAACTAGCTGCACTCATGTGAGGCAGATAATAGCCCTGGAAGATGTCCTAATGGTAATCCCAGTTAGCTGAGAAGAGTGGATGGAGCCACAAAAAAGCCAGCAGCTGATGTTAGCAGGCCAGTTTTTCTCAACAGATGGTTCTCAGACATATTCGCTCTTTCCTTGCCTTTTGCTTCTGCTTAGAGTAATTTCGGTCTCTATTTTCATGGTATTTTACCTTCGTTCTCCTCGTCCATTTTCTCTGGCCCATCAAAAAATTTCCAAAATTGCATGTGTGGCTGTGGATTTTGAACATGTGAGCATTCAAAGAACCTGGCTTCCTGTTTTAAGACCCTTTACTAGTGTTGAGTTCTGACAGTGATTCATGGCTTTAACGGTTGTAATCCTTTGACTTTGAGACAGATTCTTCCCATTTCCACTGGGTAACGGCTGGAGCATGCGGAGGGCAGGAGCGAACAGCTGTACATCAGTCGTTCATTTCCTTCCCGTAAAGCGACATCATTCACCTGGCTGTCGAGCTGAGCACTAAACTCTTTTACTGAGTGTGTCACGCCTGCCCAAGTGTATAATCGAGTGCTTGGCCCACTAAACAGGCAATCCAGCATGTTTGGAGGACCGGCCTCTCCATTTCGGGTCTCTGGTGAGCCATGGCCTCATGTCGCGTTCATAGCTGCGATCTTTGAATTTGAAATGCTGCATTTGGTCAGTATTGTTAAAATATCTGGGTCTACATTGCTTTTTTTTATAATATCGGATGGCTTTATTAAACAGAATGAAGATTTATCTATTTTATTGATTCCTCTAAGATATTTGTGATGTTTACAATCTGTGCGGCAGCTATAGAAAAGCAATATAGGAGAGACTCTTTTTGTCAGCTTAGCTTATTCTCTTGATGCACCCTTACTTAAGCAGACATGGTGAATGCTTTCCTTGTTAAATTATTCATACACGCTTGCTTTCAGAAGCTCACTTGTGCAGCTGGAATGGTCAGTGGTGTTGGCAGCTCGTTATGTCTGCTGGGAAAGGTGTGTGTCAGGAAGGCAATTGACTAAATTTAAGCGGAGATGTCTGTAGCCAGGTTTTTAGAACAGCACAAAGATTACAAAGAAAAGTTTCTGTGTTTTTTCTCTTGCTTTGTAGCAGTGGCCTCTGATTGACCTCCATTCTGCCCAAGCACCAGACAAATGTTCTTGGTTTCGGTCTCTTGACTGTCTTACATAATACCCCATGGTCATCGAGTTCATTTAAATCAGGATCTTTATATAATTGAATGCAGGATGACCTCTGTGAACCATATTAGCAACAGTATGTTTCTAAGAGCTTGACCAAATATTATACATTTGTAAAATGTTTGTCCAGTGACCTCATGAAGCTGCAATGCAATGAGGGGTGTTTAATTAACATCTAATTGCATTTTTAATCCAATTTTGTGGGGTCAAGTTTTTTTTTTTGTTTTTTTTTATGCATTAATCAAAAGTCACATTATCATAAAGACTTATATGATTCTACAAAAGATTGTTTTAAATAAATGCTGTTCTTTTCAACTTTCTGTTTATCCAAGACTCTTGAAAAAATGCATCACAGTTTCCACAAAA
Organism: Carassius gibelio; assembly: GCF_023724105.1. Lineage (NCBI taxonomy): Eukaryota > Metazoa > Chordata > Actinopteri > Cypriniformes > Cyprinidae > Carassius > Carassius gibelio. The sequence continues at coordinate 7,335,735 of NC_068383.1, forward strand.
ATTTGAAACAAACATTTTAAGCATTTGAAAAGGTAACACTTTATTTTAAGGTGTCTTTGTTACACATGTACTTATTATCATAATAACAATAAATTATGCAAAATTACATGCAAGTAACCGTAAGACAAACCCTAATCCTAACCATATAGTGAGTACAGTTAACTTATTATACTCCATACTTATAGTATGTTACTTAAGTATAATTACACTGTAACAAGGACACCTTAAAATAAATGGTAACCTTTGAAAATAATAAGAAATGTTTCTTAAGTACAAAATCAGCATATTAGAATAATTTCTTAAGTATCACGTGACACTGAATGATTGGAGTAATAGCTAGTTCCAGAAGAGAAAGGCTGTTAATTAAAAAGTGAATTGTGTTAATATTTACAGAGATCCTTAAATGTGTAAATTTGTATATCTGTTGAAGGATAATATGCAGTGTGTGTGTGTGTGTGTAATATGTATGTGTGTATACGTATGTTATTATCTATAGATGGCCTCAAAGTTAATAGACTAAAATCCAACTTTGATTTTGTCTATTTTCCTTCTTTCTTTTTTTCTGAATACAAGAGCCATGATCAAAATACAGAATATGTCACTGCAATGTCAAGACTTTCTTTGAAGAGTTTTTAACACATCTCCTGTGTTGGCTGCGTTCTGGGCTCACCACGTACAGCAGACACCTGAATGTTCCTCCTGACTGTTCCCTGCGTCAGTCTGAGCTCGCATGGCTGGTGAAGGGCAATCAGTCACAGAAACAGATGTGTTTGCATGTTCTACATAATGCAGGGCAATAATCTCACAGTCTGCCGTGGAATTACCCCCTGCTGTCATGAAAGGCAGTGACAAACCGTACACCGTCTTTGCCTGGAAATGGTGCAAAGAGTGCTTGTGTACAAATGAGGTCATTTGATTAGTGTCTTACAGACTGGGAAGGTTGCATGTTGTCCTATCCAGTGTTGTTTGCAATTATTTTTGTAGCATTTTTATGCATACCAGTGATTTTATATGAAAATATGAGTGGATTCAAATTCTCCTTGTATAGGTAGTCGTCATTCAAATCTTTTCAAGCCTGGGGTTTAGGAATATTCTGTATTGTGTGCGCGCGTGTGTGTGTGTGTGTGTTTGTGCCAGTCACTTGCACTGGTTCAAAATCCCAGTGACAGAATGTAAATAATTAATTTCAGCTGTGCTGCAGCTCAAAACACATTATTATTTTATAGTTTTGAAACTTCTCCAATGCTTCCTGTATCTGATATTATACCTTTGAAAACCATCTACATCTTCCGGCAGCTTATGAAAGTCTTGTCTGAATATTACTTATCATGCTGGCCCACCCTCTACCTCTGGCTTGAGGATAAAGCCAGGAATTATAAATGTTCTGTTTGCAGAATTTCACCTCAGCAGTCAGCTGTTAGCGCGAGCATTTCTAATCATTTGCTTACAGTGAGGCTAGATCACCATCGACAGAATGTGAGTCTGTATTTGCAGATGGCCCACAGGCCTAGTTATGCCCTTATTTAAATGAATATGTGATTTTTAAAGGTGCACTCAATATGTTTTTGTTTATTTATGGCAAGTCCATGGTAAAAACGAAAGACCAGTTGTTGTTTATTTCTAATTTAAATGCCATAGACATGTAAATATGGTTAACCTATTTATTAATCACAAATGAAAAGGCAGCAATATATTTTCATCTACACCTCCATTCAAAAGTTTTAGGTCAGATTTTAAAGGGGTCATATGAGGCGATTTTAGGTTTTCCTTTCTCTTTGGAGTGTTGCAAGCTGTCAGTGAATAGATAAGATCCCTAAAGTTACAAAAACTAAAGTCTCAAATCCAAAGAGATATTATTTATAAAAGTTAAGACTCGTCCACGCACCACTAAAATGGCCCGTTTAAACATGGCACCAACATGTCTGTGTCACTATGGCTGCATTTACACTGCAGGTCTTGATGCCCAAATCCGATTTTCTGACTATATCCGATTTTTTTGACGACTTGCTTACATCATCTTTTAAAAGTGTCCCGTATCCGATTTTTGCATTTACACTATACACTGCTGAAACTACCAAACGTAGACGTTCTGACCCGGAAAAAGAAGTAAAACAGCACAAAATACAATGGATGCAGATGTAAATAAAATTATACAGTAGGGCTGCACGATATTGGGAAAAAATGACATTGCAATATTTTATTTTTCTACGATATATATTGCGATATGAAATCTAATCAAATTTTTTCTTACAAACAAAAATGGGGAGAGCAGATTGACATTCTCATTTTAAATGATTATGACACCATCGTGTCAATTGATTAATATGCGCGAGGGAGAGAGAGCAAGACAGCACTCGTGTTGTTTGAAGACGGTGAGCATGCAGCCGGGGCTCGCTCTCTCTCTCTCTCTCTCTCTCTCTCTCTCTCTCTTGCTCTCTCGCTCTCGCTCTCTCTCACGCGCATTATCTCTCTATCTCTCTCGCGCTCTCTCACTCGCACACTCTCTCTCTCGCTGACCTGTCAAAACTTTTTGGAGCTGTGCAATTAATCCGCGATTTACATTCGTCAAGGGCCGGGGAGCAGCAACAAAAATAATAAATAAAACAAAATCAGCAAAACATTGGTCTCGTATGGCGGAGAAAAAAAGGAGAGCCCTTTATTTCTGTAACAACCCTGCATTTTTGCCCCATCTCTTCGCTCCAAAGACTTAAAAGACATGAAACCTCGGCAATGCTCCACTGTGTGTATCCTTCGTCCTCCATCATGCCTATAATAAGTCATGTGATCTCAGTTGGCGGTGTCCACCTGAGTTGACATCACTTTTTTAATGACGTACGGCTCGCATTTACTGGGGAATATCCGATTTGTCTACTTACATGGCACACGCAAATGGACGTATCCGATTCATATCCGATTTATTACCACATATGAATGAGGCCTGAATCTGATCTGAGAACATCGGAATCCATGTGGTTTTTTCCTGCTTACACGTACACCGGTCATATCCGATCTGTGCCACATGAGAGCAAAAAATCGGATTTGGGTCACTTGAACCATGCAGTGTAAATGGGGACTATGTGGGAAGATGTGCGTCTTTAAACAGTGCTGTTATTACCTCGTTAGTGAGAAATGTAATGTGTAGCCTTTAAAGGGTTAGTTCACCCAAAAATCAAAACTCCGTTTATCTTCGGAACACAGTTTAAGATATTTTAGATTTAGTCCGAGAGCTCTCAGTCCCTCCATTGAAACTGTGTGTATGGTGCATGCTTGTATGTGAGTGCAAAGATTTTGCAAAAGCAAGTTACAAATACTGGATAACTGGCCAATCAGAGCACACCTTTTCAGAAGGATGAGCTTTGTAAAAATCGCCGCATTTCAGAAGGTGGGGCATAGAGGAGAAACAGGGTACAGTATGTGGAAAATAAGTTTATTTTTATTTATTTTTTTTTACCTTAAACCGCATAAACACATTTCGTTACACCAAATACACAAAATAATGTTCTTTTTTAAATACGTCATATGACCCCTTTAATATTTTTTTCATTTTTTTCTTGTATGCTCATCAAGGCTGCATTTCTTTGACCAAAAATACAATAAATTAAATTAGGATTAATCGAGGGGGTAATAATTTGGATGGAGGGCAAAATTGGGCACAACAGTTTTTTTATGCTTAAAATTCTCTTGTGTGTAGGATTACACACTAATGGACCTACTAATGGAGGCAGACTAATGCAGTTAATAACCGAGAGAGAAAGAAAGAGAGAGAATACCTCTCTGAGAGGTACTCAGAAACTCAACAGTGTTTGGCAGCAGCGTCTCTACTAATAGTGAAACTTTAAGTTCATTTTCCTCAAGAACAGCGCCACTGTTACCTCGTTTGTGATAAATGTCATGTAGGTTTTAAGTTGCTAAAATATTTAACTAATAAACTCGTCAAAGTAGCGGTAACATTGTTAGCGCATGTTTTTTTCATGTGGAAGAAGAAGAGAGAGCAGGAGAAATAGAGCTTTTCAAAAAATCTGTATTTTTTTATCCTATTTTAATATATGTATATGCTTGGTCAGCGTCATTGTGAGTTTCGGTTATTTTGCTGTTTTAGGCTATAAGGACATTCCGAATAACTGAAATCATTTGGTTTAGAGATTTGGACATGTAAATTAATGTGAAGACCTGTCTGGAACTACATTCGCTGTGTGTTTCCCTGAAAATAATTGCACAACATAGAATATCCGTCAGCCAGTAAGATTCAAGCAATCCACAGCCCCATAATATAAATATAGGTGTGTGTGTGTGTGTGTGTGTGTGTGTGTGTGTGTGTGTGTGTGTGTGTGTGTGTGTGTGTCCTAAAAATTATCTGGGAAAAAAAATTACTTTCTATTATGGTGACACTTTGTCTCTTAACTCCTGTGACTTATCTCACCAGTTTACAAATAAGCATTAAATGGTATTAATGTCAAATTCTGTCAATTGTAACATCAAATTTAGTTTTATTTTTTCATTAAATATTAAAATTTGTTTGTATTCGTTGTACTCCTGTACAAGATCACTGACTGGGAGTCTTCATCTTATTCGAGTATACATCATTTTAATCATATACTAAATCAAGTGCTATTGATTTCCTTAGGTATGGATTTTTTTCTTACTTGGCAAAAGAATAAAAACTGCACTTTTACTTAGTCTTGCACTGCAAGATCAGTTCAGAGTTGAGGTCTAGATCAGGTCTAGAGTTCAGGCCGGTGATGTATGACTTCCATCACTTCTGCTCTATATTTTCATTTGTATTCTCCTCTGCTTTTTTGACCCACCTCCCCCAATGCCCCTTCCCAATTTATGCTTTCTACGCAAACTCCACTGAAGGTAATGATGCAGTACGGTCACATTTCATTGGTGTTCTAATGATCTCTCTGTTTTTCCCATAATTTTTTTTTCCTTGTGTACAGTGATGCAGAGAGCTGGTTCTGCGTGTGTCCTTCTCTTTACTCCGGTAAGCTGTGCCAGTTCACCGCCTGCGAGCAAAACCCGTGTGCACTCGGCGCCACCTGCGTTCCCCAGACGCGGCTCGAAGCAGTGTGTCTTTGCCCCTATGGAAGGCAGGGTCTCCTCTGCGATGAGGGTAGGTCCCATCAAGGTTCGTGCGTAGACTGTGATCTACACCAGTATCCATGGAGACACAATCAAGCCGGCATGACCAGAGGGTGTCTCGTTTGATATTTGTTGCATTCTGAGGTTTGTTTTCCTCCATCTCCTGCGAGCACCTCCGTTTTTGAGGTTAGACCCATAGGTGGTAGATTGAAATGCATTCCCAGCAGCTTTGTTTAACTGATGCAAGCCGTTGAAATACGGTTCCAATTAGAGAAGGTAAGTGCTCTGCACTCGCTACAAACTCACTAAACAGTTACTGAACTCTGAACATTCGAGGATAACTGCCAGTCTGCGTTGTATTGCTAACTCCATTCCACTACGTGCACTGACCTTTCGGGGTGTCTACAGGTAATATGCATCCAAATATAATGAGCACACCAAGTGCTTTAAATTAGGCTACTCTGAAACGTAATTTATCAAAGCGTCATCACAGAATGTACTCGCTGCAGTTGGGTTTGTTTTATAGTCTCCAATAACAAAGCTGTGAAGACATACTACAGCGCTGTGTAACTAATGTAATTCTCTTCCCGGCTCTACCTCACAGTGTTAAGTCAGCTAAAGTCTGATATCTGCTTACACAGATAGCTCTTCATCTTCTCAATTGCGCTTAGAGGGAAAAGAACTGCTGCTATTTTGCTGTAATCTAATTGGGTGGCATGGTTTGAAGACCACTTGGCAAGACTAGCAGACATGGCTCTGTCAGACAGTAAAAAGCCCGATGCCAAATATAGTGTTCTAATCTCCGAGTGTCACACCGAGTGGGACTGACATTTGAATTTAAAGGCTGGTAAGAGCAGATAACATCAATCAGTATTGATTAGTAACCAAGGCCTTGCTGTCTCTGGACAGTCACTCAACTTCAGATGCGCAGGACGTCTTCAAAAGAGCCTGGATTAATGGAATTACAGGAAGGGTGTTTTGAGTCTGTTTTATGTATTGATTTAGTGTTGCATTTAGATACATGTATTTTTATAGGTTACTCTGAAAATAAGATTCAAAGAACACAAACACAATTTTTAAGTTGCCAGGCAACATAGCAAATGTGATTTATGTGGTAACATCCAAAGTAACTGCTTAAGTGAACTTTCAAGAAAAAAAACTATTATTGGAAAAAATGTCTGTTATGCATCAGTGTAATATTAGTGTTATCTGAATACTATTATAATATTAACATTTTTAATTAGTGTTTATTTTTCTATTTTAGTTTTTTACAATGTAATGTTTATTTTTACTTCATTTTTTATATTTCTATTTTTATTATTTATATTAATTTCAGTACAAGAATAAAAAAAAAATACAAAAACTTAAATTCTTAAAACTTTTACTCTTACTGAAATAATTTCAGTAAGTTGCCATGGCAACATTTAAATATTTTACAAAGTTTTGAAGATTTTCATCTAATGTTAATAACTGATTGTATTCCAGTTTTGTTTAATTTACTGATAACAATTTTTAGTTTCAATAACACTGCCATGCACATTTTTGTTTTTATTTCACCTAAGATGACTAAAATGAAAACTTATTTCAGTTAGTTCCCAAGGCAATCTCTTTTATTTTTTAATTTAAGTTTCTAATATGTATATTTCTTCAGCTTTTGAAAAATAACAGCTGTCATGGTTTTTTATTCTTATCTTTTATTAATTCAGGTATAACTTTGACCTGATCAACTTAAAATCTATTATTTGCATAATTGCAGTTTTATTATCAAAGAATTAGCTTTTTTAGAAGTCAGCATTCACAGGCAGACAGATAGATTGATCTTATTTCGACTGATCATGGGAGCTTGTGTTGCTGAAAGCAGCTCGAGGCTACAGTGGAGTTTAGAGGACAGACTGTGTTAACATCACACTCACCTAAAATAGACCCACAACATAATAGCACATCTGTCCTAAACCGCCTTACTGCCTTAACTCACACATCATGTGACTTCCTGTATTTTCATTTCACCCTCGCCAGGCTCTGCACCCAAAGTTTAAAGAATCATCTTGTGGGAAGTGTATAGGATCAAATAGGTTCTGTGAGGAGTTGCTCACATGCGCATATCTTTTTTTTTTGTATGTCTATTTATTTCATTTTTGTGTGCATTTGTGTGTGTGTCAGTGGTAAGAGAAGGAAATCAAAAAAAGCTAAATGTCTCCGGGTCCAGCCAACACAGCTGACAGAAAGCTATTGAATTTCACAACAGCAAAATCCTTCCACACAAATAGTTTTTGACTAGAACGAATGGAAATAAATGGGTAATATGTCACCTGTAAAAACTGCCAGTGAGTTGGAGGTTTTGTTTTCTTGTTCCTTTATTCACCTCCAGCAACAGCAGCTGAATAATACAGCAGAGAGAAGCATCCCGTGCATGCAGTGCATTTGCATGAAAAGTTAAACGTTAGTTGTATGACCTATCTTTATCCTGTCATATGGGACATTGAAAGATACATTTTTAGTTATTAGAAGAATTGAAAAAATAATAATAGGGTATCAGAAATAAGAGTTTTCTAGTAGTCTAATTAGTGCAATTCTGATCCCTTCTGAATGCTAGAATCAGAAACCCAGTTTGACTTTGCAAATGAGCTCAAATCGCACCCTTACACAGGACTGCAGTTGGTAATTGGCATTCTCAAAAAGAACCCAATATGTCAGATCAATAAATGGCCAGTTTATTAACGAATTTCACTTGGAGCAAGAAAAGTAACTCTGCATAGGTAGCATATTACAGAGGCATTACATGACACTGTGAGTCAAGAATACAGCTGGCCCCATCAAGCCATACCTGCTTAAAATGCATTTGAATCGTTCATTAGGTGCTGTGCAAATAAACCGTGACAAGGTAATATATGTGCAATTTCAAAAGGCATCAATAATTCAAGGGGAGAGCAGAGGGAAGAACTTCAACGCTGTTCTCAGAGAAATCCTCCGGAGAGCCTTTGCAGACTGCACAGTTCATAAAGACAAAATGAGGGGTGGAGAAAACTCTTTAGGTAGCATATTTTTTTCACCGGAGAAAAATGTGTGTAAATGCTTAATGTAGCCAAGCTGAAATGTTTCTGAGCGATGCTTGATGGACCAGGTGATTAAATGTTGAGATTTTCCACCTCCGAAAAGCACTGGCCAAAGGAAAAGCCATTTCACAAATTCAGATTTCTGCAGATTTCACTGTTACGACCAGTCTCCATTCCAAAGGTAAAATGGAACAAAATTACCATAATAATTGTTGGCAGCAGCATTTTTTGTACCTATAAGAAATAATAATAATAATAATGCATAGAATTTGACAAGCGTTATAAATAGTGCAATATCGCCATCTTGTGTCTCTTCTGGTCACTTCACCTCAGTAAAATGTTCATTTTACAGGCTTATTACAACACGTATCTAAATCTGAATTTTATTATTATTTAATGCATATATTTGAATAATTTTTTGTGTATATTGAAAATCGTAATTTGTTTTATCTATTTATTTATTTTGCTATTTCTTTGCAGCTGTCAACATCACTCGTCCCAGGTTTAGTGGACTTGATGAATTTGGATACTCATCCTATGTGGCTTATCCTTCTATTCCCAGTATGGGTCATTTTTATGAATTCCACCTGAAGCTCACCTTTGCCAATAATGCCTCCGCTTTGAGAAACAACCTCATTCTCTTTTCTGGGCAAAAGGGACAAGGTGAGTGAAAATGGGAATATTGTCTTATCCCTTTATGTGTGTTACTCCATCATTCTTTATTCACTTTGATTTCAGTGCATCCCTCAATGGTCATCAGACTATGCCGTAAATACTGGTGTATGGGAAAAAAAAGAGCTGGATTCAGTTTGGCTGTAAACGTTTTCCCAGCACTAGTCATGTTCGAGGAAGTGAGGTTCAGAAATAGTATCACTCAACTAGGAGATATTAATGGAGCAGCTGCTGTGAAATGTGCTGTAAGTGTAAGTCCAGGAACCCAACAGCAGAGACAATTTATCTGTGCACACAACGGGGCGATGATTTTTATTCTCTGCCATAAGGGAAAAGATCTGAAAAAGAAAGAAGAGGAGCTGTCGTTTTGAGAGACACAGCATCTCGGTCAAGTTTCCTCATGCCTTGATTTCCTCCGCCACTGTCTGCAATTTATTTTAAGGTCAGATTCAGTGGCTGCTAACTGACACGTCACTGCTACGAACATGTTTAATCAAAAGACAGGCAGCTGAATAAAAGCGTAAGGGGAATGAATCTTCCTCAGTTCAGCGAGTGTCTCTCGGGATTATAGTTTAGGATGATTCATCGAGGGAAAGAGAGAAGAGGACAGCGCTGTGAATAATGAAGCAATTGTCAAGGGAGCCTTGCAGCACAGTGGAGAACAAAATCAAAAAGAAGGAATCAGAGAGGATGAGAAGGCAACTATTCACCTGATAATTGGCCAGATAAATTGGAGCGTTAGATCCATCAGCTCAAAAGAAAAAGAGATGACATTTTATAGATGTCCAGATTGACCTGAACCACCAGTGAAAAGGCTTCAACTTGACATACTTTTCTAATGTGTTACTTTTTTGCATAGCGATTAGTCACCTCATGCACTTTTAAAAAACCTAAATCAGTTTATTTCGAGGTTTAAAGGGGAAATACAAATCCCAGATTTCCAGTATGTTCTCAGAGTTTTGGTCCCCACTGCTTGTGCTAATTGGATTCTTCTGTGTGTTACTGTTTCTATGAAGGCATCAGTGGTGACGACTTCTTGGCATTGGGGGTGCGGAATGGCAGGATTGTTCATAAGTATAATCTCGGTTCGGGTTTGGCAACAATTATCAGCGAGCGCCTGAATCCGAGGATCAACATTCACACAGTGCACTTCGGAAGACATCTGAAAAACGGATGGCTGAAGGTATGTTTTTTTATTTGTATTAATATAAAATATTATTAAATAAAACTTATATTGGCTTGGCTTCACTGGGGGCCAAAGTTGGTCTGACCTACTGTATTCTGTGCTAATACAACTTTATTTTTAGATTTACTAGCATTCATACATTTGAGGTCTTTTTTTATTTTGTATTAAAGGGGGGGTGAAATGCTCGTTTTCACTCAATATCCTGTTAATCTTGAGTACATATAGAGTAGTACTGCATCCTTCATAAATCCAAAAAGTCTTTAGTTTTATTATATTCATAAGAGAAAGATAGTCTGTACCGATTTTTCCCGGAAAAACACTTTTGCGTTGAGAGCATGTGGAACCTGTGACATTACCCAGAGCCGTTGAAAAACATATTAAAGGCTCTGACATTACCGTGAGGGAAAACCCATCATCCAAAACAAACCATGGCTTACAGTCAGATTCAGCCGTTCATTTATGATCCAGAATCAGATCCAGAGGCTGAAACTGAACGAAAGCAGCAGCAGCAACGACTCGCTCCGAGCGGGGCTCGAACCCGGGTCTCTGGCATGGGAGGGGACGCACTAACAAGGAGGCAGAGATATTTTAAGCAGTTTTACTCACCGCCTGCGGTTCGAACACACGATCGTGACTCTTTTTCCTTGGGATTGCATCATCCTTAAGAAATAAACGATACGCAAATCCGTCGTCAAACTGGGCCTTGTTTGTAAAACAAGCATCTTCGAAATGCAGGGAACAAACAAAAACACTTGCACAACTCCGTTGATGCTCTGTAAAAATAAACTCCATCCACTGGTCCCTTAATGCTGTTTCTCTTTTGGTAATCTGTGCAGGTTTGTCTTGCCCTGGCAACCAAAAACACACTTCTTTTGTGACTTTTCGCGACGCTCTCGCTCTGATCAGTGATTGTCTGTGCTGCTCAGCCTCGCTATACGGGAGCGCGCGCTCTTCCGGCAGACGTGCCCTAGGACCCATATAAGGAAATTCCACTCCATCTAACGTCACACAGACCCATACTCGAAAAAAACTTTCCGAAACTTGTGACAAACCGGAAGGAGTATTTTGGGAACAAAAATACTCCTTCAAACGTACAACTTAATTTTTGAAACTTTGTCCATGTTTAGCATGGGAATCCAACTCTTAACAGTGTAAAAAACTCAGTATGCATGAAATAGCATTTCACCCCCCCTTTAAGTTAATAATTTTATTCAGCAAATATGCATTAAATTGATCTCAAGTGATGGTAAAGACTTATCTATAGCGTTTTAAACTATTATTTATAGTTATAGTTAAATTAAAAAATAAAGATAGTTAATATTTTGTTGTATAATGATTAAACAAATTTTTGGGGCTTGTGAACCAATACAAATATTTAAACATCTTTAAACGATAAATAATTAATAATAATAATAATAATAATAATGTAATACATAGTAAATGTATAAATAATTGTAATTATTTTCGAACTTTTTTAAGAAATACAAATTAAATCTTGCTAACCAGTAAAAATAGTTTTCAAGTTATAAGTTACATGATGTATATTATAGAGATATTAAGTGTTGTTTTTAGAGAATACTATATATAATTTATAAAAGAAATTAGCATAAACCAGTTTTATAAAAAAAATCTCATGGGAATATATATATTAAATATCTTAAGAAGTATCTTTTATGTAACTATGTATTTTATACTTTAAATCTTAACTATAATCTTAGCTATAAATTTAGCTTCTCAAATAAATGCATATGTTTTGTTACTTGAAAACTACATGAAAATACTCGTAAAAAATGGTTTTCTGGCATTTATGTATTCAAGATGTAAAAATAATAATTGCTATTCATTTGAAATGAAAGACAAAGCCTAAAATGCTGAATGCTGACCTAAAATAAAATGATGGGGGATGGAAATTCAAAGCGTTTATTTGTTCTAAGTCACTGATTTTGACTCTAAGGTCTTTTTGACCAGCTGGTTTGTTCTTTTCTGAACAGGTTGATGGGCAGAAGAGGAGGATGGGTACATCCCCTGGTCCACTGGTGGGCTTGAACACCTTTAGTCAACTTTATGTAGGTGGATATGAAGAATACACACCTGAGCTATTGCCTGCGGGCTCTCGATTCCAGAACAGCTTTCAAGGTAATGTGTGTGTGTGTGTGTGTGTGTGTGTGTGTGTGTGTGTGTGTGTGTGTGTGTGTGTGTGTGTGTGTGTGTGTTTCTTCATTATGGTGTCGTTTGTTGTCTTGATTCAGATTGCTAGTTCATGATGAAATCAATCAGATCATCTGTGTAGTGATGTGTAGAGAGAGTAAAATGCGTGAATTGTTGTTCTGCTTATTTTATGAACATCTGCAGCTCTGAGGGGACCCTTAACCTTGTGTGCAATCATCCATCGCGAAGCTTTATTGAAACAGACATTTTAAAGCTAACAAAATATAGTGTTTGCAGGTTGATGTCAAAAGCCATTCCTTGAAGGATACACTTCTAAAGCTTGATAGGATTTCAGATTCTGTGTGTCCAAACTTTTGACTGGTGGTGTGCTTTTTTTTTTTTTTTAGCCTCTGTCGTCTTATTACAGAGCATTTCATAACAGCTGTGAATCACGCTGAAGAGAGTGGGATGGAGTTGATCTTCTGTCTCAGGGTTTGGATGCTTTACAGTCAGTAGGCCTCATTCATGAAACATGAGCAGAACAAGTTTCTCTGAAAATCCTTTATAAATCTGTTCTCATAAATTGTTTTCTGCCGAGTTCTGTTCCAGAACAGCAGTGTCTGTGATTTAAGAAATGTAATTTAATTGGCCATTGACTGCAGCCTCATTGAAATTCTGTGCAATGATCTCAAGCACAAGATCATGAAAACATATTCAAACTGAAGCTGAGTGGGCCAAGATTTCTCCCAATCACTGCATGTCTTGTTATTTAGTCGCTTTTGTTGAAGAAATGTTATAAGTTATTCTCTACCACATAACATAATTTCAACTCATCCCTCAGTTTAGAGTAATTCACTTAAAGTAGTCTACTGGGCTAATAAAATATAGTTTCAAAATGGCTATCTTGGGGCATCTTCAACCTCAAATTATTGCTTGATTATGATTTTTAAATGGTTATTGACTGGCTATTAAGTTATCATCTGAATTTAATACCCACCTATGAATATATGAACTGATCTCATGGAGCTCAAGACTCTTGATATTTGCAACACTCATCTGTATCTGCCATTTCCTGGATATTTTTGTTTTCTATTATTTGAAAAAAGAATAGATTTTTCTTCTACAGCATCAAAGCTCAAGCTCTCAAAACTCATGGATTTCTTCTCTCTCTCCTCCCTGATGGCTTTTCCAAAAATAACCACACTTTGTCAGCACTGTTATTTTTTTCTTGTCATTCCTGTAGAAAGCCATGTGGCAGAATTAGATGATATTATTATAGGAATCTTTCAGTGATGGTACAAATGCTCCCTCTTTTTCTGAATGTTACATTTAGTCTTTTAGAAAAAGGCATCTGGGGCATGCTAGATGTTCATCCAGAGCTTACTGCCCCAATGATTAGAAGAGCTTAGTTAGGGGTCAGTAAGGTGTGTGTGTGTGTGTGTGTGGGTGCGTGTGCGCGCGTGCATGCGTGCGTGTGTGTCTATCCTTTTTTAATTTATTTGATCAAATATCTGCATTCATTTGGTAAAAAAAAATAGAGTAAACAATATTGTGAAACATTACAATTTAAAATAACTTCTTTATATTTAAAAATATTTTAAATTGTAATTTATGCCTTTGTTTATTTGATCAAAAATGCAGCGAAAACTGTAATGTTTTCTTATTTCTTCTCACTGTTGAAAAAAAGTTATAACTAATTAAAGGTCTTTACTATCACTTTTGATCAATTGAATGCATCTTTGCTGAATGAAAAAATTAAATAAAATTTGATCCCAAACTTTTGATGCTGTATATATTTACTTTCAGCACTGTATATTTTGCTATCATATGGCTTCTGAAGACTTAGAATATAGTGCTACTTTTAAAGTAATTTTAGTTTTGTTTTTTGCTGCTTTGTTTTCTTGTCCTTTTAGGAGCTTTACAGTCCCCATTTAACATGAACATGAGGGTGAGTAAATAATGACATGATTTTCTCTCTCTCTTTGACTCTAAAGGCTGCATTTTCGATTTGCTGTTTCGGATGAGACGAGATGGGAAGTTTCTTCCTCCAGGAGGGTCAGAGGGCAGGCCAGCGTCAGGACGTAATGTGGGCCAGTGTGGTGTTAATCTGTGCAGCTTGGTCATCTGCAAGAACGGAGGCACCTGTGTGGACTCTGGATCCTCTGTGTAGTAAGACTTCCACTTCAGAACAAGCACCAGTTTGTGCGTGTGAATGACTGACAAATATTATTAACTGTTTGTATTTGGCCTTCCCCCTCCAGCTGTCAGTGTGTGTTGGGATGGAAAGGTGCTCTTTGCTCAGAGAAAGTGTCGTTCTGTGATGCTGAGCACATCCCACCTCCCTCCTGCGCTCGCGGTGCCACCTGTGTGCCCCTTCCCGATGGATACACATGCCAGTGCCCACTAGGATCTGCTGGACTCTTCTGCCAGCAAGGTTAGACCACAATCAATCTCACCTCCAGGGAACCGCTGGACTTCTGCAGAAGGATTCAGACAAACATAGTGTACTTTTTTTTTTTAACACTTCACTTCAGTTATATTATATTATAAAATATTATTCCTTTAATATGTATATAGTATATACACATTTACATGTATTTGTTTTTAGAAAGCACAAACATATAGATTTTTTTTTTTTTAAATAGTCTCTATTTCTCACTAAGGCTGCGATAATTTGATAAAAAATACAGTAAAAGTAATATTGTGAAATATAATGGCACATTAAAATAACTCTTTAATGTTTAATATTTCGTTTATTCCTGAAATGGCAAAAACTACATCTTAATAATATTTTGTGCAGGCTTCTTTGGGGAATAGAGGGCATTTGTTTGAAATGCCTTTACTGTCACTTTTGGTCAATTCAATGTGTCTTTGCTGAACAGAAGTATTAATTATTTTTTGATTGACTTTGTTGCCTTTTTTATATTTGTCAAGTTACTGTTAGAAACTTTATTACAATAAAAGTTAAATATTTTTGCCTTTTATACTTCTGGGGAAAAAAATAACCTCTAGAACTGCTTTATATTCAGTTTATGAAAGTCAAGAAGTTGCTTAATTAAGCTTATTAATATTCAAATAGTAAATATTGGACACTGCTTTCAGATTTCTCTCTCTCTCTCTTTTCCAGCTGTATCTATCAGTGATCCCTTCTTCAGTGGGAATCAATCATCTTGGATGTCATTTCCTCCCATCAACATGAGGCACAGAACTCATCTGCAGCTGCAGTTTCAAACTCTTTCACCGGAGGGAATCCTGTTCTACGCCTCACGATACTTGAGCAGTCGGTCCGGTAAAACAGCATCTTGAAGTTACATTGTTAAATTAAACCATTTAAATGTGTCCTTAATACATGTTCAAACATACTCTTATCATACAAGTTTATATTTAAGATATTTTCAGTAACAAAGTGTGAATAAAAACAATGACTATAATATTTATTCTCTACCCATGCAAGGTGATTTCCTCAGCGTATCCCTGTCAGCTGGATTTGTGCAGCTCCGCTATAATCTGGGAAACGAAACTATTGTATTACAGTCTCCACAACGTGTAGATGTGACCGGCGTGAGGTGGCACACGGTGAAGACTGGTAGAGAAGGCAACCATGGTTTTCTGATTCTGGATGATGAAGCTGTAACCAGGAACTCTTCGGAGGGCACGACCACTCTAGATGTTGGCACAAATATTTTCATTGGTGGTGTGTCCTCCCTGAACACAGTGTCCCCAGAAGCAATGGAGGAGGAGCCTGTGGGATTCACAGGAAGCATTCGAGAGGTCATAGTCAACGGGCAGGACCTTGTTCTTACAGAGACAGGCACACTGGATGGAGCCAATGTTGGCGACTGGGACGGGACAGCATGTGGATATAAGGTTTGCTCGAACAGTGGCTACTGCCATCCAGCAGGACTTTCTTCATTCAGGTGTATTTGCCCCGCGCTGTGGACTGGTTCACGGTGCCAGCAATCAGTTCACTGTGTCAACAATCTATGTCAACACAATTCTGTCTGTGTCCATAACACAACTTCTGCTTCGTATTCATGTATGTGTTCTCTGGGATGGGTTGGGACGTACTGTGACCAAGAGGTTACATTGAGAACTTTAAGGTTTACTGGAAACTCTTATTTGAAATACAAGGATCTGAAGTACCACTCTAGGAATTTGATGTACACTGAGGTGGCACTGAATTTTTCTGCTTCATCAGGGGACGGTTTGATCCTTTGGATGGGGAAAGCACACAGTGAAGACGATGACCATCTAGCGGTTGGGCTGCAGGGCGGTTATCTGAAGGTTTCAGTCAATCTTGGTGAGAGAACTGCTCTTCCGCTTGTGTATCAAAAGACTTTCTGCTGTAATTACTGGAATTACCTGTCTATCATTCATAACCGAACTCTCATCCAAGTCTATGTGAATGAGGAGAGAGTCATTTTTGAAGACATTGACCCCTTTGAACGGTATGTAGCAGTTAATTATGGAGGGGAAATTTATTTAGGGGGTTTCGAATTGAAAAGAGATGTGGCGTCAGTTACCTCTGGTGTATTTACTAAAGGGTTTGATGGGAGCATTAAAGATGTTTTCTTGTATCGGGACATCAGACAGCTGGACTTTTTACAAACCAGTGAAGGTTTTAATGTCTATCAAGGGGAAGAGTAGAAAAAATGGCTGTGCGTATTGTTGCTAACTTGATATTTGATTTCAGGTATTCAGCTGTAGAATAGAATACGCCAGTGAGTTAGAAAGAAAATCAACATTTCCAAAAGTGTATGTCTTTTAAATAATGGGGTGACTTTTCTGCATTTATGTATTAACTCTTTAATGGTAAATTGTTTCAACTTCTACCGTAAAAGGCAATCAAAACATTTACCCCAATAGTAGTCTTATTTCCTTTCTTGTTATTGTGAAATAAACCGTACCTTATTCTGTGATCTCAGGTGTTACGTTTAATTACAGTGTATGGCAATAAAAAAATAAGCCTCTTTAAGAAACAAAGACTTTCATTTCAGTCGCTTTACTAATAATAAAAACATTTTATGAACTGTACATAAACACGGTGTGCTAAATATGCACATTTCTGTTGTGTGACAAGCCAAAATGTACAAAGAAATATTTGTCACATGAAATATAGAAAATACTTAAGAAGCCAAATTTTTAAAAGAATTAAAACCGAAAAATAAAACGTGTAGCAAAAGAAGCTGTTCTCATCAACCATGACATGTTTTGTCTCATGGCAGTTTGCGTACAACAGTAGTTTCATTTTCTTGATTACAACCAGCTGCTTGTGAAGACAATGTTAGTGGGTAATTGAAAAGCCAGGTAGGGAAAATTTACAATAAAAAAAAAAGAAAATATATTGTTTAGATTGCATTAAAAAAACACACACAATCTCGTACTAGCTGCTTTTTCCATATAAAAATCATTTTGCAACTTTATAAATAGTTTTCTACTGTTTTACAAATTTAAGGAAACTAGAGCGGTTCCATGCCAAGATCACGAGCGTCTTTCTCTCGAGTCTCTCCTGTGTTTCTCATAATCAGAATCCCGTCTGTGTTTGTCCCTGTCCCGGTTATGACTGCTGCTGTGGTGCCGCTCTCTGGGTTTTTCATGCTTGTCCTCTTTCGAGTGGCGTTCTTTATGACTGTGACTTCTCTCCCTGTGCTTTTCGCGGTCCCTGTCATAGTGCCTGCTTTTGTGATGGTGTTTGTCATAGTGGTCTCTTTCTCTATTGTCCTTCCTGTGGGTCTCATCGGACCGTCTGGACGGCTTGTCGCCCAAGTCACCATATGACTTCTCCGAGCCTTTTTCATCTTTGCTGAGGGGTGAAGAGGTCAGTAAACTTGACTCATTCGTCAGAGGTGGTGCAGGGTGCGTTTGGGAAGGGACGGTTTGAGGCCAAGGTGGAGCGAGCATGCGAGGATCACTTGGAGGGAACATCTGTGGGGGAGGTGGACCAGAAGGAAATGCGAAGGGTGGAGGAACCCGTGGTTGAAGAGGTAAGTAAGGGGCAGGATTGGCTGGAGGAGGAAAATATTGGGGAACAGGTGGACCGGTGTAATAGGAATGAAAAATGAGGGATGGATTATGTAATTTATGGTTAAAAGAAGAGGTCCTGGACTGCTTAAGACCTTCGTTTTTCCCAAAGGAGGAGATTGTGCTGATGGCTTGGATGTCCTCTATGGCTTTGCACTCTTGAGAGGCTTGTGTTAATGGCTGCTGAGTAACTTTCTTTTCTGAATTACTTTCTGGTTGTTGCGGTTTTAACTCGGGAAGTTCAGATGATGAAGACATCTTCAAAGTCTTGGTGGGACTTGATACTGTTTCATTTTTGGGGACAGAGCAAGAGCCGTCACTAACAGAATCTCTTGATGCATCTGATGAAGTGGTTTCTCTTGTTTCTTGACTAGCTGGTGCAGCTTTGCTGTCAGTCACGGACTCCTCTTTGGGTTTAGTGGCCGTGAGAGAAGACAGGAAACTCTCTGTTGAAACATCTGCAGGTTTGTCACTCAGAGACAGTATGATTTCACTCTCTTTTTTTTCCGAGTTTGTCTCCAGACTCGAGCTGGGTGGAGCCTGCTCTGTTTTAACAGCTTTGGGGTCTTTTTTCTTGATAATGAAGCGGTCAAGTCGAGGAACGCTGGCTGTAGGTTTAGGATGGATTGCTACATGATTTCCACTGTCAACAGTTGGAGTCTTGAACTCAGTTGCTGTAGAATCACTCTTCGCAGTGTCGCTCGAAGACGATGCCGCATTTCCGGGCAACTTCAGCACCCCAGGAAGAAAGTGCAAACAAACATTCTCATCGGTTTCCGTATCCAATATCGGTTCTTCGACGACTGACTTAATTAAGTCTGCAGTGTCTTTTTTCTGCGTGTTCCCCAAAATGCTGATAAAACTTTGCTCCGCGTCTTGAGCCACAGGAGCTTTCTGTTGGTTATCGACATGAGGTTTGCTTTCTGCCAAGAAACTAGGAGCTTCGCTGACATCGCTTGGCAGGATTACCCCAAAGTCACTTTTCGGTCTCCGGCGAATTACCAATCCAAGAAGAAGATTGGGGCGATTGGTCTCCATTCCTACAATGTGGAGGATTACACAATTAATTTTCGTTGCAAAAATCATGCAGATAGTACAAATTGCCCTAAAAAAAACAAAGTCTTACCTGGACCATCAAACGGAACAATCTGGTGGGGAATTTTTTCTGTGGAGCCAAGTGGAATGAGATACATGTCTTTAACTTGTTTGCGGTTGTTGGCAACAACTCCATATCTTCTTCGGCTGCTAAAATAGGCGTACAACAAAGTATACGAGATCTCATCTTCCTCGTTGTCGGGGCTGAAACGAATTACACATATTTCCTGGAAGGGGGTAAGTAAAAGTCACAAAAAGCAAATACAAATGGTCATATATAGACAATGACTACTCAAAGGATAAATCATTCACCTTTGTCCCAGAAGCACGGATTTTCTCCACATAATCCCAGACTATTTGAGGAGAGATGCGTCCACCTATTTGGATGTTGTCCGGCAAATCCTGCAGACACGATTCGATATGTTTCTAAAACATCAGTTCCAATGTTTCACTGATATATTTAGGATGTACTTCAAAATGTTTGACTGCCACATTACCTGAGTTAGGTGGTCCAGTATTCCAGAGACAGGATAAGCTTTTGTTAGAAACCTTGCCACTGCCGGCATATCAACAAAGCCACCCCATAGGCTTTCCAAACTGCTGAGGAAAGTAGCTGTATCTTCTTTGCTACTTAGACTATCTGACCTATTAAAGCAACAATTTCATAATATAATTTAAAGTCTTGTTTTCCAAACATGAGATTACTTAAATAATTTGCTTAATCAGGAATCTTACCTGGATTCGGGCAAAAAATTGAGGAGACCTTCCTCCATAGCCCTTAAAGACAGATCGTCCATCAGTGCTGATGTAGGAGTAGTTGTGGAGTGCAGAGATTCATCTGTCGTACTAGACTGCCTCCTCACAACTGTTGTAGCCACTTTTGCTACCTTTGTAGTGGCTTCCTCTGTAGGTGGAGCCATGCGACCTTCAGAGAAACAGAATCATGGTCAAGTTCATTGTACCATAAAAACATTCTGTAACTCTGAAAACTTTACTAATGAATACATTTTGCAACTTTGACATAAGTTTCTTTTTAAGAATGTTTAACAGCTTTAACAAATAAAATTCCTGTACACAAGCTGAATCTTACATTAAAAGAGGGAGCTTCTTAATGGACTTAATTTATCAGACTTAGTTTTTTGGGTAAAAAAAATTTGCTTAACATTAAGTAGACCCAATATACTTTTTTGTTTAGTATGATGTAACCCCTTCACCCCCAAAAAAATAAGTTTTTAAAAGCTGAACTTTATTTTAATGTTTTACCGGTGCAGATTTTGCAGTTGAGGTCAAATAGATGAGACTTGTGCAAGTTGGTGGTATCTATAGATTTCTTAGGACTGTCAGCTTTAGTCTCGGGTTTTTCTTCAGGCACTTCTGCAGCTTTCGGCACAGGCTCTGGCTGAAGACAAACAAGGAAAATTTAGAAAGCAATTTTCGTTTTCATTGTTTGAAAATATCTTTTTTTAAAAGCTGCACAGAATGGAGCATTAAGTCTCCCAAATCTCACCTCAACCTCTATGGCCTCTGGTGCTTTGGCAGGCTCCTGATTCTCAATTTCAATTTCCCCTTTATGGGTGATTTTAGTGATAGGACGTCTCTCTACCTCTCTCTGTTCTTTCTCAATCATTTCAATCGTCTGGCAGCAGAAACATCAATAAGGTCAACAATCAATATCAAAATCGGAATGACTTTGAAATTACTTTTCTGATGGACAAATGTCCCACTGATTATTATTTATAAAAAATAAACTGTAGCTCTGCTGCATTTCCAAAATCTCACAATGTTTTACTAACATGTCGATTCTCTCTTCGTCTCCAAGCAGCCAGCTCCTTAGAGGCCAGCTCTTCTGCAGTCATACGCACCAAATCTGCAGGGGAAACTTCCCCCTTGAGCACGCGCTTGAATAAAACCTGCAAAAGAACATTTATTTTCATTAACACAGCATTAGATTTTTAGAAGGGAAGTAAAAATGAAAACGTGTAAACAGTGAAAATATGCTGCCCAGAGACATGAAATACTTTGTCAAATATAAAATCTTATACGTTTTTTACAATACTGTTGAAAAATTGGGTAACGCTTTATATTAAGGTGTCCCTGTTACACATTACATGTACTTACTATTATAATAACTAATAATAACTAACCATATATGTAGTTAATTACTCAGTACTTAAATGCATAAGTACCCTGTAACAAGGACACCTTAAAATTAAGTGTAACCCAAAATTGTATACTATTGAAAAACAATTGTATTACCAAAAATAATGTTAAATTACTTACATTATTTTTTGCATCTTTCAGATTGAAAGTCAAACTCCTGTATTTATTTTTGTATTTACTGTCAACACCCTGAAATAGAGCAAAAAGCTCTTTCTCCATTCTTCTGGCCAACTCAGCAGGCTTGTCCAATGAAATCTTTAAATCGGCCTCCTTCAGTCTGTAAAATAAGAGGATACATTGAAGAGAATATGAGGTAACACTTTAGAATAAGGTTCCATTAGTTAATGTTAGTTAACTACTTTCGTTAACATGAACTAAGCAAGAACAATCCTTCTACAGCATTTATAAGTCTTAGTTCATGTTAATTTCAACATTTACTAATGCATTATTTAAATCAAAAGTTGTGCTTGTTAACATTAGTTAATGCACTGTGAATTACCATGAACTAACAATGAATAACTGTATTTTCATTAACTAACATTAACAAAGATGAATAAATACAGTAATAAATGTATTATTCATTGTCTGTTCATGTTAATTAATACATTAACTAACATTAACTAATGGAACCTTATTCTAAAGTGTTACCGAATATGAACAACTTAACATTACACACTTAATACAAACAAGAGGTAGACCGCTTTATTTCAGCAACGTTCACAAACCGTTTCAAAAGAATCTCCTCCAGCGAGTCCCGAACACTTCGTCTTATATGTCCAGTGGACGGTTTCTTTGAGGACACAGGTGATATTTTAACTTTCTTCGCCTCATGCTTAACACTTGGTCCTGCAAATATTTAAAGTTATTGATATAAATCATTTTGTATTAATTTAAAATATGAATGAGGACAAATTAATTTTATTAATTTGATCATTTTATTAATAAATTGAAAAAATCATTTAAAAAAATAGGTATATTTATATTTATAAGTATATTTTATATAAAATAAATACCCTTTGATGCTGAATCTTCTGACGGTCGTCGTTCTCCAACATTCTGTAAAAAAAAAAAAATCAAAAAAAAAAAATGAGTACTACTATATGGCAGTAAAAACTGTAATCTGAGCCAAACAAATTCAAGTGGCCATTTACACACAACCGGCACATCCGGGAACGTAACTGTCAATTTTTTTCACCGCCCTTTTTTAGGGGAAAATAAACTAGATTTCCCATAGACTTCCATACAAAAAAGCGGCGAAAAGCAACGTATGTACACAGCCGGCAGGAGTGAATAACTTAAGAAATCCCTAAGACTAAACATGTCAAGTAATTATATGTCCACTCTGCCTGCCCCAGAGCGTGAAAGATATATCCACAAACTTAATTTGGTCAATTTAAAAACACGTACGTCCCTTCATTCTCCCAGTGTCAAACTGGTGTAACAACCCCATCCAGTGGCCAGAAGTGCCTTACCGGGACATTCACTCGTACCTCATCCACTCAGCAGGTTCACCAGTGAATGTTTTTCCTTCGTATTTGAAAGTAAACCTCTTTAAATGTATATATTATGTCTTTATATTTAGAGTACTGAGTGCACTTTTCTGCCCAGCCATACAACTAGCCTGGCTTAGCTTTCGATTAGAATCATAGTAATTCATGATATTTCCATAACAGCAAGATATGGATGATGATGGCAAATTTGGGGTTTTGCAAACATTACTGGTGCACCCAACCACACAACAACTCTTTGGCATGTTGTAATGTTAGTCCACTTCCTCGATCCAATGCTGTATGGCGGTTTGTTTTCCCCTAAAAGTGGGCGTGACTCTGTTGATAGACATTCTATGACGCTGCGCCGGTTGTGCGTATATGTGAGTGTGTAACACACCTGTCCATGTGAACACACCTGTAAGGAACCATCCACCTACTCTGAGTGAAAGCTAACTAAGCCCTTCACACCCAGTGTAAATAATATAGAAAAGCTGATTTATACAAACCATTTTAAAGAAAGCAGGTGGCTACCACACAAATCAAAAGCTAAATCAGAAAGGGCAGAACAAAATATGACTGTAAATCTGCCATAAGCAATCATCAAAATACAACTTTGTTTGCACTAGGTTGATATAGGACAAATCACATCCTATCAATCTAGATTCCTTTTAATCTAATTTGAGGCAATGACATGCTAATGCTAATTTAGCCGCCTGTGGTTTTTACAACACTTTCAGTCACAATCTCAAGTTTTCACCTGATTTAAGTGAAAGTTACTGGTTCCCATCTATGCTTTCATATATGGTTCCAGCCACAACACTTTATAATTAAAAACTACTTGATTTTTATGTTGACCAATGCATAAATTTTGACTTGTTTGCTTACTTTTTGGAAGGGTTGTATTCCACCTGCGGTGACCGACTGCTGGGGTCTCTGTTTTTGTTTAGCAGATGACTTCTCATCCGACTGCCCCTTGGCCTGAGCATCGACTTTCCCATTATCTTCCGCACAGCACTTCAAACACACATACTCCTGGTCCTCCTTTTCCATCTGCTGCACTTTAGACAGATCCAGACCCACACAATCCCCATGAAACCAGTCTTCACAGCGGCCGCAGCCCACCATGAACCTAATCAAACAATCAGACAACAGCGGTGTGGATGAAACTTACAGGTCTGTCTTCAGCCCATACAGATCTAACATAAGGCTTTTTTTCTAACTACCGATTGATTAGGATATCTTTAGGTTTTATGAAGGTAAATGTAAGACATTTTAAGACTAAGTGAAGAAAATATAAGGAATACATTGAAGGTACCAATAATACATCAATTTGATCTCTAAACGTTTATATCTGGGGAGCACACAATGAGTTGTATTAGCAACACTTCAATGTGTGACAATTTAACTGCCAACTAATATCCATTACTTTTATGTTCATAAAAAAAAAAAAAAAAGTCGCAAAAGGCTTGAAAACAACATAATTCAAAGGGAAAAACAAGGTTTTAGTTGTATCTCTGTTAAATATTGTAGGATCTTAATAAACCATAAATCAATTGAAAGCTCATTTATTCAGCTTTCATTGATGTATAAAACTCAATTTTGAAAAATTTACTCTCAAGACTGGTTATGTGGTCCACGGTCACATATGAATGGATTAGAGATTAAAGCACATACCGGTTGTTGTGAGGTTTCTTGCATAATCCACAGTGCTTGCTGGGATCCCACACGGTCTCGCTTTCAGGAGGAGGGTCACCCTCAGCTTCCTTCTTCACCACAGGGGCATTATCAGGGATAAAGAGCTGCGGCTCCTCTACCGATATACTCCTAGAGTTTCTGCTCTTGTGTCTTTGCTGGATCTTCTCTGGCTGCTTGATCTTGACCTTCTCCTGCTCTTCTTCTCCTTGGCTGTTTTTCACAGGTGTGTTTGTTTTGTTTACTGGAGTGGGAGGATTTTGTGGCTTTTTTAGAGGATGAGGAGACTGGACTGACATGGCACGTGGACCAGAATTAGATGACAGTTTTCTGCTGACAGTAGGGGACACTGGGACAGGTGGGTTTACGGTTTGGTTTGCAGGATTTCCAACTTGAACCTTTTGAATTTTTAAGGGTGGTTTAGGAGTGACTGGTCCACCTGGCCGTTTCAAGCCAACATTAATGGGCTTTCCTTTATGACTTTTGGGGCGGTTTGTATGTAGATTTTTATCTCTGGGGTGTCTGGATACTTTCTGCAAGAGCCCTGGCCTGCTGAGATGAGATGGTTTGTTTTTGGCAGCAGACAAAGCCTGTTTGTGTTTTAGAAGCTTTTTGACTGCAGGTTGAACCGGCTTGCCATTCTTGTTCCCTGTTTTTTGTGCACGTAACTTTCGGGTCCTGTTTTGGTCATTCTTTTTGTTGTCTGCAGGTGTGGTGTTGTCCACACTGGGTTTGAGCGACATGGAGCTGTTAGTGTCTTGTACTTCATTAGGGTTCACATATGGCCCAAAATCCATAGGCATGTCTTCACTAGTTGACTGGCCAACGCTCACTTCCCCGACAACGTCTTGTGTAGAATTAACAACTTCTTGTGTGCCATCATCTTGATTTTGACCCAAGTTGAGTGCATGGTCATCGGCAGTGACGCTGTCATCCTGGAAGCCCAGAGACTGAAGAGCGCTTGTGCTAAATGACCCAAATGCATGCGACGGGCCAGGAAGCAGTTCAATTTTATAGCCCCCCACAGTAACAGTTAATCGACGTAACACAACTACTGGATTCATAGAGGAGTCGACCTCATGGATTCCGAAACGTCGGCTGAGCAGGGCTTCCCTTTTTGCATCAAGGCTTTTATTTCCAACCGGGTTTCTGCTACATGTTGACTCTTGCTTGTTACTCTCGGCTGCTTTTCGTGCAGGACCTGTGCGCCTGCCTTTGAATCGACCGCGGCTCGCTGAAAGAGAAAAATGGTTTCAATACACTCACAGTGGCAAAATAGATGAGCAGTCAAACACAGCAAACGGGCAAATACGTTGGTTCTAGATGACTTTAAACTAGTGCAGTCAATCGATTCAAAAAAATATTTCATTTTTGCGTTTAATCCCACCTAACATTAAAGTTTTCAAATGTACTTTTATATTGCAATAATTTCACATTCAATCTTCAAATTAATGTACAAACAACATAATATTTGATGGCATCTTTTTGTCAGCTTTTTTTGGTAGGCCAATGTCTATAGTAACATATTAAGCTGTAAAACGACTGCAAAAGCATGATTTTGAGGGTTAAAATAGAGAAAACGTTTTTAAATTACAATAATACATAGAGGCAAAAAAATATTATGTAATTCCTTGGTTTAACTACTAGATACTCATATGGGCATGCATACATATATATATATAAAAAAAAATATATATATATATTATATATATATATATATATATATATATACACACACATATGGGCATACTATATACACCCTGTTATAAATCACTTATAGACAACTGTAAGTGCCATTTAAAAAAAATATTATTATTATTATATTATTAAAATATATAAAAATTGACGAGTTGACATTTTAAAAAAAATAAAATTTAATTTATATTTACTAAAAGAGTAAAAAATGTCGCTGGTAAGCTGCAAACAATTAGTGGATTAAATGTGGTTACTTCTGAACTTTTAAGGCAAGCTGATTCAGAGGATTAAAAGCAATCCAGTTGTGTTCATTTTGTTATGTGTACCTGTTTGTCTCCTCTGTAAATGACCTGCTTGTCTTCTGCCCTTTGAGAAGCTGGACTGACTGTGTTCTCCATCAGATGGACTCTGACTAACACCTGCAGTTGTCATGTCATGATCTGCATCAGCAAAACACCGTCAAAGTAGTTAAACCACAAACCTTGTTCAAATTTAAAACACAGACTTCAAAAGCAATTACTGTACCGGTTGAGCTCCCAAGCTTAAAACTGACATCTTCGTTTTCTAACAGATGAAACTGGGTAATAGCAGATCCAAACATGGGATCTTTGTCACTGAGCATGTTCTTCAGTGAATCTTCCGGTTGGCCGTCACCCGGTTCAAACTCATCCCTAGCTTCACATTCCAGGTTCTGTCCGAGCAGTAAGGAATCATCCAACTGGTCACTGGGAACCAGATGATTGAATGGACCACCAGCTATATCCATCAATTCCTGCACTGTATGGTTTGCTCTAGAAGAGTAAAACAGGTAATTGTTATAAAAGTATCTTTAACACTGCATTATCTTCTAATGTGTACCATTTTTACAAATGAGTTGGATTGATGACATTAACTCCAAATAAATGCTCATTAGTTTGCAGAAGGAAAAAGAACAAAAAAAAATCCTACAGTTTCCCATGCTTAATAAAATGTAGCATGTTTGGCATTAAATCAAAACTATATACAAATATGTTGCAAACCACACACCGACATAGGGAAGGCAGGGGCTAACTGTCAAAAGGGCAGTATCCAGTCCAAAGTCCAACTGCACAAGTGTTTGTTTACTCTACCAGTGGGTATGAAATGTTGCAGGAAACAATTTTTTTTTTTTTTGGAGCCAAGACTTAAAAGGTATGTTTTTTAACCTTGTGTGTGTTTAAAAGTTAATGTGCCTAATTATATGAAACATTCACTAAAGTAAAAAGTTTGACAACTAGCCCCGGTCTCCCCTTCTTATAATTACACAGCTACTGAACAGCTTGTCACAATGAATTACACCAGTAAGTAAAACAAAGTATGGCGTTAGCATCAGGTGTCAAACTGCAAAAGTCTATTATAGACTACAAACTCAATGGAGATATACATTTAAATTGTTTAATGACCTAAATCACACATTTTGCATTCAGAGTAGACTGGTCAGAGCCACTGATGTGTTTTATTTTGGCTACAGATCGGCTCACGTGCACTGACAGCTAGCGCATGCAGCCCTCAGCAGCTCACACATTCACAGACTCTCTCTGAACAAGAGAAGGCAGCTGTAAAACAAAAACACACACACACACACACACACACACACACACACACAGTTCTAATGTTTGCTATAGATGCAGTCGGCGTTTAAGGAAAGCTCTGCGTTAGAAAAGCCTCACAAAACAAACAAACCACCACACGCTTCGGCTAACAGCAGGGGGCCTTTACCAACCAGCCTGCGAGTATCTCACGCGCTCACCAGACCGAATTAATCTCCCTCTTATCAACAACAATTGTTTGACACCATCTCCTAAAGGTACATATATAGTTAGAAGCAAATTAGACGCGGCTTTTTGCACACTCGTCTGGAGTCGCGTCGCGTGCACCGCAGGAAGGCCTCGCGCTAAACGAACTGAGATCGTGCACGCCCACTCCGCGCTAGATGCGAGATTAAACACTCACCACGTTTGTCACTGTAATCGAAAAGCCAGTGCATAGTGGGAGAAGGACTTGTATTATTGCTTACGTTGTTGGGACGCCATTCGGATTGTCGTTGTCGCCAATGCCACAACCTTTTCCGCTTGAGAACTGCGGTGGGACACAAGTAGTACTTCCTGTTGACCCTCATCCAGCCAAACATTTCTTGATGTGCTTGATCTGCCGGTAGGGGGCAGTGTGATCTAGCTCTAGTCACTGCTTTACTGCATAAACTACAGTGTGTGGCTGAAGAGTTTGCAGAATAATATTATTAAACAAAAAAATGAATAATAATACAATTAATACGTTGATCAAGCACTTCAGGATGCGTAGACTGGGGAAGAGAGCCGGTGTCCTGACATTTTATCCTACAAGGGTTGACTGTGCATGTGCACATCAATAATGTGTCCTTTTTCTCATGCTGAAGAATAATATTTAATTTATCTGCATTACTGTAAGGGTAGGTTTAGGGTTGGGGTAGGTAATAACACAATCTATATGGTAGAAAAAAAAATTGGTTTCCTGTAGCTGTATCCATGAGTCTGATTACGATGTGATTACGAAACGAGTCAGTCTATTGTTCTTTATCTGGCTCGGCTCGGTGTTCATCACAGCAGTTCAGTCGATGTACTGTTTGAGTGCATGAATTACTCCGGGATATTGGTTTGTTTGAACTCAGAGGGAGTGTCAGACACATTAACAAAGTTAACAGCTTAAGTCATTTGTGGATTAATGCGTATTAGAGATGCGAAGCGTTTAAAATGATTCAGTTCGATTTGGTGAACTGAATGATTCGTTCGCGAACCGGAAATCGAGCTGCTTTGATTTGAACTCTCTCTCACACAGACACGGAAGAGAAGACAATGCTGAATAAAGTCGTCGTTTTTGCTATTTTTGGACCAAAATGTATTTTCGATGCTTCAAAAAATTCCAACGGACCCTCTGATGTCACATGGACTACTTTGATGTTTTTCTTACTTAATTTTCATTTTTGGGCGAACTAACCCTTTAAGCTCTTCTGCATACTTGGGTCTGGCATATTGCATCTTCCTTTTCACAATACCCCATAGATTTTCTATGGGGTTAAGGTCAGGCGAGATTGCTGGCCAATGAAGAACAGGGATACCATGGTCCTTAAACCAGGTACTGGTAACTTTGGCACTGATTGCAGGTGCCAAGTCCTGTTGGAAAATGAAATCTGCATCTCCATAAAGTTGGTCATCAGCAGGAAGCATGAAGTGCTCTAAAACTTCCTGGTATACGGCTGCGTTGACCTTGGGTCTCAGAAAACACAGTGGACCAACACCAGCAGATGGCATGGCACCCCAAACCATCACTGACTGTGGAAACTTTACACTGGACCTCAAGCAACATGGATTGTGTGCCTCTCCTCTCTTCCTCCAGACTCTGGGACCCTGATTTCCAAAGGAAATGCAAATTTTACTTTCATCAGAGAACATAACTTTGGACTACTCAGCAGCAGTCCAGTCCTTTTTGTCTTTAGCCCAGGCGAGATGCTTCTGATGCTGTCTGTTGTTCAAGAGTGGCTCGACACAAGGAATGTGACAGCTGAAACCCATGTCTTGCATACGTCTGTGTGTAGTGGTTCTTGAAGCACTGACTCCAGCTGCAGTCCACTCTTTGTGAATCTCCCTCACATTTTTTAATGGGTTTTGTTTCACAACCCTCTCCAGGGTGGGGTTATCCATATTGCATGTATACTTTTTTTTTCTACCACATCTTTTCCTTCCCTTCGCCTCTCTATTAATGTGCTTGGACACAGAGCTCTGTGAACAGCCAGCCTCTTTTGCAATGGCCTTTCGTGTCTTGCCCTCCTTGTGCAAGGTGTTCATGGTCGTCTTTTGGACAACTGTCAAGTCAGCAGTCTTCCCCATGATTGTGAAGCCTACAGAACTACACTGAGAGACCATTTAAAGGCCTTTGCAGGTGTTTTGAGTTAATTAACTGATTAGAGTGTGGCACCAGGTGTCTTCAATCTTGAACCTTTTCACAATATTATAATTTTCTGAGATACTGAATTTGGGATTTTTCTTCGTTGTCAGTTATAATCATTAAAATTAAAAGAAATAAACATTTGAAATATATCAGTCTGTGTGTAATGAATTAATATAATATACAAGCTTCACTTTTTGAATGGAAATAGAGAAATAAATCAACTTTTTTATGTTATTCTAATTATATGACCAGCACCTGTATACAAAAAAGGCAAAAAAATAAAAAATCAGGAACAGGAAATATATATAGCCTATTAGAATATAATGTTAAAAATATAGTAACACATGGAAATAATGACCAAGGACGGAGATATTTGTTTACTTTTCTAAGGAGAACTGGACTGGAATGATGATTTTATGTTTTAATAAGTTTGAGTGAGACAACAGATGGCAGTAATGCAAAACTATGGATGCCAACTGCCGTGAAACTCCAACAAAGAAGAAGAAATACTGTTGAACCTGTTATTATACAGGCTATGTGTTGAACCTGTTTTTATATTGTACGTAGGCCATTGTCGCTCTGTAGTAAACTCTTTGAAAACATGTCGAGGGGTGAGTACCCAATTTCCATAAACGGCACAAAGCAAATATATCTCCTCTGTGTTTCGTTGTTTGTTTACGTACTCTCTGTTTTCATTTTCAGCTCTAATCATTACAGCTGGTGCTGGTAAGTGTAAGCAAAGACCAGCATATAATCTAGGCCCTTTTTAAATGTGTTTGAGCACGAATTAAAGAATAGTTCACCCCAAATATGATGGCCCCTCAGCCCATCAAAGATGTAGATGAGTTTGAAATCGGAACAGAAATGTAGCATGACAATATCATGACAATAGCGTCAGAATGAGTTCAGTTAGCTGATATAAACTATATAAATGATATGCCAGTAAACCACAAGCTGCATGTTTGTAATAAACAATTTTATTGACTTATAAATTAGCTGTCCTCTATCCATAATATAGCTTTATCCAGTGAAAAAATGAACAATTGTCTAGTCTGAATCACTAGAGAAATGCACAGACCAAGAACCATTTACAAGTGAAAACCGATCTAAATAAATCTATTGGTAAATTTCGTTGTGAAAGGACAACGGGGTTAGACTTTTTCACTAGAGAAAGCAGGACAGTTAAACGTTTCTTGCAAACATGGAGCTTTTCACTTCACACAACATTAACCGGTGGACTGAAGTGGTGTCCATTATTTGGATTATTATCTCTTTTTTTTTCATTATCTGTTTGGATACTCATTTCTCCTTATTAAATTTTTTTATTCAAATCTTTTCTGGTGAAGAAATAAACTCATCCATATCTTGCATGGCTTGAAGTTGAGTACCTTTTCAGAAGATTTTCATACTTGTGTGAACTACTTATTTTATAGAAGTATTTAAAATTTATTAGAAAATTTAACTGAATGCTTTAAACTATTTATTTTCCTGTTGATTAGCTGGTGCAGTACTTCTGGCCCCTTTTGCGCTTGGCATGGCTGGGTTTACCACCGCCGGCATCACTGCAGGTTCTGTGGCAGCTGGCATGATGTCATCAGCAGCCATCTCCAGCGGTGGCGGTGTGGCTTCAGGAAGTTTGGTTGCTCTCCTCCAATCTGCAGGTATTTTCTAATCCTATATTAAGAGTATAAATGCCCTAATAAGAGCAAAAAAAATGTAACACACCTGTACTAAAATGAATTCGTCTGATAAGCTACACGTGTAACTGAATTGTTTTGAAACGGTAGTTCCTGAGTAATGTCAATGGAAGGGTTTTTATTCTAAGATGCACGTATGAACTTGTATGACATCACTGGGCTGGGTACAGCTGTTCTCTGTGTCATTCTCATTCAGTTTTTCCTGTTGTAAGGCGTTTTGTGTTCTGACAAGTACCTCTCACTGATCTCTATCCACCTTATTCCTACGCCCCATGACCCTTTTTCGTGAATTATGGGTGTAACTTCTGTTAAGCTGTAAATCAGTAAAAGGCTCGCTTTATGAATGCAAAATATGTTATTGTTTTTTTCAACTGGGCACAATGAGATGACATTATTCTACTCACCCATTCAACCATCAAACATAAAAATAACAGTGTAAAAAGATAAACGGGAACTTTCAACAAACCATGAATAACCCCAAAAGCCAGATTTGTTCAACAGCAATAACAGATGGGTGAAATATCACTGTAGTAATATCTGTATTATGTAATATATGTTGCCTTAATAAAATATGCCATAGATATTCTTATAACATGTCATTCTGTATCACTCTGTGTTGTTTATTTTTTTTTTATTATAAAACATGAAGGGAAATCGACAGCTCATTCAAATAGAAGTTCCCCAAACCGGAAGTGGCAACCATAATTCAAAACGCAGTAGGCTTCAGTGGATACTGTGGCATTAAAAAGGAAAGTCTTTGTTACTGTGGCAAATGGGATAAAGTCCCTTTGGTGAAAAAGGCCAAGTACTGTATAAGAAGACCTTTATCCCAACCTCCATTAATATTTTATATAGGATCTTAAAGATTTTTTTTTTTTAAGTGATGTATGTATTGTTAACTAAAGTTGTGATCATTGTTTGTGTTGTTGGTTGAGCCTTTGCCTAAAGGCTATTTTCTACCCCATTAGGGTTAGACAATAAAGCTTTTGTCATTTTTTTAGGCGCTGCTGGTATGTCTGCAACAGCAACAGCTGGTGTGGCATCTGTGGGCGCTGCTGCAGGAGCTCTAGTAAGTGGGGCAGTCGGTTTGTTGAAGAAGATGAGGAAATGAGAAATGTACTGGAGTCCAGAGAGCTTCTGTTTACAGCCGGCTACCATGAAAAGAGTTTAGCAGCAGCCTTTGAGTTAATTTTCTGTAGCTTGATTTTAAGTGTTTAGCTAAATTTTAAAAATAAGGATGTAAGCACCCAAAACTTGAAAAAAAAAATCTGTGATTTTTCATTTGGCACTTTGTAACTAAAATTATACTGTGGCTCTAGGCTAGATACGTGGTCTGTGTTTAAATTTATGTACTAAAAGCACTTTTACATTGTGTTTACATCATGTGCAGAATTATTCATATTCACTGTTTTTCATAGATTGCAAAAATGTACAGTAACTACTTTAAAATGAATCCATGTAGTAAATTCATGTTGCTAATAATGTGATTAAATTTGAATTCTGTCACCGGAATCCTGTTTGTCTTCGTCTTGTTTTAATTTTCTGCAGAAAATGAGCTGGTTTACACACAGCTTGCTGTCTGTGTGCAAAGAGGTGAACAAACAGACTTACAGTAGCTTATAAAGACAACGTTTCAAGGTGACGCCCTTTGGTCCTCAGCTTTTGACCAACTAGGAGACTCCATGGAGAGTCTCCTCCATCACACCATGTCATATCTGATACATTGCTAACGTTCATAAAAACATGTAAAGACTGACATGTATGCAAACACCTGGCAACTTTACAGTGGAATAAGTTTCTTGTTATAATTAAATTGTTGATCTTGTTCTTCTAAATTGTACAATGAAAATATTGGCCCATTAAGAAATCATTAACAGATTCTTTAGGAAACCATGAAGTTATTAAATGGCTTTGCTTCTAAAAGTGCACTCACAGTGATCCCACAGAAGAGCCATTTTTGAACAACATTTTATTATTCTGAAGAACCATTTTCCTCTATAAAGAACCTTTTGTGAAATTAAAGGTTACAGTTCACACTACCACAATAAACTTCTGTTACAGAGTAACTGTCACCATTAAGATGACAAGGAATCCGAACATTTTTCTCAGTTGACATTTACTATTATATCTTAAAATGTAAATGAATGGAATTATCAAGTTAAACATGTTCAAGAAGACAAAAGACAATCACTTCTTTTTCCACACAAATGCAGTTTGTTAGGGTGTTGCAGAAATACTCCCATTCAGTTCTGGTTTTCCCGGATGGAGTCAGACGGCATGTGATTTCCCGCCCCTGAGATGTTTCGGTTTTGTCACGTCATTACTTCTTGTGCAGCGTACATTACAGCGGCACAAATCCGTGTGCATATAAAAAAAAGCACCATTCTCGTTCTGTACGATCTATTAGACCATGAAACGTGGTAAGTACCTCAAACGTTTGCTTCTGGTGAATATGAGATATATATGCAGTTGTATAGCATGAGGCAAAATCTAATCGATGTGGGTAAAAGTTTTTTTTTTTTTTTGCTGTATTTAAAATAAACACAACACTCGATCAGAAAACTTAATAATAATATTTTAGAAATGTGCTGTTCAAATAGAATTATTTGTGAGTTAGAGCTGGAATTTTGAAGAAGAAATTTTAGTATTTAGAAGAAAGAAGAAAATATATATATTTAGTAAATGACGAGATGAATTTACAATTCAAAAGCAAATAATAGGTCTTAGATTGTCCCAAAAGGCTGTATACTACACGGATTAACTGACTGACTTTCTTACTCCATTTTACAGTCTAACTGATAAATAAGCAAAACGTATAAATGAACTATTTATTTAGGAGTATCTTTCAAAATGTTATTCAAATGCAATATTTTTCAGACAATTGCCAGTGAACATAAAAAAAAGGTATTTCAATATAATTTAGGGTTTGTATAGGGTTGCAAAGGGGTGGATTATTTCCATAGCAAAAGTGTTATATAAAATTATGGCAGTTACATACATTTTAAGAGCTTTAGAATGTTTATTGATTTAATAAGCTTCTTGTTTTGTGATTTCATAATAGAAACGGGTTCAAAATTAATTTTAAAAAAAAGAAAAGAAAAAAAGATATATATGATGGTTTCTTGAGTTCTGATGTCTTATAAATTCCATAGGAACTTAATCTGGGGAATTCTGGAAATATTCAAGTTTTAATTAATTGGAATTAATTGGAAATTTGGGGAAACTGTATCATATACTGTACAAACTTACATTTTGTTTGGTCATAAGTTCACATGCATGCAAACTAGTACAAATTTTTAAAATATATATTTTTTTATTTTATTAACTATTTATTTGTTTATTTTTATACTGTGATACTTTTTTTCAGAATTCATTCATCTTGCTATTTAGTCCAATCTTTTGTGTGCAGGATTCAATAAATTATCTGTGCATGTTATAGATGAATGCACAGTGTAGAGTGTGCTGTCTGCAGTAAGTGTGCTGTGTGCTTGTGATTGAAGAATGGACAGGGTTGGAATTCAACTGAAAATGCAATGAATCTGCATTAAATTTTCAACTACATTTTAGTTCCCTGTTCCTGACATTTTGCAGATTCCCATTAATTCCCATGGAATTTTTCCAGTCTTGAAAATTCACAGAATTTTGCAACCCTTAATTTGTAAATAATTTCTGCAGTGATTTTATCAGTTTTATCCATTTTCAGGACTGTTCACCATAATCGGGGTCACAGCAGGGGCAGGTAACTGTGTTCTGATGATTTTTTCTTTACATGAAAGCACAGTTGTACAGAAGATAATTATTTGTATTTATGTCCATTAGTCGGTGCGGTTGCATTGGCCCCGCTGGCACTCACCATGGCTGGATTCACCTCTGCAGGTATAGCAGCAAGTTCTTTGGCTGCCAGCATGATGTCATCAGCAGCCATTGCCAATGGAGGTGGTGTGGCTGCAGGAAGTTTGGTCGCTCTCCTCCAGTCTGCAGGTATTCTTTATTAAAATTTAATTTGCCTGTCCATTTTAAAGGAATAGTTAACCATAAAACATACCCCTATGTCATTTCCAAAATGTTCCTGAAGATTTAGCAAATTTTTGGTGATGCGAAGATTGTTCTCCCTGGTCAGGTGCTGCTGGACTGTCTGCAGGTTTGACAGCAGCCGTGGCATCTGTGGGTGGAGCTGCAGGGGCTGTAATAGGTGGAGCTGCAGATTTGCTCTCTCATTCCAGGGGTCCACCTTCACTTGAGAATGAAGATGATGGAGATGAAGAACAGGAGGATGCAGAGATGATGAATTTGCAAGAGGCCAAAGAGCTTATGCCAAAATAAGGGCCTCTGATAATAACAGATAACAATGCGTTTGTGTGAGCACTTTGTATGCACATGTTAATGTTATGCTTGTACAGGTAAAATGTGCATGTATAAGGTGTATTTTTTTTTTATTAAACAATTAAAGCATGGTTTTAATATGAGAAATTGTAATTAAAAGGATTTGTGTCCTTGAATATCATAATTAAATATTCTGATTCTGTTATGTACCTTTTTAATACTTTCTAGGCTGATTTGAAACAATCTCTATTTTATAAAACACTACAAAATGAAGGTGACTTGACTTAATTAACTGTCTTGTCATTTAAAGTAGTTTGAACAATTGTCATAATGCTGTTATTTGCAACCTATTAATAAAAAATAAAAAAAGAAGGAATGAACTTTGTTCTTTTTCCTGGCTTTATGCACTTTACACATTTTCTGTGTGGATCAGGGCCGTGCACAGACCTTTTGAGGGGCATGTGCTGAAACTGAAAAAGGGCCGATCGTCATTGGCGCCAATACAGGATGGCTGCCTCCGTGACGTGCTCTGCAGTTGTTTTTGTTAGTTTGTCCTGTCTTTAGTTATATTCCTGCAATCAGTTTCACCAGGGATGAATCGACTATTTTGATGTTTTGCTGGACATTCTTGTCGGCGGAGTGACTGCGCTGATCACACGCTTCAAGAGGATGCGGAGACGGGGAAAAAGAGCTGGATTTCGAATGCCATTGCCTAGCTTCCATCTGGCAAATCTCCGCTCTCTACCCAACAAAACGGACAAACTGCTTCTGCTCTCTTGGACAAATAAGGATTTCTCACACTCTGCTGCTCTGTGTTTCACGGAAACTTGGCTGAATGACTCCATACCGGACAGCACGCTCCATCTGCTGGACTTTCAGCTATTCAGAACGGACCGCGAAGCAGAATCAACGGGGAAATCGCGAGGTGGCGGGACATGCTTTTACATCAGTGAACGGTGGGGTACAGATGTAACTGTGTTAAAGAAGATGTGCTGTCCTGATCTAGAAATGCAGTTTGTCAACTGCAAGCCGTTCTATTCGCCGCAGGAGTTTCACTCGTTCATTCTGGTGAGTGTTTACATTCCTCCGCAAGCGCACGTGAGCTCAGCTTTACAGAAACTCGCTGAGCTTCTTTTGTCTTTTGAAGTTTCTGTTTATCTGTGAATCCTGAAAAAAAATGTAATGTAACCGTTTCCACAAAAATGTTGTTCAGCTGTTTTCAATGTTGATAATAATCAGAAATGTTTCTTGAGCAGCAAATCATAAACTTATACTGATTTCTGTAGATCATGTGACACTGAAGACTGGAGAAATGAGGCTGAAATCACAGAAATAAATCAGATTTTAACATATATTCACATAGAAATCATCTATTTTAAATTCTAATATACTATTTCACAATATTGCTGATTTCACTGTATTTTTGATTAAATAAATGCAGCCTTGGTAAACAGTTTCTGACTTTATCTAATGATCTAATCGACCCCAAATTTTTGAGCAGTAGTGTATGAATTAAGCTTGTTTAATTATTAAATTACTATTTAGTTGTTAAATTTCAATCACGTTGTATTTTAACTCAAAATATAATGTTTCAAATATTTTACTAATTTTTCTTTACATCCTAAAAGAGTTCTATATTTTTTAGAAAAAAAGAATACATTTTACTGATCACAAACTTTTGAACTCTAGTGTTTATTGTTAGAAAAGTCTTCTATTTTAAATAAATGCTCTTCTTTTTAACTTTTCATTCATCAAAGAATCCTAAAAGAAGTATCAGCAGTATCAGTTTCAGCAGCACAACTCTGATAATAAATCATCATATTAGAATGATTTTGAAGATCATGTGATTCAAGATTCAAGATTTTCATTCGTCACATATAAAATTATATATAGAATATATATAACCAGCAGTGAAATGTGAGTCAGGTCCACTCCATGGACAGTGCAATTATTAAAGAAAACAACACAGATGAAAATATACATAAATATAGCTATGTAAGAATGAAATAAAAGTAAACAATGCAAATATAAGAATAAAATATAAAAAAGCTGTATATTGTAAAATTAAATATAGAACGCAAAGTAATGTGCATGAATGTAAACTGTAGTCTTAAATATTAAGATGTACAGGTATGTACAATGTGCATATGTTGCCCCCTTGGACAATAACAAAAAATGTGCTCTGAGTATTTGTTTAAGGACAGGCAATGTTAAATCTGTTCTACTCTCCAGATAACTTCTCAAATTGACACCTGGGATGATGGCTTGAATGACTGCCTCAACAATTTCTCCCTCATCATAACCCCTTTTGCATGCCCTGTGAATCTGTCTGTCCAGGCTGGTAAAGTTTAATTTGTCTCTCTGGACAGGTTCACCAATTTGTCCAATTATTTTGAGTTCTTTTTTGTACACTGGATGCACTAGTGTGACATTTTCTCCTGAAACTGATGAATTTGGCATTTTTCGGTCTGTTCTGTTGCAGTGTTTATCACAGGCTTTTTTGATGCAATTCCACTAACGCCCACAGAGTGGTGCTCCAGGTCAACTTTTTGCTGTCCCTCGTTGGTTTGCTCATTTTCTGCACTGGATGATCTCTCGGTTTTCTCTTCATCAATATTTATAAAACTGTCAATTTTCCCTTTGTATCTAATAACATAGATAGTCCTTCATCTTCAAGTGAAACAACCTCATCTCCCTCTAAATACTGCAGAATACGTCTCCTCAGCGCGCGAGGCGTGTGTCTCATCCTCCCTCACATTTAGCATTAACATTTCACAGAAATCTCTCAGTTGCGAAGCAGATAACTCTAGCAATTTACCCTCTATTTCATCCAGCGTCTCTTCCCACACAGTCAACATTATGGCCACTCAATGAACAGATTAACTCACTTTTGCAGTTGTTTTTCCGCCGTTTCAAAGCCCACTGTGATTCGCGGCTCGTTCTCAGCTCGCACTGCACTCGCGGCTCGTTTCATCACTCGATGGCCGCTCTGCACTTACCGCTCTATTCCTCCCGAAATCCGTCACAAACCGAGCAGAAACACCAATTTTATGTTGCCCCCTTGGACAATAACAACGACAGCTTTTCTTTTCTTGTAGATTTATTTGCCCCGGTTATTTTTCTCTTTTGTTTTCTGTGACAGATTCTGGGGCTGAAAGTTTTTACATGAACAAAACGTGTTAACTCTCATTCTTCTCACAGCGCCCCCAACAGTATACATAATTTCTGAAACTTTCAACATTTATTCTCTACATTATATTAGTAACAAATATCTACAATAAACACAGACATGAAACAAATTAAATAATTATTTGAGGTCCTTACACATATGCATTTGATCTGAATCAACCGAGTCGCGAACATGCTCCGAAGTGCCGATCTGAATCAACGGAGTCGCGAACAGTCTCCGAAGTGCCCATCTGAATCAACGGAGTCGCGAACAGGCTCCGAAGTGCCCATCTGAATCAACGGAGTCGCGAACAGGCTCCGAAGTGCCCATCTGAATCAACAGAGTCGCGAACATGCTCCGAAGTGCCGATCTGAATCAACCGAGTCGCGAACATGCTCCGAAGTGCCGATCTGAATCAACCGAGTCGCGAACAGGCTCCGAAGTGCCGATCTGAATCAACCGAGTCGCGAACATGCTCCGAAGTGCCGATCTGAATCAACGGAGTCGCGAACAGGCTCCGAAGTGCCCATCTGAATCAACAGAGTCGCGAACATGCTCCGAAGTGCCGATCTGAATCAACCGAGTCGCGAACATGCTCCGAAGTGCCGATCTGAATCAACCGAGTCGCGAACAGGCTCCGAAGTGCCGATCTGAATCAACCGAGTCGCGAACATGCTCCGAAGTGCCGATCTGAATCAACCGAGTCGCGAACAGGCTCCGAAGTGCCGATCTGAATCAACCGAGTCCCGAACAGGCTCCGAAGTGCCGATCTGAATCAACGGAGTCGCGAACAGATCTGAATCAACGGAGTCGCGAAGAGGCTCCGAGTCCGAAGTCCCGATCTGAATCAACGGAGTCGCGAACAGGCTCCGAAGTTTTTTTTTTTTTTTTTTTTTTTTTTTTTTTATTAACATTTTGTCAAAATACAATTTTAAAACGTAAACCAAGTTGAATCAATATACAGCTTCATAAATCTGATCTTAACAAGAACAAAATAAGAGACAGGAAAAGATCTGAAATAAAATAGAAAAAAATAAAAAAAAAATAAATAAAAAACACATAGATACATAATTGAAAAACACTTAGGGGTCTGCATTAAAGTTAAAATAATGAAATAATTTGATTGTTTTGTTTAATTTGTTGTTCTTTTTTTTTAAATTTTCAATGCTGTTCCAATATTTTTTAAGGTCTGTAATTCTGAAATTGTAAAAGGAGGGTTTGCTTCTTTGCCAAATCATTTTGTGCAGATAATATTTAGCTAAAATAATAATTAAGTTAATTACATATTTTTCATTGGCTAATAAATTTGGCTCAGTGACTATAAGAAGAACAGGCTCCGAAGTGCCGATGTGAAAACTCCGACCAAAGAATGTAAAAAAATAAATGCATTTTAATATAGTAAAAATAATTAAGAATGGTCTTTCTCTATATTATATTAACAGCTTAACTTTTAACGAGCAATGCACCATAAGATCACCTTTAAACTATAAAAAAAAACACAATATTTCAGCCTATATTAATAACCTCTATGTAAGGAATCATTGAATACCGTACTTACCAAATTCATTAAACGCGTTAATAATTAGTTTTTAAACACTGACAGGAACTTTCAGGTTGCGTTTATAAAACAACTCTATGAAAGACTCAGATCGCGTATCTAAAAATAAATCGCTATAGTAAAAGAGAAATAATAAGACGAGTGAAGTTTCCTACCGTTCTGCTGTGTTTGGTCCTCACGCGCGTCTGACGCTCCGCGGCGCGTCTCCGCCCCTCACACGCGCGTTTACAGCGCTTAATCATATGTGCTAATTATTATACTTTTACTTCATTGTCAGCTTCAGGTACTTCATTTATTATTGTTCAATGAACTGTGGATACAGAATGTGGCTTTACAGCCTGCCATGTTATTGCCTGCAATACTGCAATCTGACCAGCAGATACCACTATGTCCATTTTTAGTAAACCAGTAGTTCTAAGGCTTTTCTCAACGTTTTCTAGTTGTCCAGTGGCTATTGTCTTTGTAATTAAACTACATAGAATGGTCTCTATAGGCTACGCAGCAAACAAACATTTGAGGAAT
The DNA here is from genome assembly GCF_023724105.1 of Carassius gibelio. Classification (NCBI taxonomy): domain Eukaryota; kingdom Metazoa; phylum Chordata; class Actinopteri; order Cypriniformes; family Cyprinidae; genus Carassius; species Carassius gibelio. Next base: position 7,377,240 of record NC_068383.1, read on the forward strand.
CAGAACACTAAATATGTTCGGCTTGAACGGTCTTTCCTTCTGCAATGTTACGCTCTATTTTTTTTTTTTTTTTTTTTTTTTTTTGTGGTTTTACAGGTGCATCTCAATAAATTAGAATGTCAAGGAAAAGTTCATTTATTTCCGTAATTCAACTCAAAATGCGAAACTCGTGTATTAAATAAATTCAGTGAAAAACCCAACAATTCAATTTATTAGAATATGGTGACATGGCAATCAGCTAATCAACTCATAACACCTGCAAAGGTTTCCTGAGCCTTCAAAATGGTCTCTCAGTTTGGTTCACTAGGCTACACAAACATGGGGAAGACCGCTGATCTGACAGCTGTCCAGAAGACAATCATTGACACTCTTCACAAGGAGGATAAGCCACAAACATTCATTGCCAAAGAAGCTGGCTGTTCACAGAGTGCTGTATCCAAGCATGTTAACAGAGAGTTGAGTGGAAGGAAAAAGTGTGAAAGTAAAATATGCACAACCAACCGAGAGAACCACATCTTTATGAGGATTGTCAAGCAAAACTTGATTCAAGAATTTGAGTGAACTTCACAAGGAATGCACTGAGGCTGTGTTCAAGGCATACAGATGTGTCAAGAAATTTGGCTACAGTTGTCATATTCCTCTTGTTAGGCCACTCCTGTACCAAAAAGCACGTCAGAGGCATCTTACATGGGCTAAGTAGAAGAAGAACTCGACTGCTGCCCAGTGGTCGAGAGTCCTCTTTTCAGATTAGAGCAAGTTTTGTATTTCTTTTGGAAACCAAGGTCCTAGAGTCTGGAGGAAAGGTGGAGAAGCTCATAGACCAAGTTGCTTGAAGTCCAGTGTTAGGTTACCAAAGTCTAGGGTGCAATGTCATCTTCTGGTGTTGGTCCATTGTGTTTTTTTGAAAACCAAAGTCACTGCACCCGTTTACCAAGAAATTTTGGAGCACTTCATGCTTTCTTTTGCTGACCAGCTTTTTGAAAATGCTGATTTCATTTTCCAGCAGGATTTGGCACCTGCCCACACTGCCAAAAGCACCAAAAGTTGGTTAAACGACCATGGTGTTGGCGTGCTTGACTGGCCAGCAAACTCACCAGACCTGAACCCCAGAGAGAATCTATGGGCTATTGACAAGAGGAAAATGAGAAATGAGACCAAAAAATTTAGATGAGCTAAACGACACTGAAAAGAAACCTGGTCTGAGTTTCCCAAAAGCTTTGTATACATTCGTAAAAACAATCGTACGACTGATCTTAGTATTACGGTCTGTTTCCCAAAAGCATTGTAACTTAAGTAGCACTTGAAAATCATTTTAGATCTACGGTGCTCTGAAGTAAAGCTATGTGTTTACTGATCTTTGATAGTTTTTTACATTAACATAATATTATGCAGCTATTTAAAATGATTAGTTTGTTGAAAAGTTTATTTTGAAGTTTTAAATGATGTTTACTATTTAATTGTTGAACATTTGGCACTCCCTGTTGTTCTTTTGTCTTTCATCATTCCATTTTCTTTCTGTTGTATGCGTATGGTCCATTTCTTTCTAACCTGAAGGTTTTACTGATGTACTCATTCGGCTGTTCGATTTTATTCCATATATTTTATCGCTTCCAATCCTAGCATTTCTCTCACTCACTCATTGGTGCCTTAGCCAAAGTGAGGAGTCTGAGGAGCCTGATAATTTAGATCTGCAAGAGCAAAGTCAAGACTGATGTAGTTTGCACCTAATAGGCTTTAGCTTTTAAGATAAATTCAATAAATCCAAATCATAGTGACTGATTGGAAAGAATAGATTTTTTTCTATGCATGCTGGGAACATGAGACACAGCAATGTAGGGTCAGAGTTTCTGTTTTCTGATTTTGTGCATATGGCATTTTCGACATATTCTGTTCGTGTAGATTGATTGAAAATTATGCTTATGTAATAATGTTTATAAAAATGTGATATATGTTTTAGCTACCTGCTTTGCTTGATCTGAGAGTAGATTTTCAGTAAATCTTAAACTATTCAGTGTTGCTCTTCATGATTCAACTGACTCATATTCGCATGCTTTTGAGTAAACTCTCATAAAGAACAGTTTGTATATGCTTTATTTACTCATTTTTCTGAAACGTTTTTGTTTCTAGCTAATATTTTATTTATCATAAATACCCACAATGAAATTATATTTTCAGTTTTTGCATAATTTTGCGTAAAAAAAGCTTAATCAGAAAGTTTTTTACCGGTATTTGTTTATTTATTTATTACATGCATGCTCTTCGCTGTCACTGTCTCCGTGGTAAACAAGTAAACTGATATTTGATGAAACTCTGTGGCACAATCGTTGGTCGTTGTCATTTATACACTATATTAAATTATTTTACTATTTGTGTGACTAATCATAGTCTTACGTTGCAGTCAAATTTAATGATAAATTTTTTGCCTAAACTTTAAGATTTGAAAGTCCATCTGGGAAACGGGTACAACACATGGTAAAAACATGCATGTTACTTAATTGAGCCTTGATGAAGGTTCTATTCTAGAGGACATTTCTGCAGAGTGTAGCGGGGCGCGCAGCGCGTGCTCGTCCAGATGCCCGCATGCCCGGGTACCCGTATGCGTAGTTGCGTACTCGCCCGCGAAAGCAGCATGTCTCGGTGGGCTTCTCCGCGGTTTCCAGCGGGTTTGTCGGGGACAGACGGTGCTGATACGTGCAGTAGGACCGGTCGACAAGCCTCTTTGATTCCCCTGTGCTTTACATGGAGATATCGATAGATATTGATCGATAGGGCGGGTAGTTCAGTGATACGCGAACATGGCATCAGATAGTAAGTATCGCGTTGCTTTAAACGATTTTACGAAAAGAGTTGATTTCATTCCTGATCAAATATTTGCATACACGGTATCAGTTTGTTTATTAAAGCTCCTTGGCTGATTTTGCGGCAGTGCTCAACGATGAATTGTGCCAGCATCATTGTCATCATTCATATCATCTAGGCTTCTCTAGTCTACCGTACATTATAACAAATGACATGTCATTCAAACGATTATAAACACGACTGGAGAATTTCATGTGATGTTTCATATAATCCACGTTCTCGCTTTTGTTAGTGTTATTGCTTTTGAAAGTAGTTTATTTTTTTATTATTATAGTTTTAAAGCACACATTATAATGGCTTAAAACATTTTGATCATGTTTATTCCAATACCTTTTTAAGAGTTTTTTTTTTTACAGATCTGTCCCCGTTATGTCATGACAATCAAAACATCATTTTAGAGAACAATTTATATTTTAAAATAGAAAAAATTGACAAAAAATTATTGAAGTTCAAAGTTCAAAGGTAATAGCTAATTAACACATAATCAGAAATCACTTCAAAAAGCTTACACTAAATCCACTTTAAAGTTGTTCTATGTCCTGTTCTTTATTTAAAACAGAAGATGTCTTAAATATTTTAATACAGATGAAGCATAGTTCAGAATTGTCCAGTACCTTCAGCTAACTGACGAATCACAGTCAGTCTCAGATGGCAGATTTTGCAGATATATTACCTTCAGAAATGTTTGTTTGAAGGTCCTTCATTCTTCAAATCAACTTTGTTAGATCTCCAATGGGAAATGCAGAACCAAAGTACTTAAAATAGTTCAATTAATAAATCATTAAAGAGATCTATAATGTACTGGTTTATTTTGCAGGGAGATCTCGGGCACACATTTAGGGATTTTTTTACAATGGGTATTTTCTCCAAACTAAAATTTCAATATTGTTATAATTTTATAATGGCTTCTCGTTAAACAATATTATAAAATATATAATTTTTATGTTTTGTAATTTTATACAATATATAAGTTTCAGTTTCTATTTGTCAACACGAGTTATATCATCTCTCTCTCTCACTTATAGACCATGTGCAACATGCTTCACTGTGAAATGATCTGCATAGTTAGTCCTAGACAATAATGGTGAAAATGTTAATAGAGTCTGTAGAAACATCTCAATCTGAGAAATATTTACTCTCAAAACATGAAGCATGGGTTTTTGTCTCCCATATTCCATAACGGTGGAGTTCACTTCTAATAAATTGGTTCTCTTATTGATTTTTCCTCTGTAGTTGGAGACCTAA